>NC_066518.1:2622948-2842948 GCF_024679095.1 Eriocheir sinensis
CTGAGAGGGTCGGCTAACGAGAGAAGAGAAAAGAAAGGCATAACGAGGAGGAGTGGGCGGAATGGAGAAGACTGAGAAGAAGAGAGAAAACGAAGAGAAGAAAGAAGATGGAAACCGAGCATTAGAAGAGAACAGAACAAATGAGAAAATATGATCAGGTGGAGAGAGGAGACGAGAGGAGAGGAGAGGAGAGGAGAGGAGAGGAGAAGAGAAGAGAAGAGAAGAGAAGAGAAGAGAAGAGAAGAGAAGAGAAGAGAAGGGAAGGGAAGGGAAGGGGAGGGGAGAGAAGGAAAAAAGAGGGGATGGGAGGATAAAGAGAGAGAAAGGGAGGCGTCAAATCCTTGCGAGAGCATTGGAGGAGGCAGAGGCAAGGGGAGAGAACTAGGCACCAAGAAATACAAAGAAAAGAAGGGCAAGCAAGTGGATAGCAAGGAGAAAGCAAAACAAGCGTAAGCAAAGTGTACCGTCTCTGATATAAGGAAAAATATTAAACTACTGCTTCGGTCACTATAAAACAAGTACAATCAAATAACGTAATCTCCTAAATAATAGTCTACCTCACCCCCCTAATCCTTTACATATTAATCTGCTCCCTCTAATATGCTAATCCAACCTCTCTCGTACGGTGAACTATTAGCGGATAAAAGACAGAGTGAAGGCTGTTTTTTGTGACCTATCCCGCCCACTCGTCTTGTCCTGGTAAGTGGTGGAGGTGAAGTCGAGCAAGACCATTAACATACAAGTACTTTTAATAGCCTTAGAATCGAGCATCAAAGTTGTGTAGGCTCTACGGTTCCAGACTGACACTCGAACCGCAAGTTTAACTCATTTGTCTCATTAGTAACTTTTCTTTCTCCCTCAAAAACTTCTTTCTCTAACTATAGGTGAACAAATGGCGGTGTGTGTGGGGGGGCGGGGGGAGTGGGGGAGACTTGTGAGATGCGTGGCGGTGGGTAACAAGTAGGAGGTCGTCGTGTGAGAGATCAGACATGCGGAACAGACAAGAGTGATTTACAAGCAAAGAGAGAAAGAGATATGGAGTCATTTCAGCAGCAAACATAGAGTAAGCGTGAGGAGCATAAGCTTTAAAAGTGTCTGGGTTATGATAGGACAAAAAAAAAAGAGATAAATCAGGTAAGAGAGGAAAGAGGAAAGGGGAAATGAGGGAGACGCAGGAAGGAAGGAAGAAAGGAAGGGGAGGGCAGGTGAAGTACTGATTAATAGGTGAACGAGCGTGGGAACGAAAGGTGTGATGAACGCGGAAAAGGAGAAGGAGGAGAAAGAAGAGGAAGAGACTGAGTACGAGGAAAGGTAACTGGAAGGGTATATGATGGGAACGAAAGGTGGAACGAACGAAGGAAAAGGAGGAGAACGGCGAAGGCAGAGGAAGGACGAAGACGAAGGGGCCGAGGAAAAGTATCTGGAAGGGTCTATGATGAGTGGAATGGGAGAGAGAGGAAACCAGCGACGAAGGTGAGGTGAAATGTGGCAATGTGAATAATGTAAATGTGAAGGAAGATGGAGAAGGCGGCTAACGAGACCGAGGAGGTGGACGGTACTAAATGGAGCTATGGAGATAGAAAGGAGAGGATAAGTGATTGAAATGCGAAAGGAAGGGCGATGAAAAATGTAAAGAGAAGGGGAGATGACGATGAAACAGGGCGATGTGAGTGATATGAAAGAGGTGATACTGAAAACTGCTGGCGGTGAGACTGACAAAGTGGGATGAAACTTATAGTGGGCAGCGTTTGTGTGATACAGGGACTGGCGGGCTGCATAATGTAGGAGATGCTGTGCTGACGGGGGTTAAAAGGAACGAAAGAAAAAAAACGCAAAAAGTTGAATGCGTATAAAAGGAATGAAAAAACTGAAAGACGGTATGCGGGAGTAAAACTATTGAAAAATGTAAAAAGACCAAAATAAGGACTAAAAAAGAACTTACAAAGACGACGTGTGGAATTGGGAGTAAGGCGCTAAGGGACGATGATAAACAGTAAGGTAGGTGGAAAGGTCAAAATAGAAGGGGATGAAATATTCGGTGAGGTGTGCATTTCTCGAGGGGATTAACGTGGTGAAGGAGAACGAGTCCGTGCGTGTGTGTGTGTGTGTGTGTGTGTGTGTGTGTGTGTGTGTGTGTGTGTGTGTGTGTGTGTGTGTGTGTGTGTGTGTGTGTGTGTTAGAAAAAGATGGTTAACAGAGGGGAGATTATGGCTGCGAGGGTGATTGTGGGAAGGGGGAAGGGTGTAAGGGGGATAAAGCAGAGGGAGGTGAGGAAGAGGTAGAAACCGAGTCATCAAAAAGGTGGGGTGTGCAGAGGTTACACAACTACAGAAGAAAAAGAAAAAGAAGAGAAGAGGACAAAGCGGATAGGAGGGGAAGAGAGGAAAGAGAGGAAAGAGCGGAAAAAGAGAGGTGGAATGTAACAGAAGAAACGGAACAGCAAAAACAACAACAAAAAAGTAAAATAGTACTGTAGTGCAAAATATAAGCAAGCAGAAAAGTCAAAAGAGAGAGAGAGAGGAACATCCCTATGGCGTGTTTGCTAGACATGAGGTGCGGTAGTAGTGTGAACGGAGTTAGGAAGAAGACGAGTACGAGGAGGAGGAGGAGGAGGAAAAGGAGAAAGAGGAAGAGGAGGAGCAGCAGACAGGGCAGTGAAGTGACTCGTGATGGAGGTGAAGGGCGTCCATCATCCCCGCCCCTCTGTCTGGTGTCCTTGGCATGGAGCCTCCTCAGACACCTCCTTCGCCGCTGTCCTCCCCCTACCCTTTCCCCTCTCCCTTCATTCCCCTTTTTCCTCTATACCACACTCCCCCATACTCCTCTGCCATTCCCTTACATGCCATACTCTTTTCTAACATACTATTCTCTACTCTACTTCTCTTTACTACATTTCTCTACCATTCTCTCCTCCACCATCCTTCTCTCTACCATACTCCCCTCTACCATACTCTTCCCTTACTCTATGATTACATTCAGCATAAAACATCTAACACAAAATTCATTAGTTATTCATTCACAGAGTCCCCTGAGCCATCTCTCTCTCTCTCTCTCTCTCTCTCTCTCTCTCTCTCTCTCTCTCTCTCTCTCTCTCTCTCTCTCTCTCTCTCCCACCTTACTGCGAAAATGAATCATCACTTATTCATTATATGGACCCCCCTCGCTTTTTCCCTTCGTCCCGCTCCTTCAACCACAAACATTAACAAACCAAATTATTCAGCATGTAGTAGATTCATTCCAGTTCTTTCCCGAGGTTCTTTTTTTCTATTCACTCCTCTTCTAATTACACTTTTTTTTCATTTTTTATATTTTTTTCTCTTTCTGCTAACTACAATTATTCTTATTCTTTTGAAACTACTACTTCTCTGTTTATTTCATTTACTTGCTCTGTTCATTCCTCCCTCATCCTTTTTCACTCTTTCCTTCACTCCCTTCAGACCTCCCTTCCTTCCTCCGTCCCTCTCTCTCTCTCTCTCTCTCTCTGTCTCTCTCCCGCCCTCCCTCCCAACACTAAAAACCAATCATCTAATAATGCAATTTCTCCTCGTCCCTTCCATCAGTCACACACAAGCGGCAGTACACGTCACAGCCTGCCAGCCAATCACTATTCTTTCTACCTTCCTCAAGCACACCCCTAAGCCAATCATTTGCCTGCGCCTCCTCCTGCCCTGACGTAATGGCTGGGAGCACTCAGGCGAGGAGGAGAGGCGACTGTGAGGGAGGAGATATGACAGGAGACGACCCAGTGAGGGAAAAGTTGGGAAGAAGGATGAAGGGTAAGAAGGGGTAACAGAGGGAGGGAGGGAAGGAGGAAAGACACAAGGAGAGAGAGTGAAGGATCGAGGGCAGGAATCCGATGTCCAGGTGAAATGTGTGGAAGTGACCTACAATAATTTACTTAGGATGGGTGTGCGGGCGTGTGTACGTGTGTGTGTGTGTGTGTGTGTGTGTGTGTGTGTGTGTGTGTGTGTGTGTGTGTGTGTGTGTGTGTGTGTGTGTGTGTGTGTGTGTGTGTGTGTGTGTGTGTGTGTGTGTGTGTGTGTGTGTGTGTGTGTGTGTGAACGCTGGAGTTCACTAACATTTATATATAAATAAACATGTTTACCAAAGTCACTCGTGTTGGAAAGATAAATCTCTCTCTCTCTCTCTCTCTCTCTCTCTCTCTCTCTCTCTCTCTCTCTCTCTCTCTCTCTCTCTCTCTCTCTCTCTCTCTCTCTCTCTCTCTCTCTCTCTCTCTCTCTCTCTCTCTCTCTTTCCACACAAACACATCACGCTAATTACCTTGCGCCTCTAATTACTCTTACATCCACGTCAATATTTTTCCCTCTGCCGCACTAATGAAAAAACGGTTCTGCATGTTGCTCATTAAAAATAGAAGCACCCCCCCCTCATGGCTAGGAAGCTAAGACCATGCAGCTCTGTCCGCGTTACAAGCTGCTGGGAGTCGGTATCGAAGTCAAAGCATTTCTGGCGTGTGCGGCGAACCATCCCCTGGGAGCCGTCATGCCACCTCTGCGTCTTCTTTTTTTTTTTTTACAGCAGAGGAGTCAGTTCAAGGGCATAAAAAAAGGTAACAAATGTGAAAAAAAAGCCCGCTACTCACTGCTCCTATAAAGAGTTAGGGGAGTGGCCGAAAGATAGGTCAATTTCAGGAGGAGAGGTGTCCTGATACCTTGTTCATAATGGGAATGTAAGTTCTTGTTCTCTTATCGGTCGAACTTTATATAAAACACAGAGCAACATTAAACAGGAAACCAAAAAACAGTAATACATAAAGTCAATCAACATATCTTTGCACGCACGCACACACACTCATTCACTCACTCGTTATCTCCCTCCCTCCCCACTGAACCCCAACACTAAAAACAATCATCTAATAATGCAGTTCCTCCTCGTCCCTTCCATCAATCCCAGACAAGCGGCAGTACACGTCACAGCCTGCCAACCAATCACGATTCTTCCTGCCTTCCTCAAGCACACTCCTAAGCCAATCATTTGCCTGCGCCTCCTCCTGCCCTGACGTAATGGCTGGGAGCACTCAGGTGAGGAGGAGAGGCGACTGTGAGGGAGGAGATATGACGGGGAGACGACCGAGTGAGGGAGAAGTTGGGAAAGAGGGATGGAGGGTAAGAAGAAGTAATAGAGGGAGGGATGGAGGGAGGAGAGTAGGAGGCACGAGGAGAGGTGGTGGAGAAAGTAACTGGGGAGTGCAAATGGTTCATGGTGAGATAATTAATAGGTATAGTGGAAAGATGAAATACATAGGGAAAGCGATAAGGAAGATAACAGAAGGGAAAGAAGTTGGTGAGAAAGTGGACTGGCGAGGTTAGAGATGAGGGAAGACTAATAGTGAGGAGGCAAGTAATATATAGAGAACACTAGGGTGGACAAGCCATAGAAATAGTGAAGGGTATAGAAAATTGCTCCCCCTTTCAACCACCTTTTTGGATTCTTTTTAGGAGCAGCGAGTAGCGGGCTTTTTTATTACTGTTTCCTTTTTTTGTGTGCCGTTGAGCTGTCTCCTTTGTTGTAAAAAAAAGGGGGAGGGGGGAAAGGGGTGAGGGAGAGAGGGTGAGAGGAGACATGTGACGGACAGTGGATGCTGATAACAGAGGAGACGAGGGAGCGAAATGAGACATCGCATCGATCAAAAATGTGTGTGTGTGTGTGTATGTGTGTGTGTGTGTGTGTGTGTGTGTGTGTGTACCAGGTAGAGTGCTAATCTAACTGTATAGTATTCATATAAATTAATTAATCTGCAATTACTCCTAAGGGAAAACTCTCTCTCTCTCTCTCTCTCTCTCTCTCTCTCTCTCTCTCTCTCTCTCTCTCTCTCTCTCTCCTAGCCCTCCCCCCCCCCACACACACACATATTTCTAATTACCTTGCGCCTCTAATTAATCTTCAATCCACGTCTTCTTTTTCACTTCTGCTGCACTAATGAAATACAGGTTATGCATCCTGTCCATAATTGTAATGCTGCTATTTGCTCCCTGATTGGCTGAGTTATTTACTTGTTTACAATACAACACAGCGAAATACAACAAAGAATATCAGAAATTATCGCTAAACAAAGAGTAACTCAGCATAGCCTCTAAAACACACACACACACACACACACACACACACACACACACACACACACATACACACACATACACACACTAAATATTCAGGTGCTCTCAGGCGTAACGAATTCAATTTCCCTAATGCATATTATTTGCCCCAAAATCAAACTCATTTCAAGTATACGATCTAAATTCTCGTGGATCCTTTTTCATTTCAACGCCACTTTTCCCTGATATCAGAAGAGCCAGAGGAGGGTCAGTATTCCATCAAGAAGATTCTGAAATCACCCGATAGAGGATCCAACACCATATGCCTCACAAGCAAAGCAAAGGTCAAATAGGAATTATACATATTCAGAAAGATTTTGTCCTGCCTACAAACCCGGCCATTTCTCGAACACATTTTTAGAGCAAATACTTCATCTATGTACTTCATCGTAGGCACCGAGCCGATACGTTTTCGCATTTTTATGGAATTCTCGTACGTTTCCAAATGAAAGTTGTAATACTTTCTCCGGCTATTTCATCATAGGGACTGACACGCTAATTTTGTTTTTATATTTGTTTTCCCAAATTAACGAGTCAGTCTATTTCACAACATGCTAAACTTTGAAGCTGAACGGTATTACTTTTTTCATTATTATTATTATTATTATTATTATTATTATTATTATTATTATTATTATTATTATCATCATCATTTATGTTTGTTTTATCATTACCATCATCTTTATCGTTATCATTTTCATTGTATTGGTAGTAGTCACAGCCCTAACAACAGGCTTGGCCGCAGGAACAGAAGCAACAGGAGTCAATTAATCTATCACTTACCCGGGATTAAGTCTACGGGTAAATCGCCCCTATTTTCAGTATACCTCCATAACAGCAATTTCTGATAAACATTCAAACATTACACAAAGCCTCACATAAATCCATGATGAATAACTGCTCTTCTTTGAATCCTAATCTTATAAATGCTCTGCCAGACGTAGACTAAAAAGGTGTCGCCACGTCTCGAGAGCCAGCGTTCATTCTTGCATCAGAGAGAGACTATATGCCAAAGGATTTAGTTTTAAACCACCTTCCTTTTCGTCCAATTCTTCGTTGTTGGTCTCACAATAATTCAAAGTCCTTTACATTCCAATACTGGTGAGCAAACCTTTGCACACCTGACCTCACAGCAGTAATAGAAGAGAGCAGAGGAACTATGTTGTTTTCAGTTTGCATGAGGTGCTGCACTCGAAAGTCCTGTACGTGTCGGCGTCACGGCACAACGCTAACGTGCCCCTGACCTTGCCGTCATTAACCAAACAATATTTACGCCATGGCCAGGTAATGTAAACACTAAGCATAAGATGGCAAGATAGCGCCACTATAAGAACTTCGCTTGCGCCATTACGGGCTGGGTCCGACCAGCACGCCCAACTAGAATCCCTACCGGCGCCGTAGGCCGAACGTAAAAAAGATCTGAAGGGTAAAATATACCCTATTTAAAAAAATATACAAATATAATTGTAATCATACTTTATTGTATCTAAAAGTGTCAGATAATTTATGTACTTGTATATCGTTTCTTGTTTTAATTACTAGTAACGATAACTAAATGAGGTAACTAAAAATAAATAAAAAATGTTACTACTACACAAAAAAAAATCTAGGTATATATATATATATATATATATATATATATATATATATATATATATATATATATATATATATATATATATATATATATATATATATATATATAAAGACTAAAGACTTAAGCTGGAAAGCTGTGCGTTGCCCCACACACACACCGGTTGCAGGAGCTTCAAGCTGTGGGAGTGACAGCCTCCTGACACCAAAACGAACTGTACGAAAGAACGCCAAAAAATGGGATATATTTTGGGAGGAACGTCAAACGCGATTTTCGAAATATAAATTTTAAAAACTATCACTGTGCATGAACACAAGAATTATTATAAGCTAGTAATGTGTTGAGGGTCAAAATATTGCATTTGAGCAGAGATTGTTTTTTTTCGCAAAACTAAAACTATAGTAAATAAATATAGTAAATGGTGTAACTTTTTTACTATTAATTATCCCTGTACATAAACACGAAGTGATTACTTGCAAAGTTCCTACTTATATTATCCCGTGCAGTTCACACAGAGAGGCTTCATGCGGCGAGGCACACAGGGCGGCGACAGGTGTGGCGCCTGTGCCGTGTCCTCTTGTCGTAGGTCCTCGGACACAATGAGCGACGCAACGTGGGAGTTCTGCTTTATGCCAGTACTGATAAGTCTGGGTCAGCAGCATTGACAGACTGCAGAAATAATGTCGCTGATAATTGTCTTAAAGCTCTTGATGGATAAGGAGTGTTCAGCTTCAGCTGCCCCTACTGCCTGATGATGTACGTACACTGCTAACTCCGTCATATATCTGCGTTTCATCATTCTGGTACCACATGTTCTGATTTCCACTCGTGCCCCAGCCCACACTCCCGAACCCCCACCACCACTATGAGCAAGAAAGTGACAACACTACCTCCCCACCTTCACTACCCTCCTCCAAACGGCCAGCCAAAAAAATTGAAGCTATAGAGGACGCCACCAAATCAGTGGCAAAGGCCATACAGTTACCACATCAAAACGAAAGTTTGGTGTTTTAGATACCCAAAGTAAGTCTTCTAGTGCATCTTCCAGAAACTAGCAGTGAAGAAAGAAACAATATCTTACAAAACGACGCACCGATTTCAAATTTCATGTCACCGGAAGAAAACGGTGGCCACAAACTTACACCAGCTATGGGTCAAGGCATTTTATATTAAGACTTTACATGATACGTTTTAGCTACTTAGGTCAATTAACATGCAGGTAACAAAGAAAACTACAACATCATGAAAGGATGTGTCATTTACCTTACTTTGAGCAGGTGAAGGCGCCAGCTGGGGATGGTTCACTTTAAGGGATCAGGGGTGTCTGCCCATGGCGCCTTACCGACAAGGCGATATCAAAAGTTTCACATGTGACAGTCTTCATATCGGTGTCTACCCGGCTGTGAAAGAGAAATATCAGTAAATATTAGCAAATATAAACAGAAAATGGGTCACACTGCCAAGGAGTAAGAAAAAATAATATTAAATTTTGAAATACCTTTACTCCAACAAGGCATCAAAATAAAACTGAGATAGAAGCAAAAGTTATTTGACCTTACAAAGCCTCGGTTCGTCTCTGAAACTTTGAGCCTAGTAATTTAAAGATATAACTTAATAACAGTCTAACACATTTTTAAATCACTGAGTCAGGAAAATGGAAAATCAAACTACCCTACCCACCCACCGTAGCACCACCACCATCACCACCACCACCACCACCACCACCACAACGGAGACGATAAATTTCACTCGACGAGATAAATTTCAACGCGTCTTTGCCAGTAAAATACTCTTTCCGCTTTCAGAACCGATTGCATCTCTACTTCGAAAGATTTTTTTTTTTTTCTTTTCCTCTCCGTTACATTTCGTTTTATTACTTTTTCCGCTAGTTTCGTCTCCAGCTCACTCCTCGCCTTCCTTTTTTCAAGGCGAGGACTGCGGGTGAAAAGGGAGAGTTTTGGCAGAAGATCCGTGGAGTGCCCCTGGAGGAAGAGATGGAGAAAGGGAGAGGGGAAGGAG
The DNA here is from genome assembly GCF_024679095.1 of Eriocheir sinensis. Classification (NCBI taxonomy): domain Eukaryota; kingdom Metazoa; phylum Arthropoda; class Malacostraca; order Decapoda; family Varunidae; genus Eriocheir; species Eriocheir sinensis. Next base: position 2,632,678 of record NC_066518.1, read on the forward strand.
AGAGGATCGGAGGAGGGAGAGGGGAAGGGAGAGGGAAGGGAGAGAAGAAAGGAGGGAGAGAATGAATAAAAGTGGGAAAGGAAGACAAAGACGCTGCAAAATCTATTCTAGAAGTCCTCCTCGTCCTCGTCGCCCTCATCATCGTCGTCGTCGTCGTCATCATCCTCCTTCTCCTCCTCCCTTCGACGTAAAACAAAATAATAATAATAATAATAATAATGATAATAATAATAATAATAATAATAATAATAATAATAATAATAATAATAATAATAATAATAATAATAACGATAACAACAATAATAATAGTAAAAAGAATACTAATGATAATAATAAGAGTAATAATAAACAAAAATAATAATTAGTGGTAGTAATACTTCATAATAATATGCCTCCCGCGGCACCCAAAGGTTATGTTAAAGAAGACAACGCACGGCGGCCGCAGCGTGTCCTTTGTTTTCATGGACTTACCTTACTTTCTTTTATATTCACCGGCACGATTTATATATTCCATTGTCTCCGGCTCAACTTTCACGGGTAAAGACCTGGATCCCCATTTGCAGTACAGAATATGTATCAACACACACACACACACACACACACACACACACACACACACACACACACACACACTTTTCCGACTTCCAAAACTCGGGTATTTCCGCATCTACCAATACAATTTCCAACACGCGCACGCTTGATGTGACATTTTGATCATGGCATATTCACTACCTGTGTACGCATATACATTTTGAATAATCACACACAGCGCAAATCATCGCTCAACGCTGACGGAAATCCATATTCATCTGCGCCCCGCATTTGCTTGGTTGGTTGGATGGGTTGATCGGGTTGAAATGGGTCCGCCTGGGGTGGGATGGGATGGGCTGTGCCGGGGTAATTGAGCCAAGAGTAGATGATGGGAGCTGAAGTGAAATGGGACGCGGAAAGTTGTGATAAGGTAACGCAAATCATGGGGGATAATGTTACATACGTTAATGGGTCTAGTTGTTACTAAAACTGTGGTTAGGCCTGATATGATTACACAATGAAGTCAGGTAATGATAGGTGCACTGTTGCCTCTAATTATGTTATGATGGGTTAAGGTCGTAGAAAAAATCAGAGTTAAGACGAGACGCAGTACGATTACAAAGTGCAGGACTCCGTTAGAAAATATCAGATTCTATTAGCCGACCTTGAAGTTAAGTGAGGGTCATAATGCTTCCACGCCATTTATCAAGACGCGCTACACTAAGTAAAAAAATATATATACTTAAGCTAATGTGACGCTATGTAGTAAGATTGCACTCCGACTGGGATTCAATCAGGTAATCATAACTTCTTTAATTCAAGTTAACAGGGGTTTTTAAGAGGGTAATGGAAGAACGACTCGGGATAAGGAGAGGACTGGTATAAGTAGACACCGCAGAATTCACTCAAGAAATATATTATGGTCACCCCTTAAGTTAGATCAGATATAAGGGTTTCAATAAGCTGCTGGAGCAACACCGTAAGCTAAGGAGAGGTTGGGTAAAATTAGACATGGTAGAATTCACTCAGGAAAACAATAAGGTTACCTCTCAAGTTAAACCAGGTATAGTACTCCATCAAGACACTCAACGCTAATTCCCCTCCACAGTTTGCCCAGCTGTGACGTGACCTAATGAGCCGGAGAAAGGCCTGATGGAGTAATCGAAAGCCAGGCCATTAGTCACCCATCATCTGTGAGCAGAGGACCGCGATATAACAGGGCAAATTACCGTAGTTATTGAGGAGGAGGAGAAGGAGGAGGAAGACGAAGAGAAGGGAGGAGGAGGACACGGAACAAAGGAGAAGACAGGAGGAAGGGGAATGGAGAATGATATGATTATAAGGGAGGATGAGGAGGAGGAGAAGGAAAAGGATGAGAAACAAGAAAAGAGAAGACAAATGGAGAAGAGAGAGGTAAACGACAAAAAAGGAGAAGAGAAATAGAGGGGATACGGGAGAGAGGAGATTAGAAGAGTGAGGAGAGGAGAGGAGAGGAGAGGAGAGGAGAGGAGAGACAGGCAGGAATCGTAACCCTCATCTCGCTGTCTTAATCCATCACACAAGGACAGCCGCTCATCCGCTGGAAATTCACTCTGCCTTAGTCTCCCCTTCATGTCATCTCCCCTCCCTCAATTCCCTGCCTGCTCCCACTCTCTCAACTATCTGTGCCTCCTCCATCTCTCAATTCCCTACCTCATCCCCCTTGTCAATTATCTCAGCCTCAGCCTCCTCATCATCATCCTGCGCGCACACACACGCACACGCACACACACACACACACACACACACACACACACACACACGTTACAACAAAAATAGTAACTGAACTACGAACAAACAGAGAAACAAATAATTTAATAAAAATACGTTATAGATCACCAGTATTCTAGGATCAAAGATAAACACGCCTGGCTAAGTCTCCTTATGTATAATCAATGATGAAAACAATTGCGGAACGTCAGCATATTCAGTTATTAAACGTCGAATTAAAAAATTAAAAGCAAGCTTCACTGCGTTGCCTTGGTAGAAATCCTTTGACCAAACACACATGTCCTCTGATCGAGTTTCCTTGTCTGAAATCAGAAATGTTAAACTAAATTCTCGATCCAATGTCTTTCTTTACACATCAACGACTAATGGATAACAAAGGTTTCACAGGTCTTTGCATTAACCCGGTAGCTGCGGGGATCATGTATCTTAAAGGCCCCTCTAAGCGAATTAATGAGAAAAAATCATCACTCACGCAAACCATTTCAGAATATATAGTACCAACGCATTTGTGATCCGTTTACGCTTCATCCATTTTGGGGGTTTATATCATGATAAAAATTTGGCCCATAGCTGGTACACGGTAAAGCCACAAATTTGGGCCGTCGCTGCTACCGGGTTAAAAATCATAAAACGAAAACCGAATCACGACACCACACGAACTTTAGAACGAATAATAAATCTTGGAAGCCAACGTCTTTGTTAATAAGAAACGAAAGGCTCAGAATTCTTGATCGCTGCCAAAAAAAGAAAAAGAAATAGCTTTCCCCGCGAGCTCTACACATTCACGTCAACGCGACCCAGGTGGTGCAGGCAGGTGTGTGTGTGTGTGTGTGTGTGTGTGTGTGTGTGTGTGTGTGTGTGTGTGTGTGTGTGTGTGTGTGTGTGTAGACAAACATGCACAAAAATTATAAAAAGATCAATCGATACAGATAAATAAACAAAAATAAAATAAATACATAAATAAATAAATAGATAGATTAATAGATACAGATATATATAGATACATAAAGAGATAGATAGATAGACAGATAGATAAACAGATAGACTGGTAGATAGATACAGATAAAAGTGGTTATCTTACAACTAAGAGGATCAATGTCGGAGATCTAAGGAACTCAGTCTTACCAGTCTATCAAATCCGCATTCACCGAAGTAATAATTCTTCTTCCCAGTACCGAGCTTAGTGTTGGATGAAAAGCTTGCAGACGTCAAGCTTCAAACACTGACGCTCAACAATGATGGTCCAGGAAAAGACGATTCTGTTCGTAATCTGCAGCTCATTGTGGACAAAGAGTTTTTTTTATCCGTCTTACCGTCTCTGAACCCACTTGTTAGAAAAGAACAGCACACCAGCTTCTCGTCGCCATGGTTACAAGATCTGTGCTCAGGAAAACGTATCGGCTTGAGGAATTGAAAAGTGGTAGTGCTCAGGAAAACGTATCGGCTTGAGTAGTTAAAAAGTGGCAATCCTGGAACTGGCTTTGAAGCGTGGCAGTGGTGGAAATGAAAGCCTGAGAAAATTTTACACTGAACTTTTAAGAATAATTCAACTCTTTTAAGAGAGAACTGACAAACCACAAAGAAAGTAAAAATTTGGCATTTCAGTTGATATTGCGTTTTCTTTTTCAGCAGAAACAATAATAATTCTCTCGTATTTATTTTGAGCCTGGTCTCCCCACCTTGCTGATAAAATAATCCACTCACAACCATTGTCTAAAGAGAGAACATTCCCACATGAATAAATAGCGGAACAACTTTAGCAAGGGGCCGCGGCAACACCCACGTTACCCTACCCAACCCACCCACGCTTTAGTCATGAAATAAATGATGCTTAATGACAGTTCCGACAGCCCATTACCGTCCCTCCAGGCCCAGTCTAGCGTAAGTGGCAGGCTAATGGATTCCAACTAAACTTTCTACTGCACACGCCGGGAGCAACATGCAAGCCGCCGGACAGTCAGTCATGAAGCCAACATTATGAACATGCATCCCGGCGGCCCCATTCCATGCACATTGTCATCATCACCGTCATTATACCTATCATCATGGCCAATCATTTGACGTTACATCAGGCTCATTATTCCCGGTGTCAGCAGGAATTCTAATATTTCGCTTGAAGTTTGTTTTCGGGCGAGTTTTCTTCGCTTAAATCTGTATCTGGACAAACAGGTTCATTCTGTAATCACTGAGGCGAAACGTTGACCTGCCCAGAATGTGACTGAAAGGAGAAATAGGGTAATTATCGGAGGTGACTTATTCTTAGCCGACTGAATGAAAAAATCCGAGTACAAGTCAGAGGAGAGAAAAATATTAAACACTCTGGGATTGTGGTATTCTGCTTTGGTTCCGTCATCCAACACCACACTACGTTAGATAAATGAAGGCAAACGTTTTAGCAGAATGGTTTGACAAGTAGCAAATTTTAGATAGATAAGAGATTGATATGTAGATAGACATTTAATCATTTCCATCACGAACAATGAGAATACTACGAACACTGCGGGTTGTCTAGTAAATGGGCGAGTGCAAGTTAGAAGTGATAAACGTTCGTGTAGTGGCCAGGACAAGAGCACCAAGACTGACCAGACTGCGCCATCACCTTTATCATTACCCACAGCAAGGTTCGTAAACTAAAGGTGATAAAAATGAAAATGGACGTTTCGTGTTCTGTTAATTACCTCAAGGAACCGAGCAATTTTTCGCCTTACTTAAAAGTTAATCTGTAGCTACTCTTGGGGCTTAAAGATTGAAGATAACGGCATCATACAGAGAAGTGAAATTTAAAGTTGATATTTTTTTTTTTCCAAGTCAAGTATTTTCTACGGTAAGAGTTCGTTTTGAAGTACGTTTGCCTCGAAACAACGTAAATATCATGTCGTTTGTTGACACTCTCGTTAGGTCAATATTTTGCAACACCGAAACTGTTTCAATTTTCTGTTTCTATTTTCATCCTCGCTGCAAGTCTCACTTATCCGAGACCTTAGGAACAGACGAGGACCTGCACGACTTTTCCTTAAAACATATGGCAAAAACCAGTTCTATAATTTTAATAAAAGATGCAATTCACCAATTAACTTTATCACCCCAATATTCTTGATCGTTTTATAATTGTTTTACCATCCTTAAAATTATACTTACATTCTCCTCATCTCCGGTGCAATCACCCACTATTACACATAAATGCAAGGACGGCGCCTCTCATTGCCGGGCCAAGGGTTGTGTTTCACGGACACCGTAACTTTACCGCCGATATTGCTCCCCCTGCGGCTCAACTTTGCCTTTAAAGTTGGAGAAAAAGTATATTTCCCTAATTTTCTCCCATAACCTTTAAAATATTCAGTCCAGCTGCAGCACTGCCCCCATGTTTTTGTTCTTATGGTAAAATAAAGAGAGTGGACCTCTTTTCTAATGAGCAGGTTCAGCAATTTAGGCGGAAATCTTATAAAGCATTTTGGAAGCGTAACTTTGCCTGCAAGTGCATAATTAGTTAACGTTATTGCATCCGTGTCGACCGTCAGTCTCACTTCCTCTTACCTGTCTGTCTGTCTTTTAATCTGCATGTCTGTCTTCCTGCCTGTCTGTGTCTGACTGTCTGTATGTTCCTGTCTGTCTCTGTCTGAGTCGGCCTGCCTGTTTGTCTGTGCCTCCGTCTGTGTCTGTCTGTCTGTCTGTCTGTCTGTGTCTGTCTGACTTTGTCTGTGTCTATATGTCTGTGTGTGTCTGTCTTGTTTGTATTTATGTATATAGTCAATGTATTTATGTATGTATGCATATGTTCGTCCGTGTCTGTCTGTCTGTCTGTCTGTCTGTCTGTATATGTCTGTCTATGTCTGTTTTTGTCTATCTGTCTCTGTATTTTTCTATCCGTATTTATGTCTGTCCGTGCTTGTGTGTGTCTGCCTGCATGTCTTCGTCAGTGTATCTGCTTGTGTGCATTAATCATATTTCTCTTGATTCAAAAATTTAAGTAACTCACTCACGAGACATATGACGGCCATGAATGAGACAGGTGGGGTCATAAACGGTGGCACCCATATTGCCCTTCCCGCCCAGCACCTTCAGGCCCCTCCACCCCCCTACTGGCAGTCTAACCATCTACGCCACTATTGACTCCTCTGACCACCGTGCAAACTCCTATAAACTATGTACCATCACTATCCCGTTCACACATATCACTCTACAGGTTCTTTTTGGGGGTAGTTGTGTACATTATGTTTGTCTTTATATGTCTTTCTGCTTTAAATATCTGTCGGCCCGTATGTCTATTTTATATATGCATCTGCCTGTCTTTGTTTCTGTCTGTGCCTGTATCTGCCTGTCTGTCTTTCTATCTGTATCTGAGTCTGAATGTTGCCATGTGTCTTGCGGTCTATATCCGACTGTCCGCATGTATATCTGGCTACGATCGTCTACACATGAAATCTCGCAAAATTTTCATACTGCAATTGAATCATTAAAGAAACACGAAAAACCGATAAGACTTGCAAAGGAATCAGTCTTCAGTCAGTCACTATCCACAAAGATCCTCACATCATCTTTAAACCAAGGACTCAATAACAGTTAACCTCTCACCCTTACCCACTGCTTCGACACAGACCAGACACACTAATCTCCATCTCCTCCAATCACCTAAGACATTCACAGTTCACACCCATAGTACTAATTTTCTCCCTATACTCTACCCATCTTTCGGCCACTCCTCTAACTCTTTTTAGGAGCAGTGAGTAGCGGGCTTTTTTTTCATTATTGTTTCCATTTTTTATGCCCTGGAACTGACACCTTTGCCGTTAAAAAAAAACATAGATACAACCAGAGCGACCAATAGAACGACCACCACGTTTTATTACCTACAATGCTACACAAACACGTGAAGTCTGCCCAAACTCTTCCCTAAAACACATTATGACCTCAAAGGTTTTCAAAACAGAGCCACTGGAGGAGAAGAGACAGATGAGTAAACTTATAAAAGAAAAATACGAACAGTAGCAGTGAAGTCGGTAGTACTGGTGAAATGGTAGTACTGTAGAATTGAAAGTGAAGGTGATACAAGTAGTAGTAGTAGTAGTAGTAGTAGTAGTAGTAGTAGTAGTAGTAGTAATAGAAGTAGTAGTAGTAGTAGTAGTAGTAGTAGTAGTAGCAGTATGCATAAACAGACAGACAAACAGAACACACAGACAGCACACAGACAGAGACAGACACACAGACACAAACACACACACACATACACACACACACACACACACACACACACACACACACACACACACTCACTCACGTACACACACACACCGAGGTAATGGCACGAAGACCAAATCCTTACCTTGCCATAATACTCCCGTGAACCCCAACGCGGAAACAGAGGAAGGAACGAACGAACGAACACGACGGAATGAAACCCAGAAAAGAAACTAAATAGAATAAAAACTAGACTACCCAAATGGAGGAATGGAAAAATAAATTAATAGAAAATGTAGAGAAATGACGCAGGAGAGAAATGAAAAAATATATATACAGAAAGGCAAATATGATGACAGAATATCTTAGAAAATGGAACAGAGGGGCGGGAATTCGAGGAAGTCTGAGGGCGAGGGGGAAAAAGAACACCAGAACACAAACACGAAAACAAAGAACCAAAATAAAGAAGAGAGAGAGAGAGAGAGAGAGAGAGAGAGAGAGAGAGAGAGAGAGAGAGAGAGAGAGAGAGAGAGAGAGAGAGAGAGAGAGAGAGAGAGAGAGAGAGAGAGAGAGAAATAAAAAGCAGAAAATAAGCGAATCGAAGCAAAAAGTGAATGGCGGAGGGAGGAAATTGAGACGAATGATGCAACTCGGGAAAGGAGGAAACGGATACAAATAAATCTAACTGAAGGCAAATAAAAAAAAGGAGCAAATAAAAGAGGGAAGAAACTGACGAAAACAACAACAACAACAACAAGCAGAAAGAAACCGAAGTGAAGAGCAAAAGAAACAAACAAAAAGAAGGAAGGATCTGGAAAAAAAAGTGATAAAACGCAGTAACAGGGACATCGCAACATTACAAAGAAACACAGCAAGGCACAAAGAAAAAATAAATAAACAAATAAAAACATATAATAAAGAGGAACAGACCTATCCAGGCAGACCGTTGGGGAGAAGAAATAAATGAAGGAAAGGAGAAACGAGAGGAGGCAGCACAGAGAAATATATTGCAAGAAAATGTGGAACGTCGAATATTTCCCGGAGACGGATTATTATGTGTTATTTTTCTCTCTCTCTCCGGTTCAGACCAAAGATTTTTAATACCGCTTCTTTTGGCGCGAGTATTATATTGTGGGATAACTTTTCTTTCTGTTGTCTTTATCTCTCTGGCTCTCCTTTTCGCTCGCTCTCAGAATAATATTAAAAGGGAGAAATGGGAGGAAAAGAAGTAAAGGGTGGGGGGAGGGGGTGCAACAGCGGTGGATGAGGATGATGATGATGGTGTGGATGGGGGGGGGTTAGGGGGAGCGTGGCAGTAGTAATTGAGGGGTTTAGGAAAGAGATTTTACTGGACAGGACGACGGAGCAGAGGAGAGAGAAAATTAAGAGAGAGAAAGGAAAGAAGCAAGAGAAAGAAGGAAAAGAAAGGATAGGACGAGGGAGCAGAGGAGAGAGAAAATTAAGAGAGAGAAAGGAAAGAAGCAGGGGAAAGAAGGAAAAGAAAGGATAGGACGAGGGAGCAGAGGAGAGAGAAAATGAGGACAGAGAAAGGAAAAAAGAAGCAAGAAAAAGAAGGAAAAGAAAGGACAGGACGAGGGAGGAGAGGAGAGAGAAAATGAGGAGGAGAGAGAAAGGAAGGAGGGAACAAGAGAAGGAAAGAGACGAAGGTAAGTGGAGCACAATGATAACGACCGTCGGTAAGCTGAAGGGAGGAAGGGAAGGAAGGGAGAGGGGAAGATGGAGGAGTGGAAGGTAGAGGCGTCCGGTGATTATGTGTTCGAGGTTATCAGAGGCGTACGTCAACTTCGGAACAAGGCAAGGGAAACAAGGCAGGAGAAGGCGCGGCGGTCAGGAGGAGGAAGGAGATGGAAGAGGAGTGCCGGTGATTAAGACTTCCGAGGAGACCTATAATGGGCGGCGGGCGAAGCGGCGGGCGGCGGCCGTGAAGGAGGAAGGAAGGAGAGATAGTGGTCAGAAGAGGAAGAAAAGGAGGAGGAGTACCTGGAGGAGGCGCAGGAGGAGGAGGGATAAGAAGAAAGCAAATCAATAAGAAAGGAAGGAAGAAAAAGTTTTGTGTTGCAGAGTTTGGCAGAAAGAAGAGGAGGCAGGTATAAACAAAATCCATATAGTATTGTTGGCTCTTAGTTGGCTCTTACCTAATTTTCATAAAACTTCTCTAATTATGAAACTAATAACTGACCAGGGAAGAAAAGCTTACAACTCTCTGACAGGTCGCTCACTTTTCCTGCACGCTAGATGCAGAGGAAAACATCATGTATCTTCAAACAGTTAAAAAAAATCACCATTACTATTTACTCTACTGCAGCACAAAGACATTTCCCAGTTCTTCACCTCTCTGTCTGATGGTAGTGTGCTCCATCTTGCTTAGTAAATGCTCTAACATCAACTCTCTACTGACTTCTACAATTTCCCTTTTGCCGCTGTTCCTTTACTTGTTCATCTGATATCACTTCTAATCATGATATCTCCCTAGCAAAGTCCGTAACTTAATCGTAATTTAAACAATGCTAAAACAAGAAGACCAAGAACATGATGAAACAGTAGCATGTCATTCAGCACAAGGAACGAGGGACGTGTAAGTATCTAGAAGCGTCGAATGATTAACTCTTCAGGGTCATCATACGGGTGGGAGGGCGGGTGGGCTGGAGAGCGATGAGCGGTGGGCGACGGGGGAGTCATTAAGGGCACGTGTCCAGAGGGTCTTCTGATCAGACTCCTTGAAGGGCTTCTTATTAACGCCGCCGGGAGATGAGTAACAGCACCGTCAGGAGAGAAACGAGAGAGGACAGGAGGGAAGGAGAAGGAGGAAGAGGAATAGGAGGAGCAGGAGAAGTGAGCATTAGGAGCGTCATGAAAAGGGATAAAGTGGGAGAGATGGAGAATAAAAAAGGAAAGGACGAGGAGCGAGTGGACAGTAGGTCGAGGACTGGAGAGAAGTTGGCGCCAGAAGAGAAAAGGAAGAGACGGCGATCAGGGTGAAAGTTACGAGAGATGCAGAAGAGTGATCACTAGGAACAATATAGCCGAGAGGAGAGTGACGGATAGGAGTGGCCATTAAAGAAAGGTTCGGAAAGGGGAAGGCGCCGGGAGAAAAGTGAGAAGGGTCAGGACGAAGGAAGAAGAGGAAGGAATTATGAGTGAAAATAGAGGGACAGGAAGACCGCTAACGTTGCAAAATGGGAAAAAAAACGCATATCAAGAGAGAAAGGATGAAAATAGATAAGTGAATAAAATGTAAAGCGATTTTATCATTGAGTTACGTTAAAAGGTTTTATTTCACGCAGATATCATGCCAAGTAGAGTTTCATCGATGCAACTTTGACGGTTGAAATAATGCCAGTTGAAACGATAATCCCATGCCTAAAGCCTCTATTCGACGTGAAATTTGCCAGAATGTTTAACTTCCCCTTGACTTTCCATGGCGTGGCTGTGCAAGCGAAAGAACGCGTGCCTATGCTGCAAGGCACAGTCCCTCGCTGGGAGTCTGAGCAAAGTCCTGGGAACTCGCTCTCTCGGAAATCAAAGTTTGTGTGGCCGAAGACAAGTCTTGCGACCACCGATGGCGGCAGAGGTGGAATATTTCAGTAGAATTTATCCTTTTATTAGATGATACTGATACAACAATAATAAAAACAACACTGCCGTAAATAATTAATTATCTTGTTATCTCTAGAAGCAGATGCAGTGAAAGGGATAGTCAAGTGATTGTGTTTGCCATCATTTGTATTTAGTTACTGACATTTTCCTAAAGACCAAATGCTGAGAGAACGGAACTTACTCTCGAAACTTCAGGCAGGAGAGAATTAGAGGTGAAGGCGGCTCCGGGCGAGTGGCTGTTTTCTTTATTCTTCATTGACTTTGGTTAACGAAATAAAACAATCAGTAGTGAAAGTAAAATAAACATATTCCTCCAACATTTGTTTTCAGTCGTCACTCACTACCTGCGATACACAAACTTTCAATAAACATGTGATTTTATTTTCAACTGTGTTTTCTCTCTCTCTCTCTCTCTCTCTCTCTCTCTCTCTCTCTCTCTCTCTCTCTCTCTCTCTCTCTCTCTCTCTCTCTCTCTCTCTCTCTCTCTCTCTCTCTCGCTCGCTCGCTCGCTGGCTGGCTGGCTGGCTGGCTAGCTGGCTGGCTGGCTCTCTCTCTCTCTCTCTCTCTCTCTCTCTCTCTCTCTCTCTCTCTCTCTCTCTCTCTAACTGGTTCTTTCATTCAGGCCAAGAGGCGATAAAAGACAAAGGAAATTGGCTCGTCCAGAGTTCAGTTTGTTTTGCTCCTTAGGGCACTTTTTGGCGACGTTGTTCTGTCCCCCCGAGTGGTCATTGTCTTGCCTCGCATGGCCCGCACACAAAGAAGGAAAACAAATATAAAAAAAACTCACGAAAATAAACCGAAAAACACGTACAGGTTCACGGCACAACATGTAGCCAACGTTCTCCCTTTAAGCGGGGTGAACACACCGGCTTAAAACACGAGGTGAAAATGATATATTGAAACACCCAACTTGCTTTGGTCTTTAACGAATTTCTGAACTCACTTTAATAAGACATCCATGTAACCGTATGTGATGCAATGAAACCCTTGAAACAGAAAAATATATGTAGAAAAGACTAAAAACACTAAATTCGAAAAAAAATAAAACATGTAAAAATGCGTTCAAAAACCACATGCATAGGATAAAATATGTGAATTAACTGCAGAGTGCTCTTTTCATGTATGTATAAAGTAGAACAAAAAACAGTAGAAAAATTATAAAGCACACGTAAAACAGCGTCCAAAATCCCTTGCATAGTATAAATACACGTGAATCAACAGCTGCAGAGTACCCCTTCAGTGTCTCCATTGCGAGCACCTGGCAAGCGAAAAGCAGGGGTGAGGTATACGGGCGCGGCGGCGTGTTCACCCAAGGAAGTAGTGTTTCCTCCAACAGTAATGGCCACTTTTACCCAACAAGCAAGAGCGTCGTTTGGGCCCGTTCTGCAAATTGGGCCCAAACTACGAGTACCGCGGCCGAGGGTATAACACAGAGGCGAAGGGCGACCTGGCTCTTGAGTGGGGACTTGAGAAGGGAATATGCCAAGTTAGCATAGAGAAGGAGAGAGCGAGGAAGGGTACAAGAGGGGTCGAGAGGGCCGCCGCGGAGAGGATAAGGAGAGCATAAAAGTTAGCCGAGAGAAGGTAGCTTGAGATTGCAGGTATATACTGTTGAGGGTACATTGCAGTTTGAGACATGCCGCTGCTTTCCCCTCAGTCCTATTCGAGTTTAGTTCATAGTTGAAGTTCGGTTAACCACTACCAGAATTTTATGTTCGTTTATGGAACCGAACGTGCAAGAGCAAAAACAAAGGTCATGAGTGAAACGGTATTACCAATCGAGACGTACATACCATTTGTTCATCCTATCCTTATTAATCCCACTGCAAAAATGACATTGAATGGTGTTAAAAAATAGAAGAGTCAAAATGATAATGATGGAAGGCTAGACCATCTTAGTTTCCCAGCAATAAAATACCATATAGTTCTCTTTCCTAAGATTCAAGAAATTATCCAAGCAAACAAGGGCAGGACAAGCCAAACACACTAAGCCTTCCCTACGCACCATTTCAACACCAACAACCTTTTCTAAGTGCCCCAATAGGGAACGAAGGAGCATCTAGTCCCCCGCCCCCCCCCCCCCAAACACACACACACACTCGCCCACCCCGGAGCGCGACAAAACGACATTCGAAACGCTAATGGATCGGAAATTAGAGCGCCCGAGAGATGGACACATAAGTTAACAAGTTCCGGAGACCTTTATGTCGAGGAGTGTGAAAAATGACCCCGCCTGATCATTTTTCTCTGTGTGACCCCATTGCTCTCTCTCTCTCTCTCTCTCTCTCTCTCTCTCTCTCTCTCTCTCTCTCTCTCTCTCTCTCTCTCTCTCTCTCTCTCTCTCTCTCTCTCTCTCTCTCATACACACACACACACACACACACACACACACACACACACACACGACATCCAACCCTCAGTAACCACATTCAAAACTAATTATTACTACCATGTTTTACTTCGTGTTCCAGCAATCTTTCTCTCTCTTCACTTCCTCCTGTCAGATTACTCCCTCTTCCGTCTTCTCCGCCTGCTCCCTGTTTCCTCTCTTTCCTCTCGTCTCACCTTCTCTCCTTCTCTCACCTCCTCTCCTCGCTACTCTCTATCTTCCTTTTCCTCACCCTCCGCTCTAACACTTATAAGGACACATTAAAGAAAAGTTAGTTAGATTTCAGCAATATTTCATCCAAATTTTTCAGTCTAAGATATATTTGCGAAATAAGATTTTTTTCACTTCTTTCTGAGCAACACCGCTACTGTAGATGTGTGTAATGATAATGACGATAATAGTAATGTCAATAACAATAATAATAATAATAATAATAATAATAATAATAATAATAATAATAATATGATAATGATAACAATAACCATAATATGTACTCATGATACTTAATGATCCATCGACAGTATGCAACCACTCGATATAAAAACATACAAAGAAAAGTATACACAATAGTAATGTTAAGAGAATGATGGTTGTAATTAACAGAGGAAACCTGCGGATGTACAATAAGTCGAAGGTCAAAACAGACAGTGTGAGTGTTTGTGTAAAAGAGAGAGAGAGAGAGAGAGAGAGAGAGAGAGAGAGAGAGAGAGAGAGAGAGAGAGAGCAGACAGACAGACAGACACACAGAAAGAGAAAGACAAAGACGAACTGAGGGAGACCGGAAGGGTACATGCACACTTAAAAACAACATATAAAAAAGGACCGACAGACAGACAGAGGAACCCTTTCCCTTCAGGTTACCATTAATGATTACCTAAAAACGAAGAGATTAATTATACCTTCATTCAGGAAGTCTGCTGCCTGTAAGTAGTAGTAGTAGTAGTAGTAGTAGTAGTAGTAGTAGTAGAATCCGTAATAGGAGCAGCCTGACAGGGACACCTTTCTCATTAAAATATCTTTGTTATAGGAAAGCTAATTAGCCCTTAATGGCTGTGAATCATAACAAGATTTATCTACGTGTGTGTGTGTGTATGTGTGTGTGTGTGTGTGTGTGTGTGTGTGTGTGTGTGTGTGTGTGTGTAGGTGTGTGTGCACGTATGTCATAGAGTATACAATATCCGTAACATAAATAATACAACTTTTCGCAACACTGACGAAAACTGTTGCATGTCAATCGCCTGTTGAGTTAGTGATGGCCTTGAAATGGAACAACAATGGCGGCGGGCTAAATGATGCAGGCGCCACACTGCACCTCCGGACCTGCCCCTCTGAACGTTGAGCGCAGGGAGGCATGTTTGAAGGTGCAGTAGAACGCGAGGAACAATGGCACAGACAGGCATGCAGCGGCAGAAAGGTTGAATGTTATTTCAGTGATGGGAAGGCACGCAGGCAGACGAGGGCCACGGATTGGGTTAAGGGTAAAGTAAAGGGCAAGTTCATATGTTAAAGGGGGTGGGTAAGGTCAAAGTGATGCAGTAAAGAGCAAAAGGAGAGACAGAGTAAGGGTTAAGACATACGTAGGGTACATGCAAAAGGGTACCATGTTTAGTAAAAAGTGAAATACAAAATAGTATGACTGAAGGAAAATTTTAAGAACAGGAGTAAAGATAATAGGGGCAAGGATAAAGTATTAATAAAGTAAAGATGTTAAGCACAGGTAAACACTGAAGAAAAAAAAAACAGAATAAATGGGACTGGTAAACGGGGAAGCTAAAGGGCAGGGATGAGATGGATGAGTCAGGTGAAAGGGAAGGGTGAGAAAGGGCAAGGGAGATGCAGATGAAGATAAAGAATAAATGGGGTCGGCAAGAGTAAAGGGTGCAGGGTCGGGGTGGTGAGGAGGGTAGATGCAGCCCTAAATATTAGCTGTCAGCGCGGGGGCCTCGTTCATACATCAGCGGAGAGTTGGAGAGAGAGTTCGCAAAGCCTGACACACCCTTGCAACGTTTTGACCTGTGCTCACCGTTTACTCATCCCAAGAACGTTTCGCAATCTCTCTCTCTCTCTCTCTCTCTCTCTCTCTCTCTCTCTCTCTCTCTCTCTCTCTCTCTCTCTCTCTCTCTCTCTCTCTCTCTCTCTCTCTCTCTCTCTCTCTCTCTCTCTCTCTCTCTCTCTCTCTCTCAAATCTAATTTTCTCCAACTTTTTTTCATTCACCTCACTCACTTTCCCTTCCTCCTCCTCCTCCTCCCCCATCACCCACATGTTCTGTTCGTAAGACTTCCAACCACATTTAGGTTTTCCTTTTACCAACTAACCCTCAACCTCTCTCAGTTCACTATAGCTCCAAAAACTCATAAGGACTTAACCATTCTAGATTGCGTTGCCTACTCGCGCGCACACACACACACACACACACACACACACACACACACACACACACACACTGATGTCTGATTAAGGGCTCCTCCAACCCAATCCCTTGATTCTTTTCCAGCCGCCCCGCCACTCCGGCTTAGCGATCCAGAGCAGGGGTAGATCAGCTCGTGTGTGTGTGTGTGTGTGTGTGTGTGTGTGTGTGTGTGTGTGTGTGTGTGTGTGAGGGGGGTTCGGCAACTCCGTCATGTCACGTCACACAGACTGCAAAATCCACTCATTATCATTATCTTCCCCTCCAATGCACCAAATGTTCTTACTCCCTCTGCGTCAGTACTCCATCTCTCCGTACACGCATCTAACCCTTCCTTCTTTCCATTCACTCCTGTTGTTATTCAGAAAAGCATTATCATTAAGCATTATCATTAATATTTCAACGATTCCAACTAACTTTTCTCTCCGCCTCTTCTTGTTAAGTATAATAACCACTCTTTCTCTACCCATCTTTATTCTTCCCTTTTGAAACCTTTCCTTCCTACACCAGTTCCCAATCTGTTTCTTTATCATATACGTTCTCTACCGTTCGAATTTTTCCTTCCCAATCCCTATTATTATCAATTTTCTTTCTCATATTAAAATTTCTATCCATTTCTTACGTGTATACTTTCTCTTCCTTTCCATTTCTTCCCACTCCATCCCCCTCCACCTCCACCCACTCTTTCCCACATGAGACCGGCGAGCCAAAGGATCCTCCAGACTTCTATTTGTCCTCCAGCCTCTCTCGTCTCGCCGTCCTCGCCAAGCGCGTAATTACGACATTCTACACGGTCGGCCAAGGGCAATACATGATGCATCCCCTGCCGCTCCTGAACCCAAAGAAGTTGTGTTCAGGCCTCTCTCCTGTCTACATGTCTCCTTGCTCCCCTGCCTCTTATCCTGCCTTTCTCCCTCCCTGTCGCCTATTTCCACCTTGATACTTCTCTACCCCCCTACTTCTCTGCCTCCCTCCCTCCCTGCTTCCTGACATTCATGCCTCTCAACCCACCTGCCTTTCTGCCTTCCTCCCTCCCTGTCTCTATTTTTCGACTTGCCTTTTACTTCCCTACCTCCCCGCCTCCCATTCTCCCTGCTCCATTACGTTCAGCGCTCAACCCATCTGCCTGGCCCCATACTTTCTTTTGCCCTTGTTTCAGTGTGTTTCTGTCTCCCTGCTTCTGTACCCCAATTCCACCCAGCCTACGTGTTCTGTCCCAACTGGCTTCCTATGTTGAATCGGCAAGTTATTTCCAGCGGGCAGGGGGAGGAACAGAAGGGAGGTAAGGGGACGTAAATAGGGGAGATTAAGGTAGAGGGAGAGGGGATGCAGAGAGAAAGAGAGAGAGAGAGAGAGAGAGACGTCGGAGGGGAGTTCAGGGACGTAAAGAGAGAAATTTGTGTCGAAGTAGGGCAAACAGAGGAGCCAGAGGGATGCAGGGGGAACTAAAGAGGAGGGCGTTATGGTGGGGAAAGGGATAAAGGGAGAGAGGGAGCCACGCAGGGAAAGCCGGAGGGGCATAAAGGAGGATTAAATTAAAGGGTGACAGAGGGAGATGAAAGGAGGCAAAGAAGGGACGTTGATTGGCGTGGGAGTTATAGTAAGAGCAGAGGAAGACCTTGCAGTGCCACGGGTGTAATAACGCCTTCCAGTAAGCATGAGTGTGGGAAAGAGCTGGACATGGAAAGGGAGCTACAGAAAAGGTAAGGAGGTGGTGCATTAGAGCCCTTTTTCCTTCAGGGTGTGGATGTACGTGGATGGGAGGATGGGAAGCAGAGGTTGGGAGGTAGAGAAGTATCGAAGAGAGGCGAAAAGGGAAACAGATAGATAGGGAGGTAGATTAGTGTCGAGGCAAGGCGAAAAGGGGAAACGATGAGGGGAAGAAGCAGAGAGATAGGAAAGTAGGGAAGTATCTAGCCAAGGGAAAAAGGGAAACACGGAGGACGGAAGGCAGAGAGATAAGGAGGTAGAGAATTATTGAAGCAAGGCGAAAAAGGACAACAGGGAAGAAGGGAGGCAGAGAGATCAGGGAGGTAGAGAAGTACTGAGGCAAGGGGAAAAGGGAAACAGGGAGGGAGGAAGATAGGGAGGCAGGAAAAGAACAGGAGACGGATCTACTTAAAACAGGACGTAATTTAGTCCCTTTGATCTTGAGCTTGAGAGGAGGTGCTATGCCATTCCTTATAGCTCAGCCGAGAGGAGTAACACCATCTACTCCATTACATACTCAGCTGATAAAAGGTTACGCAATACGACCCTCTATATTCTGTCACTGAAAAATCCTCTACTATATACAATATCAAAGGAAAAGTTATGAAATACATGCTATCATATTTCCTGTAAGGGAGAGAACGTATACATGCAATTGGAATGAGGACGTAAAATTCAACTCCTCATATTTTCCGCCGAAGTGAATGGAATCGTATCCTTTATTAATACGTTCAGCTGCTGCGAGAAAGAAGAGAGTGACAGAAAGGATAAAGAGGAAAGATATTGAAAGAGAGAGGACACCAGAGAATGATGGATGTTGGAGAAGGTGTTGAGAAAAGACTCCCGTGAAGAGAATATGAAAGAAAAGTATAAAAAAGAGCAGATATTAAATGCGTAGGGCGTTGAAAGAGGCTGGACCGGGAGAGATCGAGGTGGTAAGCAATGATCGTCTCGTTGAAAGAAGCTGGACCGGAACAGATCGAGATGGTAAGCAATGATCGTCAACGTCAATAACACAGCATTTGGGTCTAAGCAGAGGCCGGCCGAGGGAGAGCGGATAACACTTAAAACAAAACGTAATAGGTCGAGAAGGTAATGCTAGAAAAAAAGTGTCGTGCAGGTAATGCTTGAAAGAAAACGAAACGGAGTGGTAAAAAAAAACATATCGTGAATTTTAAGCTCAAAAGAAAACGCAAAAAAAATGAGGGTAATGTTAAGAAAATTGGTCGTGAGGGCAATGCTCAAAGAAAACGGAGAAGGGGGGGGTAAAATAATTATTCTGAAGGTAATGCTTGAAAAGGCCAAAAATGGAGATGATGTTAAGAAAGAGTGTGGTGAGGGTGATGCTTAAAATAAAACGTGTCGAAGGTAATACATAAAAACGAACGAAAAATAAGGGTAAAGAAAAAATATAAAGAGGCGTTCGGGTACCGTTCAAAAAGAAAAAGTCGTAGTAAGCAAATCCTGAACACTATGGATGCAGAGAGAGGTCAGCAAAGGGATGGAGAACACGGCCTGAAAGCAGCATCCTGAAGGAACAAAAAAAAAAGAGGGTTCATGTTAAGTAAATGGTTCGTGAGGTTGATGTTTAAAAATAACCGTAATAAAGTAAATGCTAAAGAACAAGGGCGTAGAGAGAGGTCAGCAAAGGGTAGGAGAACACGGTCAGCACGCAGCATCCTCAAGGAGCTGAAAAAATAAGGATAATGTTAAAAAATGGGTCATGGGTGTGATGGTCGGAAAAAAAATCGTATTAAAACAAACGCAGGAGAATAAAGGAATGGAGAGGTCAGTACAGGACAAGAGAACACAGCCTCCTCAAGGACACTCCGCTGATTAAGTTAGGCGCCACCATTACCGCTTAATGATGCAGCAACGCGCCGCTCACGTGATGCGGGAGGGAATAATGCAGGACACGAAGAGCTCCTCTCTCTCCCTCTCCCTCTCTCTTTCTCTCTCTCTCTGCAGTCCTCGCCACCCGCCTCCCTCTCTCTCTCTCCCCCTTTCAAGAGCCCTCATCCACCCTCCCTCCCCACTCCCCCTCCCTGCCCAATAGCGTGTGCAGTTCATCAGCAGCCCGGCAGCCCACGTCCTGCATGGCGCTGCGCTGGGACCCACGCCCACTGAACCTTAGCCCTTTAGCATGACTCTCTGTGATGTTACGATGGTGCTGAAACTGCTCTTGTCACTACTACTACTACTACTACTACTACTACTACTACTACTACTTATACTACCACTACTACGCTCTCTGTGTCTTACTTCCTTGCTTTCAATATTTTTCCTGTTTTATGCGAATATCCACGCAATTTTCCTTTCTGCATTCATAAGATAATCCAATTAAGGTCACAGAAACTAAGAGACAGGGAGGCAAAGACACACGCACGCACGCACGCACACGTACACACACGCACACTGTTCCCTGACGCTTCACTGTATGTAGTCCTCAACCTAACGAACGACTCTCGCTTCTTTACACCCGCCTGCCAACCTGCTCCTCCTCCTCCTCCTCCTTAACCGCCCTCCTCCACCTCTCTTACTTTACTTACTGCTCTCTCTCTCTCTCTCTCTCTCTCTCTCTCTCTCTCTCTCTCTCTCTCTCTCTCTCTCTCTCTCTCTCTCTCTCTCTCTCTCTCTCTCTCTCTCTCTCTCTCTCTCTCTCTCTACTTTATTTCTTCCTTTTTCTCTTTCCTCCACCTCCTTTCTTTTTCTACCGTCTCCTCTTTCTCTATAAAATATTTCGCTCCTTCATCTTTAATATCCTTCATCTTTCTTTCTTCACACATTTGCCTCATCATCTTCCTCATCCTCCTCATCCTCTTCCTTTCCCCTTATTCACAAGAACTACAACAAGTGAGTAAAGCATCACATAAAATATACTACATCTCTGGCAAACTAAGTCTCTTTTTGGTGTTTACACACACACACACACACACACACACACACACACACACACACACACACACACACACACACACACACACACACACACACACACACACATGACCTGTCTCAATCTCGACATCAAGAATATCAAAGCTTTATCTGTGATCTCTCTCTCTCTCTCTCTCTCTCTCTCTCTCTCTCTCTCTCTCTCTCTCTCTCTCTCTCTCTCTCTCTCTCTCTCTCTCTCTCGACAACGCTACCTATGTTTGCTCGCATGTGATTTATGAGGCCAATAACCGGAGTTAGTTTGGGGTGTGAAAGCTCAACACGCAGTTTTATGAGAGCACGAATTAATTGCATGCATAGGCTGGCGGGAGGGTGGCTTGGCTGGTGGGCTAGCCGGTAGACTGGCTGGTGGACTGGCTAGGGTTGACTGGAAATTCATACCACCACTATCAACAGAAGCCGTGGGTTGCATAAATTAAATGAATTCTGTGAAGATTTCTCCTTTCTATCTGTCATCAGTTGGGGTTAGTGACCTGAATGCATTCCCGAGGATACCTTTGATGGCCTTCACATCTGACGCGGAAACTGATTAATTCACTGTTCATCTCGTAATTCTTCGTTTTACTTTTTGCTGCGCGTAGACATTACATGATTACGTTGCGTCTGTTTTATCTTGAGGTTTAATACTAAAGGAAATCGAGGACTCGGATGATGCAACGCTCTGCAACGTCTTTTAATTTCCTTCCACTTCGGTATGATGACTTTCTCGGGCTAACGACGATATTAAAGCTTTCCGTTTTATGTGTTGCCGGCATGCAGACTAAATTGAAAAAGAGAAAGGGGAGGAAAACATGGGATAGAATGGAGTGGCTATACTTAGGTGTGTGTGTGTGTGTGTGTGTGTGTGTGTGTGTGTGTGTGTGTGTGTGTGTGTGTGTGTGTGATATTGCTCGCACTCTCAGGTTGGCTGGAGTGTAGTGGATGAAGCGAGGGGCTACGATCTGCGAGCCTCAGTTTGTATGCCGATCACGTAATAAGTCAGCGAGAAAAGCATCGGTGTCCAACATATCAGATAATACGGCGGTATGCCCTAAACAACTAAGCACTCTAAAAATGTTTGATATCTTATACGGATAAGTACATATATACAATATGAATTCTTTACCAAGGAAGTCCATGACAGCAGCTCTCCACACATAATACATATGCATACAAAAAAAAAAGTACTCTACGGTTACGGCGTGCCATTTTTCAGTATCAGGGACGCCTAACGGAATTTGTAAATAAAAAGGGGATCGTTTAAAGTGATATCGTGTGAACACCGTACTTCCCCTTCACTCCCCCGAAAAAACGCTAAATAAAAAAATCGTTTAAAATATAAGGTCGTTCGAGGCGTCGTATTTTCTCTTTACTCCTACACGACACGAGATCTTGAAAAGGTCAAAAAGAGAGATCGTTTACTAGAGAAGAGAAAAAAAAGTTCCTAACATGCGTTTAGCAATTTGCATTTCATGAGGGGGTCGCAGCGCCGCGCCGCCCCCTCGCGCCAGCCTGCCATTAGTGCAGCCAAATGGAAGCTTTTATTCAATATACAAAGCGGTGACTGACGCCGCTGAAGCCTCGCTCGACTCACCGCCTTAAAATGTAGGTCATGACGAATGATTCTCCAGAGGGCAAAGAACTTTTGACTTTGTGAAGAATATCGTGATAAATGAATAACAAAAGAAAGGGAATCTTCATTGGGGGAAAAAGAAAGGAATGAAGAAAGGAAGGAAAGTGAGTAATTAAAGTAATAAATATTAATGATAATGATGATGACGATGACGATGATGACGATGACGATAATTTATAAAAAAATGTACTACTATTAGAGAGAGAGAGAGAGAGAGAGAGAGAGAGAGAGAGAGAGAGAGAGAGAGAGAGAGAGAGAGAGAGAGACATATATATATTATTACTACTATTACTATTTATAAGCAAAAAAACACGTACACGCGCACACGCACACGCACGCACCCCCACCCCACACATGGCCTCAGCACACCTGTAGCACCGGACAATTAGTGTGAGCCCAGCACAGAGCCACTCGCCGCCGCTCATCGTCTATTGTCGGAGCTTCGTAGTTGACCATCAATCAAATATTTTTTGTAACCTTTCGGAAAAACAAGAATGAAAAACAAAGATACAACGTTAGATCTACAAAGCCGGTGCTCCGTACAGGCATCGGTTATTATTTTATCAACATTAATACCAGATCCAATATATACAGCGTGCCATTTACCCGCTAAAATATTCAATAACCAAAATAATTCTTATATCAACAAACAGCTAATGAGAAAATAAATGATGACATACAAAACCCTAGTCGTCGTTCTGTAACCTATATACGTAAATACATATTCCTGAAACATCGGATACGTCCACTTACTGTCAATATTTATTTAGACTTTTATTTGATGTCGCAATGGGAGAAGAGTAATCCACCAACACACTCCTACACGCATAATAAATATACTTTAGGGTGATGGACGACGCGTTCGAACTCCCACGCTACCACTCGGATTTTCAGTCACCGCCGAGAAAAAAAAAATACTGATGATGATGTATAAATAGTATAATCCTCAAAGACAGTAAGCAATTGTACACAAAGTAATGTTCTCTTGATTATATTTCATTGTAGCTTATATCTGTCGATGCAGATTTATAGAGCAATATATACATTATCATATTGTTCATACGGACACACAAGGAAACACACACACACACACACACACACACACACACACACACACACATACACACATCCGAGAGAGAGAGAGAGAGAGAGAGAGAGAGAGAGAGAGAGAGAGAGAGAGAGAGAGAGAGAGAGAGAGAGAGAGAGAGAGAGAGAGAGAGAGAGAGAGAGAGAGAGAGAGAGAGAGAAAGTGTCTGATGTTTATGAAATCAGGAGGAAAAAGTTGGAGGTAAAAAGGCGCAATATTGAGCTAATTGCAATGCCCACTTCCATCCTCACTTCCCTCAGTATTCATCCCGCTGCCGCCACTCCGCAAGCCGCACCACCATTGCCAACCAACCCTCCCATCTTTAGTGACATCTCCCCCTTCTTATTCCTCTTCCTATCCACCCTCCTATTCATCTTACCCTTTTTCCAGTTTTCGTCCCTCTTAAATCATTCTATCCTCCCATTCTTCATTGTTTTTCTCATCTTCCTCTCCATTACCATTCCACTTGTTTCTCCCCGTGAATCATTCCACCATTTCCCATTACTCATTTTCAACACAACTGTTTAAGACGCCTCTTCCACACAGCGTTATTAGCCTTACTTTTGTCTCCTACTTCATCACCGCCCACTTTTCCTGTCATCGCAAATGTATCTTTATCTGCATTTTTCTCCTCCTCCTTCTCCTCCTCCTCCTTCACTGCCACATTCTCCTCTACCTCCTTGACCTCCTCCTCCAAATTACACCCCCTTACCTGCTGACTCATTGCTTTCCACTCTTCCATCCTTCCAATATCACGGGGAGCAAAAACTTGTAAAAAAAAAAAAAACGAGGAAGAAACAGAGCATATGAGTTTCTCACGTCTTTCACTAATAAGGGGTGTAACAGAAAGACGGGTACGTATGTGTGTGTGTGTGTGTGTGTGTGTGTGTGTGTGTGTGTGTGTGTGTGTGTGTGTGTGTGTGTGTGTGTGTGTGTGTGTGTGTGTGTGTGTGTGTGTGTGTGTTGATCACGTCTGCAAGCAGCTTGAGGAATACACCTACCAGAGCCTACCACACACGCGCGCGCACACACACACACACACACACACACACACACACACACACACACACACACACGAACCTCCTAATGAGACCTCCAACACACTAAACACTAATGCATGTGTACGGCTCGCCTGGTGGGTTACCCAACGTTTGTTTTAACATGGAACAGAAAACCAAAACCATTTTTCCCTCGTTTTCTTTGGACACTGAAAACTGGTCACCATTCTTTATCCCGTCAGCTGGATGACATGCCTTTTTTTAGTTAAGTTGACATTTTTCAAAGCAGATAATTCTTTTCCAGGGTCATCGAACTGCTCACGTTAGGAAAAAGCCGCGCAGTTTTCATATATTTCCTGGGCATGCTTTCATTAAAATGCAGACACAGTTTTTCTATAAAAGCTAATGTATCATAGAATATATCACTGTTTCACACACACTACAAACACGCATATTAGACAATGTATCTCTTCTGGACAAATAATTTGGATAATGAATGAAGTGCATATTTCCATGATATTGCATTTCCTCAAAAAATGAATAGCATTTTATTCCGCAAGTGAAAGACCAACATTATTTAAAACGAACAGTTTTTATTCTCAAAATAATTAAGGCAAGTTTCGATATACTAAGACCAATGACAACATTCTATCTCAAAAAATTACAATAAGCAGAGGTCCATGTTTTCATAAGATTCTCAAACTAACAAACTATTCCCTGTCAAATACTAGGAAGACGATTCAGGTCATAAGGTACATGTACACTCTGCCTGAAAACGCATTTTTTTCTAACTAGATGGTGAAGCATCACACTTTATAGTAATGAAGGCTTAAAAAATTCAAAACACAAGAATACTTACAAAAAAGCTGAAATATTTTTAGCTATAAAAACTTGTTACTTATAAAAAAGACTAATCAGCCATTTCTAATATCTAAATATATCAACCAATAACAATTTTTCAATAGACAGCATCACAAATTTGCGGAATAAAGATTTTACAGTAATTCCATCACATTCATAAACAAACACTTCAGGCATGCAGACACACAGACGACGGGGATGAGCCGCCAGCCAAGGTTCCGTTATGCAGATTTAACATCAAAGAAAATCTAAACCAATTGAAAAACGTGTTCGAAATCTGTTTTTCAGTAAATTCTGCTTTTAATGGACCGTGTGGCAGTGGTGGTAATGGTGTGTGTGTGTGTGTGTGTGTGTGTGTGTGTGTGATATAGATAGACAGACAGACAGACAGACACAGACAAACAGACAGACAGACACAGACAGACACACACAAACAGACAGACAGAGACAGACAGACAAACACAGACGGACAAACAAACAGACAGACAAACAGACAGACAGACAGACAGACGTAGACATACACACAGAGAGAGAGACCCTTTAAATATCCTCCGTGAACACCTGTAAAAATTAACTCATTAAGAAAGTGATAATGTTTCGAGACTGAAGTGGAGGAGGAGGAGGAGGAGGAGGAAAATTACACAGACAGCATAAGGAGAAAAACTATAAATAAAAAGATGAGAAAATGAAAACGGAAGAGTAATGGAAACAAAAAGAAAGCGACTAAAAATGCGAAGAGAGAAATGAAGCAAGAAAAGGAAGAGGAAGAAGGAGGAGGATGAAGATTAGGATGTGAATGAGGATAAAGACGAGGTATAGGAGGAGGAGGAGGAGGAGTAAGAGGAGGGCGATATAAAACCCCACCTATGCATAACACACACACACACACACACACACACACACACACACACACACACACCTGAGGGTATCACGCGTGGAGAGGCAGGGCGGTGCATTAGGCCGTGTTAATTAGGAAGAACTCCACTCCGCCGAATGAAGTGGAAAGTGGACAATGCTCTTTTACAACGTGTGGATAAAAAAAAGAATTTGAATATGGGAAAAAGGGGAGACAGACAGAGAGAGAGAGAGAGAGAGAGAGAGAGAGAGAGAGAGAGAGAGAGAGAGAGAGAGAGAGAGAGAGAGAGAGAGAGAGAGAGAGAAAATGGAAGGGTACGGGTAAAGAATTGAGCCCCCCACCCCCACCCCCCTCCCCATGTCGGGTTAGGATAAGCAGGTAAAATTCTTGTCGGCTTGAAACGGTATTATCTTTTTTCGAGTCCGTCAACGCGTTCACTGGATCCTACATTAAAGATAGGACGGCAAAAAAAATACACTTTTAACTAGGTACTTCATTTTTATTATAATGTTAAATACATAATGAAGTCGCTCAAGCTTTGTCAGGCAAACTTTTTTTATGCTGCATTAAAATCTACTGAATTCGACTGCACTAAAGCGATTACTGAGTCTGACAAAAGGCAAAAAATTATTGTTTATGATTGTGTGAATTATGACACGCCACAGAGGTGAGTAAAAAGCTGGACATCCGCACAACGCACGCCTCAACAGGTGTTAGTTACAATGTTCTCTGCTATTTTGTGATAAGGACCACAAACTAGTACAACAGTCCATATGTACGAGTTGATAACGAAAACGTCTTCCATTGATTTGTGCTTGAAGTCAATATATTTCTGGTGAATCCCTTTCCTGTTGCTTTTGGACCTCTTGTCAGTATTATACCGTTTTTTGCTGATAATACTGCAACAGCTTCTGATGCTGTTGCTGCTAAGGTTGCTGCTCTTGCTGGTGGTGAGTCTGGTGCTGATGCTGATGCTCTTAGTGCTGCTGCTGCTTTTACTGCCGGCGCACCTTCTGTTCATGCCGCCGCCGCCGCCGTCAACACTTTTTACCGTTGCCGTAAATGTCACCAGAGGTGCGAGAACACACCATTAACTTACAACTAGTCAGCTAAAACGTTGAAAATGTAGGACTTACTTAGTGACGCAAGTGAGAAAATTTCATCACAGCAGAATAATGACACAATGCACGTGTTCACGCAAGCGATGTGTAGGAAAAGTACACTGAGGCTGTGAACTCCCAAATGAGCCTGTGCGTCTCTGAATGCGGTGCGAGGAACTGTTGGCCAACCTGTGAATTCATGGCCCATGATAAAACATGTTTGAAGCGAGGGAGGCAGGACGAGGGTTGAGGAAGGAGAGCAGAGCAGAGGCGAGGAGAGCATGCAGATTAAAGGTAATTAAAGAATCCCCCTCGAGCTAGGTAGCTAAGACCATATAGTTCTGTTAGGGTTACGAGGGAACGCTACCTCTTACCGAAAAGCCGCCGTGAGCTGGAACTGAACTCGCTGCCTCTCTGTCCTCTGCCATGCACCATACACAGCACAGCCTCACAGCTCCCCAAACGCTCACCTGGAAAATAAAGTGGACTGTCAAAAACGAATAGCACGGAAAGCCAAGACTAACACCAATCAATTATTTTCTACATGCATCAAAACAAGAAAGAGGGGAAAAACTACTGTTGTCGTGACAGACGAGACCAGTGCGCTAATCCAGGACAGTAGACACATGGCAGGGATCCAAAACAGGAACTTCACGTCGACATTCACGGTCAAGATCACGGAGAGCATCCCTGAAGCCAAACCCGACACGACAGGACTAAACCAGTCACGTGCAATGCAGAGGTCAGGAGAGGAGAGCAGATCAGATTAGGATAGGGCAGAGACGTGCATAGCAGAGAGCGAGGAACTGGCAAGATAGTTCGGGACAGGGGACAGAATAGGACAAAAGAGATAACATGGCAGAGAAAAATGGGACAAGAAAAAGGTCCAAAGAAAGAAGGAAGACGAAAGAAGCGAGAAGAGAGAAGGAAAAGAGAGGGAAGAGAAGAAGGAGGAAGGAGGCAGAGGAGTAGGAGGAGGAAAAGGAGGAGGAGGAGGAGGAGGAGAAGAAGGAAAAGCAAAAGGAGGAAGAAGAAGCAAAAGAAGAGCTAGAGATGGAGGAAGAGAAAGAGGAGTAAGAGGAAGAAGAGGAGGAGACGAAGAGGAGTTCATTAAGAGAGAGTGCCCGGGACATTTTTTTCCTCCTCCCTCGCTACCTAATGTATGGAAGCGCGAGTCTGAAAACGGGACTGCCAGGTTGGTTCCAATAACATTACGACGCGCCGACGAAATTATTCCTCGCGAGGCCTCGATACGGACGAGATTATTGACGGTGCAACAGGACGAGTACGAAGATAAAGGGGCGAGGACACGGACGAGGAGAAGGATGAGGAGACGATGAACACACGATGAATAGGACGTGAAAGTGGGGCTAGAAGGGAACATGCAGAGGGGAAAGAAGGAAACGTACGAACAGTTACAGGAATATTGAAGAAAGAAAACCGGGATTAAGAGAGAGAAACTGAGGGAAAAGGAGACTGAAGAATGAGAACATGCTTAGAACAAAAACGGAGGAGGGCAAAAGATAGCACAAAATTAAAGGAGGATAAAAAGGCAGAGGAGGAGGATAAGAATGAAAAGAAAGGAAAATACGAGAGCGGGTGGAAAACGTGGGGAAAAAGAAAAGACCAAGAATAATGCACGGAAAGGAAAAAAGCACAATGATGACGATGATTAAAATTATGATGAATGCAGGATTTTACTCACTTTAAGCCTTCTTTCCCCGCTCCCGGATGAGCCCTTAAAAAATAATGGTGCTAAAACCTTACTGCTTAGGGCACTGCCGGACCAAATGCCCAAAACACACACACACACACACACACACACACACACACACACACACACACACACACACACACACACACACTAGGTCAGCAGATCACGTAACACCATTTTTTCTTTTCAACTTTCCAGTGTACCTTCCAAGTTGTCTCCCTCTCACCCCTTCAAATCCTCCTCTCACGACTTTCACCCTCCTTTCTATTCCTTCTCTTCTTTCCATTCCCCTTCCGTTTCTTATTATTACTCAGGTCTTTCTCGTTATTCCTCTCCCTGACATGTTTCTCTATTCCTGTCCTTTCCTTCCTCGAGCATCCGTCACCCTTTGACCTCATCACTAACTTATTACCGATGTTGCTTCCCCGCCGTCACCCCTCCAGGCAGCCGCTTCAACGTGTTTCTTCGTCTCTCCCAGCAGGTGTGGGCGTGGCGGGGTGTGGCGTGGCCGTGTGTGGGCGTGGGCGCCGCCTGCTCCTCACCATGGCCGTCAACGTCCTCATGCCCCTCCTCATCCCCCTCGGCGAGCAGATCACAAATGGTACGTGTGTGTGTGTGTGTGTGTGTGTGTGTGTGTGTGTGTGTGTGTGTGTGTGTGGAGTGGGGGCCGGGAGGGAGTGCACGTGAACAGGGTCATTTTCCATAAAAAATTGGAATTCAAACATTTGACAAAAAATGTTGAAAACACTTTGGCGTTTCACTTTTTTTCATTATGGTGTAGCAATCAGTGGACGATTTGGTGCCGCTGCTGCTCCTGCCGTTTGTTTGTTTTTTTGTTACCATTTTTTTTCCAATTGTTTCATTTTTGAAGACTACGACGATGATACTGATATAATTGGTGGTGATGAATGATTGGGATGCTGGTGGCGATGCAAATACAAAACCAATGGAGCGACAGGGAATGCAGAACGCTTCAATGTGTCTGACGGGATGAGAAAGACAAGAGAAGTAACAAGTAGAAAGCAAAGGATAGAGAAAAAGATTGATAAGTAGGAAGATAACTGGTAGCTCAAGAAGACGATGGTAAAGGAGGAGTACAGAACAAAAGCTGATACGCGGATGAGGGAAGAGAGAAAGAGAAGGGAAGAAATGGCAAAACGGACGAAAAGGAAGAAGTGAGACAAGGGAAGAAAAGGAAGTACGAATGCATTAAAGAGGAGGGAGGAAGAAAGGAGAACACTGGGGAAAGGGTGTCAAGAGAGAAGCGGTAACAGAAAACCACTTTACTGAATCCCTTAAACCCCGCCATAAAGATACAACCCCTCCCCCCCCCCCCCACACACACAGGCACACGTACACACACACACACACACACACACACAAGCACACATACACACAAGCACACGCAGGACAGAATTTGTGCATGGGTCGGGTAAGCTGTGTTATTAAAGGTGTTTTCCCATTGTGCTGCAGGCGTGGGGTGCAGAGAGGTGCGGGACTGGGTTAAGAAATGGGGAAGGGAGGATGTGGTCGTGGTGGAAGGAATGGGTGAGGTAGAAAGTGCGGCCCAGCGTTGAGAGAGATGATGGCTTAGGAGGTTAAAGGAGTGAGAGCGAGTGAGCCGAGATGAAGGGGTAAAATAGGCATGGAAAGTAAAGAGTAGGTGGAGAAGGTGTGAGCTAAATGTTATTGAGAAGAACAGATGCAGGAGGAGGGATGACTTACGAGGAACGAGTGAGAGATGGGGAAGGAGGAGAGAGGTGGTTAGGCGTTCTGTATCGTCTATACCTGCTCTTCCCTCTCCCAAATGTTATCCATGTACAAGGGCATCCTGTGTGTATTGGGAGGGGGGGTTTAAAACACATCTCTCCTTCTCTTACAGACGGTTTTCTACCCTTTAAATTCCTCCACAATGTTGTCCCTCTTTTAATGATCTATCGAGATTTCCATTATGACTGAACTTCTTAACTTGATAACTGCATCCCTCCACCCCTCCCACGGCCCCGCTGCACACGACTTTTCATTTCAGTCATTCCGTATGATATTTCCTTGTGCAAGAGTTGACCCGTATTTTCATTTTTCATCCCTTTGTAAATCTAGAAAAGCCTTCCCTTGTCTGTATCTCCTCCTGCCTAAAACTTCACGTGATTCAAGAGGAGCATCAAGACCTCTGCAATCGAAATTGACATTATCTTCTGACCAGTCAAACTATTTTTTTTAATGAAGTAGAGCTTACCAGGCTTTTCTGTGCATTGCCTTTTTAGCCCTTAAGCTTCTTCCGTTACTAAAAGAAAAAAACAGAAAAGAGGATAGGCGTAATAACTGGACAAGGCACAAGGTAGGAAGGTAGGAGATAAGAGAATAGGGCCCAGGCAGAAAAAAAACAAATGAGGAACAAAAGGGAGAGAGAAGCCAGATTGCAAAATAAAGGAGACGAAGAGGAAAATAAAACAGAAGGGGAGGAAGGTGGTGTGGGTGAGGGAATAGCCCGGGGAAAGGGAAAGATGGGACGAGGGGACGAAAAATGAGAGGACAATGAGAGGAAAGACAAGTCAGGCTGTAGAATAAAACGGACGTGCAGGAAAATAAAGAATGAAAATGTTGATAAACGGGGAGGATGATGGAAGGGGAGATGGTCCAGGGGGTAGAGCGAAGAGTAATGAGGTTGCAGAGAGGGAGAGTAAAGAAGAATGGTGAGAGGAGCAAAAGGATATGACAGACTGGTGGGTTTTGGCTGAAATGATAAACGCCGACGTCAACACGAAAAGAATATGCAGGCATTTTACATGAGATGGGGTATTATGTAGCAACCGTTGTAATAATATTCTCTCTCTCTCTCTCTCTCTCTCTCTCTCTCTCTCTCTCTCTCTCTCTCTCTCTCTCTCTTTGTGTATATGTATGCGTGCGTGCGTGCGTGCGTGTTATGCACCAAGGTCTGATGACACGGTACACTCGAGATCACCATCCAGGACACTCCTCGAATGAGCTTTCAGAGGAACTGATGTAAGGGTTCGACAGAAGCAGCTTCACATCACCCCCCCCCCCCCTCTGTTCCCATATATATATATCGAGAGAGAGAGAGAGAGAGAGAGAGAGAGAGAGAGAGAGAGAGAGAGAGAGAGAGAGAGAGAGAGAGAGAGAGAGAAAGAGAGAGAGAGAGAGAGAGGCGGGAGCGAGGAATTAGGAAGAGAAAAATGTAAACAAATGAGGCATCATAACCAAGCGAGGTATTTGTTAAAGGCCACCTGATGTGGGAGAATATTTTATTTGAGCCTCGGGAAGCTACACATTTTTCACTGCTCCGTTCGGTTGTCCAGGAATTATTTAAAGGTGCCAGCGTTGTACATGTTCAGAATCAAGTCACGCGCGCGGTACTGCCAGCGGATATTCAGTATTTACAGTTTCCATATTCTTCGTTCAGTTTATAATATGACACAAGATATCTGATCATATGGCATAAATTTCCAAGCATCATATCCAATATTTCGCAGATCAGTATCATTTATCCGTTCACTAATACTACCTTCACGTTGTCCAGAAACAAATAAAAAGAAATCCTATATTTTGATCTTTGTGACCACATCGGCATTGGTTTATATTGAGGGTGCGGGCTGCCTGTTGGTGGAGCGAGTGAGATACGGAGTGATGCCAACTGGATTGTTTATTCAAGCCAAACGCCGGCAGACTACAGAATCAAAAGACGATGAAACACTAAAGAGTATGTAGGCTGATGCCACAGCCAGGATCCATATTGAGCAGCAAAACATACTGGCAACTGCAAATAGGCACTTAGCGTACGCACAGGAGTCTCGACAATTCAACGTGAATTGTCATTCACTAATTGTTCCAGGTGTAAAAGGATAATACTGTCCGGAGAGTTTCAGTCCTTCTCGCAACACAGACTTAGTGTTTCCTTAACGAGCCCGGCAAACAATTATTGCAGAAACACAACTTCAAAGGATTCCGTCGATACACGACTGATAGCATAATTGTGGTTGTGGTGCTGCTGCAGCGGTTTTTTGACGGCAGTAACAGCAAAGTAACAGCAGCAACAGCAACAGCAGCAGGAGGCGCCGCTGCCGCCGCCGCCACCGCCGCCGCCGCCGCCGCAACAGCAGCAGCAGCAGGTACAACTAACCCGACAGGTAATTCAGGCCACGCGGCCACGCCGCCGCCGCCAGGTGCACTATGAATCACCGTTTTATTCATATTAGCGGTGTTGTCCGCGGAATTACCGCCAAACATGCACTGTTTGGCATAGCACTTTGCGTAAAATATGTTTAAATCTGAATAATGAAGGAATGTTTTACGTGACATGAACAAGTCTAGTATTTTAAACATATTTGGTGAATTTTAACGGTGATTTATTTACAAGATACTTTTAAGTATTTTTTTACTTTTATATTCTAAGTAGGCTACATTTGCGATGCTTGTGTGATAATTAGTCATTTTTGTATACTGACAAGTAAATATTTACGTAATCAGGAGACTGATTAAAACAATGTAAGAGTTTTTCTTCTTTTGCATGAAAATATTTCATTCATTTATTTCCATACGTTGTACAAGACCCTAGCTTGATATTTGTTAACGTCTTCGTACACTTCATGTATGCGTAGGAGCAATGCAACGAAACGAATAAAATGAGAAGTAAAAAATTTAAATTCCTTGCCCGAGATGCAAGAATAAAAGTTTGTCATCCATATTAAGGGGAAGGAGGTGGCTGAGTCGACAGAGTGACGGCGCCGCGTTCAGGAGGACGCGAGTTCAATCCCCGCCCGGTGCCACCAAGCTGGGATTTTTCAGCCGCCGCCGAGTGGCTTAAAACTACCCACATGCTGTCCATAAGACCACCTATCAACCCGGACTCTAGATTCTAGGATTAAAGATGAGCTCCGGGAGGGCAGCATGAGCCAATGCAAGATGGCGCCACTATAAACACTCGCCTGCGCCAGAACGGGCTGAGCCGACCATCAGGGGAAAGGATGGGGCGACCATCAGGCCCCACTGAAGAAGGAGGCCTTGGACCATATCCCCCACTGGGAAGAAGCCTTGGGCCGACCACAGGCCCCCACCAAGAAGGCCCACCACGCAAGAGGCCAAGACGTAAAAAAAAAAAAAAAAAAAAAAAATAAAAAAATAAACATTCCTTTAACCCGTATGTACAAATATTAAAATACATAACTGAAAAAGAAGCTCTCAACTGGATAGCCTGTAACGGCGAGCAAACTGAATGAAAACGTAAGAAAATGACTGCGATATGATTTTTTGTAATCCCTTTACCTTTGCAGTCACTATAGCAGAAAAGTCTACGGTCTTAAGTAATCACAATTAAATACTTACACTATGAAACCACCGAAGCCAAACACCACCACTGAGATCATCACCATCACCACAAGCACCAACCGTCACCAGCCTCCACACCGCCGCCAAGTCACCTCTGATGAACCTCTCAGCATTACAGCAATGGCAGAGGAACAAGCTTTCACGAACATCAAAAAATATACCAATGGAAGCACAAAGGACAAAGCAGAGAAAAAAAAATATACGAAATGCAAAGAAAATTAACTGTATGAGCAGAAAACTATCGTGACTTTGACCACTATTAACAGAGAGTCAATTAAAGCATAAAAAAGCAAAGCAGATAAAAGCGGATTAAAAAAACAGCAAAATAAAAAACTCAAAAGCAAGAATCGAAAAAAAGTTAAAAAGAAAACGAACAGTTAATCGAGAACCAATCGACGCACAAAAAAAGAGCAATAAAGCAACGAAAGAAATGAACGGAAAAATGATAGAACGTCCGTAACCTTGACCTGTGCCCATCCGTAGTGGAGTAACAGGGGCACAAAGCGTAAAACAATGATAATCTAATACCATAACGAGGACCACGTGCCAGGGAAAGCCGTGACCTTGACCTCTGTAGGAAGGAAGGGAAACAGGAAGAGAAAGGAGCAAAAAACAATGAAAAGTAGCGATGAAAAATATGGAAAAGAAAATGTACGCATGCTTGAGAGGGAGGTGGTGGTAGGTAGGAATGTGGAAAAAAGAGAAACACGCAAAAAGAGCAGAAACAATGAAAAATAGCAATGAGGTATAAGATAAAGAACACAGCAATGAGTGATGAGTGGCTGTAGGTAAGAATAGAGGTCAGAATAAACAAAACAAAAATCATGAAACAAATCTAAAGAGTTTAAAAAAAGGATATAAATTAGAATAAATTCGAAATAACCTAACCTTGACCGTCACAGAAAGAGAGAGACAAGATATGTGAAAAAAATATCTAATAATCACAAAATAAAAGAAGGCAATCATTATAGACCGTCAAAGGACAGTCATGGAAATAGACAACACAGGTAAAAAAAATAAAAAAAAATAAAAAAAAAGCTTACAAAATCATAGCAAAATAAAACACTCCTTAAAGAGCAGAAAGAGCCTTGAGTGACCTTGACCGCCATGGGAAAGGGAGGCAGTCAAGGTCAGGGTGACAGATAAGCTGGATCTACACCTCGCGCCGGCCGTCAATAATCGCCGTCTGAGGTTTTAATGCGAGCTGCGGAAAGATTTTGTTCGAGATTTGCTGATCAGGGACCCTCTATCGGCGTGATTTATTTCTTCTGCAGTCTCCGTCTCTCTCTCTCTCTCTCTCTCTCTCTCTCTCTCTCTCTCTCTCTCTCTCTCTCTCTCTCTCTCTCTCTCTCTCTCTCTCTCTGTTTCTCTGTCTGTGTCTCTGTTTGTGCTTCTGTCTCTGTCTCTGTCTGTCTATCTCTGCCTATCTCTGTCTCTATCTGTCTGTCTCCCTGTGTCTCTGTCTGCCTCTGTCTGTGCATCTCTCTCTCTCTCTCTCTCTCTCTCTCTCTCTCTCACCAATTTCCTGAGTAACCACCGGACACAGGACCCTCAAAAATCACTTACTCGGCAACAGTTTTGAGTTAGTCCGGACCACCGCTCTCCACACTATTTCCTCGCCGCGAATTAATGGCCGCCTAAACGGAGGTAGAAATGTGCCTCTCAGCGCGTGATGTTCAACGTGCGTGGCTTCACCTGCTATTTTGAGAGTGAAATTTGGTGTGTGATTATTTGCCCGAGATATCACACAATATTAAACCCCGTATGAGTCGGTTATGTTTGAGGATGCACAAAGGTTAAACAATAAATAAATTAGTTTTCAAAAATTCAGGCGTCACGTGTCTGCTTTTTGTGTTTAAATTCAGTTCATCATTAAGTTTGGAGACGGAATTATATGCTTTACAATATAATACCATTGCTGCAGCATCAGAGGCGAAATAATAATCATGATTCTAGTAACAATGACAACACTAATCCTAATATAAACCCACCGACAAGAAAAAGCTAATTACGTTTGCTAACACATCACACAATGAGCAAAACTTACGTAATTATCAGCCAACAAATCTTTCCCTTATTTTCGCTTCATCATCATCCTCTGTCCCACCCACCCCCCCGCAACCTTTCATCCCGCCGGGCTAATCACGCTGTCAGACCTCAGCTAATTTCCCGTCCATTCTCAGAGGCCACGAGGGCAAAACTGAATAAAATGGGAAGATTCCTTTAATGTGTTTATCCTACTTTGTGTGTGTGTGTGTGTGTGTGTGTGTGTGTGTGTGTGTGTGTGTGTGTGTGTGTGTGTAAACAGTATTTTCAGTTCATACAGTTTATATCGCTTGTAATTGTTGTTTACACGAAGGAGCATGTGGTGGGCTGTCACATGCTCTACCTTCACAAATGCTCCAACTCGTTATTTCTATAAAAACAAGTATGTATCAAATTCACTTTTCTAGGTAGACTATATTTACATTTATCATACTTATTGTGGAAAAGCCTCATTAATATTTATAAACTCTGTTGACTTAAAATATCAGTTGAAGGTATCAGTAAAAATCATTAAAGGATAAGTAAAATAAGAATTCACTACCCGTTCAAAAAACACTAATTAATCAACTATGTGGAAAGAAATTCATTGATCTTTTCATATGTAAATGTCAGTTGTCCAGCTCTGAAAGGCTCTTACTTTCAAAACAGCTGCTTTAAGTCGACCGG
The DNA here is from genome assembly GCF_024679095.1 of Eriocheir sinensis. NCBI lineage: Eukaryota > Metazoa > Arthropoda > Malacostraca > Decapoda > Varunidae > Eriocheir > Eriocheir sinensis. Next base: position 2,669,514 of record NC_066518.1, read on the forward strand.
TGTTCTCCAGTACTTATCATAATCACATTTAACGACTGATGAATCTTTTTGATGATCAAAATACTTTTTTTTTTTTCAGACGCGTAATATTTTTATTCATACAAATACAAGGGAAAATGTTGATCCGTTCTTTTATATGCGGCATATTTTTTTATGGGCATTATCTTTATACAGATCTTTTCTGCTGCTTTTCAGGCAAGTCTAGATTATTTACTTTAATTTTCTCGAATAATCACGATATAATTATGCCCAAACATTAATTGTATTCGCTAAAAAAGCAGATTATATGTATCCTTTAATTTCATATAATATCACAATATGTGTTGATCCTCAGATGCTGAAAAAGGTTTCTTAATCAACCTCGTGAAACCGATATTTTGTCTTAATGGAGGCACTTAATAGTTTGGCTAAGTCCACCCTAAGACCTGCTGCATATACAAAGCCATGATCACGTGTAAACTATAATGAAAGAGATGCTTGCAGTACATTATGCATTGTTGTTTAAGTGAAGAATGGCAATATTATTTAAATGCAAAGGTTTGACATAATCTAGCAGATCCTACAAATTAATCAACTTTGCCGTCCTATAAATGAAAATCCTCCAACGTTTTCCCTCAATTTTCCAATACACCAATTTTATACCAATAGAGCTGCAATTAATGTGGCTAAGATCTCCTTAACAAGTGATCTCTATTGAAACGGTTTTTCTCGCATGAAGCCGAATTCAGTCAATCTTTAATTAAATGAAGACTGAATACCGAACTCAAGTTACCGGTGTACCACTCTTATATTCACGGCACTGCTAAGGTATCGCTAGCCCCACCCTAATAGCCGGTGTATATCCCTGTTGAAAGGCCCGTCAGATACTCGATCCCGGCCAGATCCTCTTCTTCATGCCGGATTTAGCCAGGAATCTATAATCTCGGGATCGGGTGATGGATCGGCTTAAAATTCCATTTCGAATACTACCTGTGATAGTTTACCTGACATGAAGCTCAAATTTAGGCTTCCAATTAGTTTCAAGACCGAAATAATAGATGGATCTAAACCACACATCATCTGGGCTGGAAAGGGTTTTTATTTGCGGTGTCCAGTGTCGGTTTTACTTAACCCCTTTCTTCTCTGCATTAGCTGTCTGTTTTATGTACTTAATGGGAATTAATTTTTCACCAAAAATAAAATATATATGTGAAGCAGACAGGACGACTTCAATGTTTCAATATCGACATTTTACGTATCAGTCATGTAATTTTACTTATATTTATTATTAGTCCAACTTCTTCATCTGATACGCAGCTTCCTACGGCAATATTTATCCACCATCTTCATTCTTCTGTCCTTTTCACTGGAAAATACTGGGAATGGCTTCATCTGTCTTTCCTCCTTCATACAACTTGACGCTTTCAAAAAGGGTCAATCACGACAACTCTCCAAACTAAACTATGCTCTAGTGGAACTCCTCCTGTCCTCTTTTTGCAGGAGTGTTTTGCAGGCTTCTTATGACCAAACTGGTACATTTTTTTAAAGACAGCAGCTATTACGAATATTCAAAGATGAAAACTCGCTATTAACTTTTTGAAGCCTTTCTTCATCTACCAATAAGTATGCATTCAGATCGTCTGAGGATAATCAATCTAAGAAAAATATTAGTCCAGTTCTTCGACACAACACTCGAATACGTGCTTGAAAATAATTCGTCCTGCCTCAGCGAGTTCACTTTCAGGGATTTACAAACTAAACGGAATGAAATGTCACGACGCTCAACCGAGACATCCAATCGTCAAGTTTTATCCGTCTACTGTATTTTGTGTAATGAAATAACGATAAATTATAGTTAATAAATAAAACTTTCACCCACTCACTCCGCTGCCTCCTCTCCTTCCCGCCATCCTTCCGTCCACTCTTTCACTACCTCTCTCTACCTAATCAAATGTCCCCTCGCCCTCCCTCTCTTCCTTCCTCAATAAACTCACTCTCCCTCACTACTTCCTATTCTCCCTACTTTCCTTCCTTTCTTGCTTCACTCCCTTCCTCCCACCCATCCACCCTCCCTCCCTCCCTCAGTCACTCAGTTCTTTACTTCCCTTTCATCTTCTCGTCTTCCTTCCCCCTTTCCTTCAGAGAACCACCTTCAACCACCTGGCGCACGAAGATAAGAAAACGAAAGATAACCAAAAGATGCGGGGGAAAAACTATATTAGAGAGAGCGAGAGGGAACGAGAGAGAAAGAAAAAGATAGCAGATTGGATGGGCAAATCGCGTAGGGCAGGGCCAGCATTTTGAGGAGAGAGTTGGCTCGGTTGGCAAATGAAAAAGAATAAGTATAAAAACGAGAAACTTTTAAGACGACAGCGGAAAGGAGCAGAGATAGGAGGGAATCGAAAAGAGGAGGAGGAAGAGGACGCGGAGGAGAAGGAAGAAATAAACTAGATAAAGAAAAAATAATTATGATGAGGATTGTAATAGTGGATAATGATGATGAAAGCAGAAACAAACCAAAAGAAAGGAGAAAGAGATAACTAGTGTGAGATATGATGACAGAATACTCGGAGCTTGGGAGTGAGTAAGGCGAAGTCAAGACCAGAGGAAGAGAAAGAAGGAGAGAGAGGAAGAGGAGGAGAGAGGGAGAGGGAGGGAGTAGATGATGAGCGTAGCGGCTGCTCAACTCAAAACACTCTCACAACGTCAACAGCCTCCTTGGAACGCACTAATGAACGCGCCTCAAAGGATCACATTCATCGGCGGCGTCCCGTGAATGGCGAATTAGTATGCAAGAAGGAGTTAAGAAGGAAGGACGGAAGGACGGACGGAAAAAGACCACAAGAAAACAGTCGGCAATCACGCGAGAACCGGCTATTACTCACCATCTGCTGCCCCATTCATATACTCATCCACACTCCATTTAAAACTCTCACCTACTATTTCATTTTATGTCCTCCTTTCACTCCGTCTGACAGCATCCACCTCTCCCTCCTCCCACAGTGACACATCTCGGTGGGCGCGGCGGCCTCACCTTCGCCCACCCTTTGATGGAGGTTTTCGTGAAGGAGAACACGGCGCCGGTCCTCCTCCTCACCCTCCACGCCTCCTCCAACACGACAGGTGGGTGTGTTGATGTATCCTGGTGTGGTAGTGATGATGGTAATGATGAATGAGCGGTGATATTAGGGTGGTAATGCTGGTGGTGTTGCGATCATACGGTGGTTGTAAGTGGTGATGATTCTGGGACACTGGAAGGAGTAATCGTAGTAGTAGTAGTAGTAGTAGTAGTAGTAGTAGTAGTAGTGCTGGTAATGGTAGTAGTAGTAGTTGTAGCAGTGGTTGAAACTCCAATCAAACAACACTTTTCCTCATCCTCCCTCCCTCCCTCCCTCCTTCCCTCCCTCCCTCCTCCCTCTTCCACCCTACAATTCCTCTATCCATCTTTCCTTCCTTCCTACCTTCAGACCTTCTTTCTTTTCTTCCTTCCTTAATTCCTTCGTTCCCTCCTTCCGACCTTCCTTCCTTCCTTCCTTCCTTTCTTCCTTCCTTCCTTCCTTCCTTCCTCCTCTCGCTCCTTCTCTCCTTCCTTTCTTCTTTCCTTCCATCCTACCCTCCTTCCTTCCTTTCCTTCCTTCCTTTCTTCCTTCCTTCCTTCCTACTTTCCTTCCTTTCGTCCTCCCTTTCTTCCTTCCGACCTTCCTTCCTTCTCTCGCTCCTTCCCTTCCTCCTTCCTTCCTTCCTTTCTTCTTACCTTCTTCCTTCCTTCCCTCCCTCCTTCCTTTCCCCCGCTCCTTCGCTCCAGCCACCCATTCACTCCCCCATCACACACCCGGACACACCAACACACACCGGCACAACTTTTCTTACCACTAACTTTCCCGGGAGAAAAGTTTTGCTCATGGCCCGGGAAATTCGCAGGAAATCTCGAGACTAGAACAAACCCGCGGGGGATAGTTTCCACGTGGAGGAGAAAGGCGGGGAAGGAGGAGGAGGAGATAGAGCGACCAAAGGGAGATAAGATGTAGGCCGCAAGGGATTGGAGAGCGGCAGGAAAAGAAGGCGGGAGGGAGGAAGGAGGGGATGAAGGAGGTCTGGCAATACAAGCAAGTAAGAAAACAAATAGAGAGACGGAATGGCAAGTGAAGTAAAGCTTAATCAGGCCACAAACTTATACAGCTAATACAACACCTAACAATACAGGTGAGATAGGTGTAACATCCCACGCGTCTGTGTAGTAAAAGAGAAAGAGGATTGGGTGAGAGGGAAGGACTAGAACCAGGGGCCTTGACTGTGGGAGGAAGATAAGGAAGAAAAGAGGGAGAAGGAAACCAAACTATATAGTCATGTTACAGCACCAGGGTTGAGCCGTCGTGTGTGTGTGTGTGTGTGTGTGTGTGTGTGTGTAGTAGTAGTAGTAGTAGTAGTAGTAGTAGTAGTAATGGTGGTGGTGGTGGTGGTGGTAGTCGTAGTCATAGTAGTATTATAGTAGTAACAGGAATGAAGGGGAATAGTCAGCTGTTACGTCATCTCACACTTATCTATCTTTTTACCTCCCTACCTAGACGTATAAACAAAAAACATATATAACTTTTTAGCTCTATTGCCCTTCGCCTCTACGTCAATTTACCTATTTATCCTCCCTTGTGTGTGTCCCTCCCAGCACCCGGCGATGTGATGTACAGCGTGGTGAGCGGGTCGGTGGGGGGCCTGTTCCACGCGCACCCCCACACCGGCCACCTCACCCTCACGTCGCCACTGGACTACGAGGCGCACAGACAGGTGAGCACGCAATGTCCCTTCACCTGATGCACTTTAATGAAATAAGCACACCCATTATGACAGGTAAGCAAATGAACAACACTTAAAACAGGAACAACCACACCCATTTCAGAGCAAACTTGTACACACTACTAAGAAGAGGTAAAAGTTAACTGATTTCGACATGACTTTCACATTTAGTATACAACTGTTCCTGCCATGTACCTTTATTCCTCCACATCCATCAATCTTTTATTTTTGTTATCCTCTTTTTCACATTTCTACTTTTTTTCTTGTGTGTGTGTGTGTGTGTGTGTGTGTGTATGTGTGTGTTCACCTCCCTCCTGCCCTTCATTCCCCCTCTCTACTCCCTCCACCCTCCACCCCTGCACTCCCCCACTCTACCTCTCTACCCTCAAGCCGTGCAGTCACCCTTACGCCTCCCTCCCTCCCCTCCCCTCCCAGTACGAGCTCGTGGTGGGCGGGCAGGCCGGGGAGGAGCGGACCTTCGCGCGGGTGCTGGTGAGTGTCAAGGACGAGAACGACCAGCCGCCAGCCTTCCCGCGGCCCGTGTTCGAGACCCAGATCACCGAGGAGGACGACAGACACCTGCCCAAGGCCATACTACAGGTACAGTGTTTTTTCCTTAGTCTAGCTAGGTATGGCCACCACTCTTGTTCTCGCCAATAAATTTAGTGTTAATATCCAGGGGAAAACACTGCAAAATTGAGCTTCATAAAAACTAAAAAATAGTCACATTATCGCCTGATTTTTTTAAAACATCGTAATAGTCTTTATTAACGAAAATGTGGCTGATTTGTCCTTTATGACCAGTGTTACAAGGCCTGGTAAGTTGGGTTTGTTGATTTTTTTATATAACACGTCTCCGTGGTCTAGTGGTCAGCGTGCCTGGCTACTACTCCGCGGGCCCGGGTTCTAATCCCGGCCCGGGCAGTCGGCGTGCACCTCACCCAGCTGTTCATCCTCCCTTTCGGGTTAGTCAATAAATGGGTACCTGGGGAAACCTGGGGAAGGTAAACTGTGGTAACCCGGATGTCACACCATGGCCCTGTGTCCCGGAGTGATGGGCTCCCTCCCACCACAGGCTCAAGGGCCAATGCGACGGAGATGAGCACCGAGGCCACGCTCAGCTATAGCGTATGCCCCCAACTTTACCTTTATAGAACTGAGTTTGTAATGATATGTCGAGCTAACTGTGAAAATCCAACACTTCTAATTCGGTCCAGAAAAAGGAACTGAAAAGCCAAACTACCCACATAACTGTTCCTATAGGCTAATACGACGTTTAAAAAATCTGACGTATGACTAAGGTTTTTCATACGAGAGGTCAGTTTTCCGAAGCAGGTTTTTTTTGTTTGTTTGTTTGTTGGAAATGACCTTCAGAAAACACGCTCCGTCTATGGCCACTGGTGCAGCTTTAATATTGGACAAATCCTATCTTTTTTTTATTTCCAAAACTAATCTGGCACCTGAGAATTTGTTTTCGTTGGCTCGAGTGAGACAATGCAACACGGACATGGGCGGAATATTTTTTGAGCCACAGATCATTAACTTAAACTTTCCGCAGAGGCAATCAACGCTGAACCCATTACCTCAATCAAACGCCATAAAGATCGCTGCCTCCTATAGTCTTCCAAATATGTCGAGACCGGTCTGGCGTAGGCTCCCGCGGGTCCTTTCCTTCCCTCTGCTCTGCCACAGTCCCAACACCTATCTCTTCCTCTCATATGTAAGCTATAGGTAACATATGAGAGGTAAAAATAGGTGTTGGGACTGTGTGGCAGAGCAGAGGGGAGAAATGGACCCGCGGGAGCCAACGCCAAAATAGACTCGAAAATTTGGTTTCACTATATGGACAGAAGTGTGCCGATCGTGGTGCTCCCTACACACAACACTGCGTCACGCTTACTCAATCCTCCCATCACTGCAATACATGTAGAAGTGCTAGCCCAGTCCAGTCCAGTAGTAGGCGTGGGATTGCCTCTGTAACGGGTCCCACTTATGGTCCTTCTTCTTGTTTCTTGGTTATTGATTGGTGTTGTTGTGTCTTTAAGTCCTGGTGAATTTCCTTTTTTCCTCTGCTCCAGGTTTTTGTGATATAATTTTTTCTGTCTTCAATTTCTTCCAGTGTTAATGGTTGGAACACTAATATATTGGCTGTTTGGTGGTGTCTGGTGCCGCGAAACCCCTTCATTATTAATTTAGTCTGTCACTGCTAATTCGTATGGCCCGTTTTCTCCGTTTTTTCTCTCCGCACTTTTTTTCATCTTTAGACAAATTAATTTCACAAAGTTAAGATCTTCCTATGTCACTGCTGCCTTTCCTTTCTTTCTAGTCTATCTGCCCTTTCTATTCTCCTCTATTCTTTCCTTTCATCGTCTCGTTTTCCCTTTTCTTCCATGATTTTCTTTTCCATTCTCCATTTCTTCCACACTCCACCACTACTCCACTTTCTTTTTTCCCCGAGTCCACCTCACACATCTCTATTTTTAGCACCCCATCCATTAGCAACGTGTGTGTGTGTGTGTGTAGGGGTGGGGGGTGCCTGTGTGGGTAAGGTGATATAAATCTTAATGACCACTCCGCAGTCGACCAAGCTGCTACACTACAACAACAACAACACACAAACACTCGTACTACAATAACAAGACACAGACCCTTAACAACACACAGCAAGCCTAACAAAGCTAATCTTCTGCCTGGGTACGCAGCTATGTCCGTCCTCTTTTTTTCCTTTAACTCTTAAGGCCACCTATTTTTACCTCCTCTATTTCTGCTTAATCTCTCTTTTTCTCCTCTCGCTGCTTCTTACTTGGTTTTCCTTTCATTCTTTTCCTTCTTTTCATTCTTTTCATTTATCTCTGTTTTCTTATCTGCTCTTCATCTCCCGTCTGTTCTGGTTCTTCTCTTTCCTTCGTTTCTTCCTATTTTGACTCCAGCTCCCTTTCCCGCTCTTTTGTGTCCTTTCATATATATCTTCCCTTTTCCGTCCAGACCCATCCCTAACCTCCACTCTATCAGATGAGGAAAACGGTGATTGAAGAGGCACCAGAGTGGTAGTGAGAACGAATGAGTCTATACCGGTAATCTCTGTGGCAAACCGAAGTACAATGATGATGACAACGAAGATTACTATAGAAGTGATGGCTGGTGTATTTGTGGGACCGTTTGGGAGTTATACGATGAGTTTGAATGCAAGTGTGGACGCAGTATAGAAATGCCGGCAAGCGATAGTAGTGGTAGCGACATTTGTGACAGCACGCGTGTACGGTGTGACGGTGACGGCAGTAGTAATGCGGGAATTGGCGGAAAAAACAGTGGTAGTAATGACAGCAATTCCAGGCTAACAGTAGTGGTAAATTTCCTGTAAAGCACTTGTCTCGCGCTCTCTGTTGGCAATATTAGTGTTAACCGAGCAAATAAACCTGACCAGGCCGCGAGGTGAATTATCCGAGAAACTTGAAAACTGGGGAAAAAAATATATCGTCACCTTCGTAAACAAAACGCCTAAGTCATTATTTTCTATTTTTCAGGAAACCAAAATAGAATTGTCATCATCTCATTTGGCTTAAGTTTTAGACAGAAATGAAAAGGCCAATTCTAGAACACTCGAGCCTTGAATGATGAAGGCAACTATAAAAAAATGGGCGTCGCATGATGAAAAATTGATGTAGACAAAAACCTGGAAATCGCTAAAAAATGACTTAGGCAATTATTTTATGAGGGTGACGATATATAAACCAACTAATCTGAAATAAACCTCACAACCCCCCAAAAAATAATGATCCTAAATAATAAAAATAGTAGTAAGGATAATATCGCAGGTGATCTCAAGGTACTAAGCCCATTAAGCGTACTAACATGAGGGATATTAAGGGCCATAGTCTTAAACATATCGGCGCCAAAGTTCACATATCAGACACGGTTTTCGTAGGAATTGTGGGTATTTCCATGGGTAGTTTTATTTAACCTAACCTAACCTAACCTAACCTAACCTAACCCTGGTGATAGTTTAACATAGTCTTACACCCTGAACGTAAAGAAACACTCATGAGGACCCGATCAATCTCCTTTTTGGCCTTTAAAGATAGCTAATGCGAGAGGTGGAAGCGTCTAAGAATGACAACCTAAAAGTAACACAGGCGGCGGTACACACACAGGTCGTGGCCGAGGACGGGGACAGCAGCGACACGGGCCGGCTTCTCTACTCCCTGTCCACCGACGACGAGCAGGCGCCCATCAACTCCACCTTCTCCATCAGCCGCTCGTCGGGACACATCCACCTCCTCAGGGTAAGTAAACACCCCCTCCACACACCCCATGGTACACTGTCCTTACACTACCAAGGCCCCATACACCCACACCCAAACCTATTCGCCACCATCACAAATTCACATCCAACTCAATCTTCCCAACATCTCTAACTGGATTTTGCTTTTGGTATCTGCATTAGCATCACACTACACCCTCCTCACACTGCTTTTCACACCAACACTTTCCCCAACAAATTTACCATTCCCTCTTGTACAGAAACTAAACCTTCTTCGGCTGAACCAGACACATCCTTCCTACACATTAGCCTCCTCCCACTGCATGCCCTCTACATCAGCAACACATTTCCGCCGACTTAGCCACATTCACCAGCGTTTCTCTCGGCCCCACAACTTTATCCTCCATCAAGTATTCCAGCAGGGTAACCCATCTTCTCAGGGTACGTACACACAAGCCCTACAGAACACCTTGCTCATTATTCTCCTCGCACCATGACCACCACGTCCTTGCCAACCTGCCAACCTATTCCCTTTCACCAACGTTCCTCTCGCCCTCTCAACTCATTATTTTCCATCAGACACTCCGCTGGGTACACAAAACACATCCAGCGTCACAGGATAAGTGTATTTACACCACTACACCCTCCGTCGTGTCCTTAACCTCACTTTATCCATTACTCTCCATAACATCTGATTTCCCTCGCCTCTGTCCGTCAGCATCTCAATAGCTCTTCATTTTCTTCTTCCTGTTGCTCTCTCTCCTCCAAGAGTCACCTGCCGTTGGAGCAATCTTGGTGCGAAAACGATCAACTATAGAAATCGCACTGGACAGTCAATTCGTTGCAACAGGAGTGCGTTGAACATTTGCGTGCGTAAATGTAAGTGCCTCAATTTGTTCTGCAGTTCACTGAAATACCTGGAGAACATATTAAATCACTAAAGCAAACAGGCACAATACAACGGATGAACGACACAAGACAATAAAGATAAGGGCAGTTCATTAGTCCTCCTCCTCCTCCACCTCCTCCTTCTCGTAGTGTAAGTATAATGGCACTGGAAGTGCTGGACCTCGCCGTGTACTGCCTCCTGATCTTCGACGGATATCTGCGCTAAGAACACACGGACGATAGAGATGCAGTGCAGCCACGCCCACGCCCGCGGCAGCAATACACACTCTTCACTCATTACCGGGCGGGCGGCGTGCCGCTTCCTTGGGCCTGTCTTTCTCCTGGCGGCTCACCACCTGCAGCCACACCCCGGACACCTTGCATTACATTACTTATCAACGGGGTGGCTCAAGGTGCTGTTTTTCTTACATTTCTCAAATACTCCATTACTCCTAGTCTCTCTCTCTCTCTCTCCCGGTTTTAGGAAGCGATAACACCAGTTAGCGTGATGTTAATAAGGTTCTGGCGGTAAGGGAGCCGGACGGGACACGTAGCAGTGACTTTAAGTTGGATACATTCAGATTTGACAAGGACACTGACAAGAATTCTTTTACTAATGGAATGGTGGATGAGTGAAACAGGCTTGGCAGTCATGTAGTAAGTGCCAGTACGATAGATACGCTGAAGAAAGGGGTTAGGAAATTTCATGAACAGTGAGGTTAGGTGGGGTTAGGTTTACAGGAGCTGCCTTGTATAGACCTACCGGCCTCATGCAGACTCCTTATGTTCTTATGTTCTTAAAAGACAAAGTAATATGCTGGTTGCTCTCTCTCTCTCTCTCTCTCTCGCACCTTGCACGTGGTCACAGGCGCCGCGTCCCCAGTAATACTCCTTAATCTTCACTTTTCCTCCCGGCGAACCCTCTGTGGTCTTTTTTAAGTCTTCCCTCCGCCGGCCTGACAAGATTGGCCTAGATCCTCAAAACCTAACTTTTCACTAGCGCTGACGTTTTCCTTGTGGCGGACAGCCTTGCCAATCGAAGAGTTTTATTCCATCCCCCTCTGAGTTCGTTTTTTCACTTCAGTCAACACGTCAGAGGGTATTTAGAGGCCCCCATTTTGACGTTTTTGCAGCGAAGTGTCGAACGTTAAGCTCCATCCCAATATCATTTAGCGACGTCTCTCCCTAATGCCACCTTTTCTGGCAGTTTTTTCATTAATCTGTAAAGGTTTCAGCTCCACCTAAATCTTCTTCATTTTACGCCAACGTCAACTTTACACACAAACTTAACACCGTAGTTGAATCATTTAGCGACGTTTCTCCCTAATGTCATCTTTTCTGGCAGTTCTTTCATTAATCTGTAAAGGTTTCAGCTCCACCTAAATCTTCTTCATTTTACGCCAACGTCAACTTTACGCACAAATTTAACACTGTAGTTGGATCATTTAGCGACGTTTCTCCCTGATGTCACCTTTTTTTTTTTTTTACAGTTTTTTTTATTAAGTTGTAAAGGTTTCATCTCTTTCTATATCTTCGTCATTATACGCCAACGCCAACCTTCTACACCATCTTCACGGCAAACTTGGATCATTTAGCGACGTTTCTCCCCAATGTCACCTTTAATTAATGGAACAGAGTTTTTATTTTTTATTTAAAGTCTTCATCTCCGTCTAAATCTTCTTCAGTTTACACCGACACCAACTTCCTGCGCCAACACCACACCACCCTCGTCTGTACCGCCCCTCACTCGTCACCATCACCAACGCTTTGCAAGTCATCTTCATCAGGTTTCTATTTCGACACACAATAAGTCGGTCGCAACAAGTTTCACCCCTCATTTGGGCACCTTCGATCACCGTCCATTTGCACCAACCCTCTACAATCACATCTCCACTGACAATAACGCCGTCACCTAGGTTCAATTATCCCCTGTACTCTCTTCTACTTCCTTACTAAAGCGAGTCCTCTGCAATCAATTTTCACCAGGTTTCACTTCTGCTCAGTAACAGTCCACAAGGTTCCTGTTCCCACCCTCCACTTCCATCCTCCCCTTTCGCAATCAATTTACAACAGTTTCATTTTTAGATAACAGGAAGTTCCTACACAAGTCATCCTCACCTGCTTCACTTTTCCCAAACACGGATGTATCGTTTTTAAGCCATCAGTCGAACCTTGCCTCGTGTGTGTGTGTGTGTGTGTGTGTGTGTGTTTACATAGGGCTGCTTTCACAGTCGTCTGGTACACACCCTAAACAAAGCCCCTGCATTACCTTCGGCTCGATCCGCTCTCACAGTCGTTGTTTTCATGGTATCGGTGACCCCCAACCTGGTAACGATCATGACAAGACGAAGGCGCGTGATTCGGTAGTATTGGTATGCCGGAGTGGCGGGAAATGTCAACATTGCACCAGCTGAGCGGAGGATTATGAATGGTAAATGTGAAAAATTAACGTTCAAAAAGTAAACGTGAAGAATATACATAAAGAATTACTGTGAAGAATAAATATGATGAAAAAATGTTGAGTGTCTAGCTGGAATACACCGCTCAAATCTGCTGATAGCCTAATATTTCCTAGGCATAACAGGTGATACAGCGGTGATAAGTATCAAAGCTCTATCATTTAGCAAATCTCAGAAAGACAGACTCTTCACCTTCATCTTTATTCATTTCCTTTGTTCTTCTCATTCATTCTTCACACTTATCAAGCAGACCTCACATTTATTCTTTATATAACAGGGCTGATTTCGTTGTACGTATGGCCTATGCATACACAGGCTATGTAGAATAAGACGAGTTTGACTAAGAAAGCATAACAGGTGAATAATGGTGACAAGTATCAAGGATCCCCCTTCTCCTTTGTTGTGCACTTTTGCAAATATCAATCAATCAATCAATCAAGATCCATCAATCAAAGAAATTAAAGTTCCCAGCAGGGCGTTTGCTGGTCAGCAGGTGGAGTGAGTTCATGTCATTCAAATTCTTTTTTTTCTCATATTACCATTGAGGCCGTGTAACGTGTTGCTGTATTGCTTTATATTTTTTTTACATTTATTCAAAGAAATAATATAACTACTTGAGAGCAAGAATTTATGTTATTTACGAATTAATTGCATGGTAAGCTCCATTGTGGAGCCCCCCGGCTACCAGAGCTGTGTTACCAGAGGTTCCAATCTCTCGTACTGATTGACACGAACAGCGCCGCGAAACGACTGTGAAAGCGGATTTCTCGTTAGTGACGGCTATTACCACTCATTGGTAACGATTATCACAAGCGAGTTTAAGTGACCGTGAAATCGGCCCTTAGTCTTCAATTATCTTGCGGGAACTCTAATTTGGCCGGTCAACTAGCAACAACAAATCACGCACACGACTCTCTACTCAAGCTCATCCCTTTACTGTCCAAATCCCTTACGCACGAGTTAACCAGCATCTTCACTCTTTCATCCCTTACGCAGGTAAACTCTGGAACAATCTTCCTTCATCTGTATTTCCTCCTGCCTACGACTTGAAATCTTTCAAGAGGAGGGTATCAGGACACCTCTCCTCCCGAAATTGACCTATCTTTCGGCCACTCCTCTGAACGCTTTATAGGAGCAGCGAGTAGCGGGCTTTTTTTCATTATTGTTTATTTTTCTTTGCCCTAGAGCTGTTTCCTCTGCTGTAAAAAAAATGATGAGTTCATCTATCTAAATTAAAATTTACAAAGTGAAACAAAAAGACGAGAAAATACATTGATAGAACAAAGTTTAAAAATAAATATCTAAAAACAAAACATGGAAATCAAAGAGAAACAGCTTTCCACAAATCATTTCAGCGTGAGTTAAAAACTAATGGGGAAAAAAGAAAGGTTTGTGCAGGTGTGATAAGACTTTTTTTACTTTTTTGCTCTCGATTTTTTTCTTGCACCACCCTCGACCCGCCAACCCCCCACTGACACACACACACACACACACACACACCACCTGGCCGGGCTGGTCTCGACTGGATTAATCTATACGGGCCTACAGACATACACAAAAAGGCACCCCATCATTCCCTACCCATATCACTCCTCTCTCACCCATTCCCTTCAAGGCTACACGTTCCTCTATCGCCTCTTTCCTTTTGATCATTCCACTTTCCACTCCCCTGTCTATCTCCCTCATCCTTCATCCTTTACTTCTCAATGATACCTTTTTATCCCCTCTTTCTTTTATTGCCATTTAGTTCCCTCCTCATTTTCCCCTAAGCACTTTTTATCCCTGCTCTACATCGCTACCTCCTGAAACCCTATCCTTCCTTCCTTCCCTCCCACTTCTTTCATCTCGCTTTTTCCCTCTCCCTTATCCTTCACTTTGTATCTTTCACCTCCCTCCCATTCATTACTCGTCTACTAGATTCTTGTTCTCCCATTTATCCTTCTTCCTCTCTCCAAATCCACTCCTCTCTTACTCTTTAATCCTTCCTTTCTCCTGCCTGCTTAGCTTTTTCCCCATTCCCTTTTCTAAACTCTTTTCCCTTATCATTAATTCGTTCCACTCCTCTCTCCCCCTTCCTCCTCAATCATCTCGTGTTCTCTCATCCTCCCCTCCCTACTTAGCTTCTTCGCCTTTCCTTTATCGATAATCTTCTTCTCCCTCCTTTCACTCTTCTCTCTCCCTTCCTCTTCAATCTTCTCCTGCTCTCCCTCCTCTCCACACGCAGCCCCCATTCTCCCTTCACTTTTTCACGACTCTCCTCCCTTTCATTTTTCTCTCACTCTACCTCCTCACTCTTCCACCCTTTCTTGTCCTCCCCCCTTTACTCCCATGTCCCCTTCCCCTTCCCCTCTATACCCGCCTCCCTCACCATTACTCTCTCACTCCTATCTCGCCCTTCCCCCTCAATCATCTGCCCTCCTCTACTCATCTCCACCCCACACGCAGCCCCTGGATCGGGACGCGCCGCTGGGGAGGGCTCGGTGGCGGCTCTGGGTGGGCGCCACGGACGGCCTGCACAGCGCCCGAGCCCAGGTCCACGTCAACGTCAAGGACATCAACGACAACGCGCCATTCTTTCCCCATGACGTGATCGAGGCCTCGGTGCTGGAAAACTCTGACGCAGGTGAGTGGTTTGGGGATGGAGGTGGGAAGGGGCCTGGAGGTCTGTTTGTGTGTGTTTGGGGGGGGGAGGGGGCGTGGAAGTATGTGTGTGTGTGTGTGTGTGTGTGTGTGTGTGTGTGTGTGTGTGATTCTAATTTCTACTCTTAAACCATTCCTAACCTATAACCCCCAATACCTGTCCTAGCCAACGAAAAAAAATTAACCTAATCTAACCTAATATAATCTAACGTAACCACCTCCCCACTGAAGCAAAGCCCACCAAACCATAACCCACTAACCCAACCTAACCAATTCCCCACCGAACCAAAGTCCTCTAACCAAACAACCTTCCCACCAAAATAAAACCCAGTACCCTAACCTAAATATTTCCCCAAGCAACCAAAGCCTCCTAACCAAACAACCTTCCCACCAAACCACAAACCTACTAACCTAACCTCATATGACCTAACCTACTCTAACCAAACAACCTTCCCACCAAACCGACAACCTACTAACCTAACCTAACCTAGACAAAAAACCTTCCCACCTAACCAAAGTCCTCTAACCTTAAACCTTTCCCACCAAACCAAAAATAACTAACCTAACCTAACCTAACCAAACCAAACCTAACTTAACCTAACCTAACCTAACCTAACCTAGCCTAACCTAACCTACCCTAACCTAACCTAACTTAACGTCTCCCCCTCCTCCCAATGACCCGGAGCAGGGACGGAGGTGGCACAGGTGGCTGCCACTGACCTGGACGACCCCGAGGAAGGTGCCAACGCCGCCGTCGTCTACTCAGTGGACAAAAACGTGATCGACGAACAGTCAGGGCGACCCATCTTCTCTATCGACGGGGTCACGGGCACGTAAGTCGACGGGCAGTGAGGATAGGGGGGCGGGGGAGGAAGAAGGGAGGGTGAGGGGGGGGAGAAGAAAGACAGAGGAGATTAGATGGGAAGAAGAAAAGTGGAAGGAGAGACATGACGGGAAGAAATGAAGGGAAGACATGAAGAGGGGAAGAAATGAAGAGGGGAAGATATAAAGAGGGGAAAATATGAAGGAGGGAGAAATGAGGAAGGGGAGAAATTAATAGGGGGAGAAATGAAGGGGAGAAGAAGAGATAAAGAGGATAAGAAAGAAGGAAAGAAAAAACACGGTAAGAAAGAAGGAGAGAAAAAAGATAGTTAGGAAGAAGAAAAGAGAAAAAAGATGGTTAGGAAGAAGGAAAGCGAAAAAAACGAGGGAAAGGAAGACGGAAAGGAAAAAAAAAAAAGGTAAGAAAGAAAGGGAGAAAAAGGATGGTTAGCAAGTAGGAAAGAAAAAAAGAGGGTAAGGAAAAGAAAGCGAGAGTGAGTAAAAAGGAGAAAAGGATTGATTCGATAGTGAAAAGAGAAGGAAGAGAGAGGAAGATGGAGAGAAAAAGGATGTAAGAGTGATGTTGGTAGGAGAGGTAGGTGTAACTATTGAAGAAGTGAGGAAGAGAAGTGAGAGGAGAAAATTAATAGGAGAAATAATAGGAGTTAATGAGGAACGCAAGGAAAAAAGATAGAATGGACAGAAGAGAAAGGAAACAGGAGATAAGTTAAGATTGAGTGGCTGCTATGTCCTTGTTATTATTTTCTCCCTGACTTCCTTGTGCAAGAGTGGAAGGAGGGAGAGTAGGAGGAAAAGGAGAGGAGCGGAGGGAGATAGGAGGGAAGATATAACGAAGGGAAGGGTAGGAGTGAGGTGGGCGGAGGGCAAGGAGGAAGAAAGGGAGAGAAACGGAGGGAGATAGGAGGGAAGGCATGATGAAGGGGGGGTAGGGATGAGGATGAGAGTGAGGGAGAAGAAAATGACCGGTATCGTTGCATGTTTTTTTCCTGTCCCTTTTTATCTGGAGCACAAAGGAAACAGACCGAGGCAAGGTTGAGAACAAAGATCTGGGCGGAAGAAACTCGTAACTCCGCTAAGAAAAAACGGAAAATTAAATATAGACGTCACCAAAAAAAATAGTTTAAAGTATTTTTTGTATTTTTATTTGAAGTTGAACCATCTTACGTGGACCGGACCGCGTGATTTGCATATACTGCCAAAATAAAGTAACCTATTTTTAGCACTGCTCATGTCTTTCAAAACTATATTCTTTTATGTTTGTGGAAGTGGGTTTTCTTTTTGCGTGTGTGCTTTTTGTTTCCTGCCTCCTTTGTTGTTATTTAAGTTACAAATTTTAGGGGGAGGGATAATATTACATGAACCACACGACTCAAAAATTACGATGCCCTCCCACCCCCCAAAAAAAAGGTTCCTCAATTAAAGCTATCATTTTGGAGTTACAAGATGACCCGTATGACTGCCATAAAAAAAAACAGTAACATCGTCGCAAACTGAGAATGCATGGAAATATACGAGTAATGCAGGGACGTTACGACGAGTTAATTAAAAGTATTATCTAACATTTTGTCCTCCCGATGTACGTTTTACACTGCCTTCTTCTCGTTGCATACATGTACACGCTGCGCCGATGGGCCAGTGGGAGGTAGAGAAAAATAACCTGACGCTGGGAAAAGTAAAAACTGTACGATTATTTCAGGCTGTAAAAGGCTGACCCTCGTGTCTCCGGAACGGGTATGTGACTCCATGACTTCCCTCCCCAGATAACCTGTGTCTGTACGGCCGGTGTGTGTGTGTGTGTGTGTGTGTGTGCGTGTGTGTGTGTGTGTGCGTGTGCGTGTGTGTGTGTGTGTGTGTGTGTGTATTCCTTGTACATACAACACGAGTCATCAAAACAGGCGATCCGGCAAGGTGGGTAGAGTTTGCTGCCAACACACACACACACACACACACACACACACACACACACACACACACACACACACACACACACACACACACACACACACACACACACAGAACAAACGAAAAATAATTAACAAAGAACAAATAAAACACACAAAGAACAAAAAGGAAACACAAAGAACAAGAACTAAAGAATACACACACACACACACACACACACACACACACACACACACACACACACACACACACACACACACACACACACACGCCACCTTCCCCCAAACCATCAGGCACACGTGTGTTCGCCACGACTAGCGAGGCAGGCAGGCAGGCAGGCAGGCAGGCAGGCAGACATGACCCCGCCAGGTCAGGAAAATATACCGCGGCTGTTGTTCAGCGAGACAAGCTATGGATGTAATCTGGAGGGGTCGAGAACCTGCGTGCTGTGGTCAATCTGTCCCCTGGTTGTATATTTTTTTTCGTGTGCGTGTGCGTGTGCGAGCGTCTGTGTGCGTGCCCGCGTGCGTATCTCTGCATGACCCACTTTTTAGTTTTTGAAAGCCTACTTTTCCTTTTTTTCCGTCTTTTATTTCGTGCGGTTCGTACAGAAAACGAGGATTGATGTTCAGTGAATGCCAGCCATTACATGCATACATTTGTGCCTGTGTTCTACCCGTATGTGGCTACGGCGTGGTGGCGGCGGCGGCGGCGCTGGCGGCGTGACGGCAGGATTCGAACGTCCCTGTGTTGCCTCGACAGGGAACAGACGCCCTCCTTCGTCATCCAGGTGGTGGCCTCGGACGGCGGCGGCCTCAAAGGTAAGCCCACGCATATCCCTTGATTCAACCAATTTTGCAAGGGTCTAGACGTCTTAATTTCCTTGTGCATACTTCCTACCTATGTCAAACTTCGATCTAATCCATTTTGTTGACGCCTCAATGTCCTTGTCGCTACTTCCCACCAACACTAGCGACCCAGCTCTTGACCCAACTAATTTTGCAAGGTTCTGCACTCCTTAATTTTCCACTTTACTTCCCACCCATGCCAGAGTTCCGGCCCTGGACTTTACTAATTTTCCAAGGTCCTAGAGTCATTAATTTCCTTGTCTCTGCTTCTCATCTATACATGCTAGAGTTCCGTCAAGTTGCAAGGTCCAAGACACTTCACTTTCCCTCTCTCGACCTCCCACTCCTTTCCTAAGCCCAACTTACTAATTTTGTATAGTTCCAACCTCATTATTCTTCCTGTCCTCAGTTTCCAATCCTTCCCCAATCCCTTTGATAACATTACATTCTCTTCATGCAACTCGGCTCGTGACAATTTCGCTGGTTCTATATCTCTTACTTTCATTACTTCTTATCCCCTTCCCCAGTCCCTACAATAACGCACACTAACACAACATTTCATTTCCCCATATAACTTAGCCCATTACCCTTTCAAAGCTACGATTCTGAGCCAGATGGTAACTACTGCTTAATACTGAAATATTAATAATACAAACCAATACAATCGACAACTACAGACAGAGACACAATTCGAGGAAGATGAATTACCTTGCGCCAAACACTACTTTTGCAAAACACGCACACCATTTGTAAATAGAAAAACAAATTACCTGTCCAGTAATCAGGAAATGTTTATCCTGTATGTCTAAAGCATTAAAATACCAGGCAACGAACCAACTATTTAGACCATTTGCTTAAAACGTTCACTCGTCTCACAACAGTAGAGTCCATTTAGGTTGCAGGCCTAATTAAACTGTATAAAACATCATTACTTCTATCTTTCAGAGCAATCAAGGTTTAATAATAATAACGTGGAGGAACGAGATGGGAGGAGGAGAGCAAGGCAGAGAAGGGAGAGCTAAAATTATTTCCATTAATTTTGATATTAACTTTTATTCCTCCACTTAGTCGCTTGATGCCTTCATTTCAGCTTCAGGAGAGAGGAAAGGGGTTGAAAAAGGGGAGGAAGCGTGACAGGACAGCGGGCCGTGGGATGACAGAAGGTATGAGGGAGAGAGAGAGAGAGGAGAGGGGGAAGAGGGGCAGGGAAGCGGAACGAGGCAAAGTGAGGGGCAGGGGGAACAACTGGAAGTTATATCAATTCATTTCGACACCCCTTTTTCCGGCCCACATTTTACATGGCATTGAAACCTCTCCACTTGAGTTCGTAGAAGGGCTGGGGCGGGCAGGGGAAGTGGAGGGAGAGAGAGAGAGAGAGAGAGAGAGAGAGAGAGAGAGAGAGAGAGAGAGAGAGAGAGAGAGAGAGAGAGAGAGAGAGAGAGAGAGAGAGAGAGAGAGAGAGAGAGAGAGAGAGAGAGAGAGAGAGAAACTGAAGTTATATCAATTCATTTCGTCGGTACTTTTACCCTTCAACTTTATTTACGCCGGACAGGACTCGCGGAAAGGAACAAGTTAGGCGATGAGGAAGGGATGGGAGGGAGAGAGGGAAGGGAGGGAGTAGGATGAATAGAGGGAGGGAGAGGAATGGGTGAAGGCGGGACCAGCAACCGGCAACCAACAACTCCCGACAACACTGACCATTCATCCACAAAAAAGACGGTAAATATAGTAAGTAAATAAATAAATAGGAGCGTATTATCAGACTCCTCACACGCTTTTGGCTTCCTCAATCAATATTTCCAAACGCCACGAAGGAGATTAGGCGGTTCTCATGAATATTTTGCTCGGCCATGGTGCAGAGAGCTTGTCAAACTATCATTAGGACTTAAAACTAACCATGGAAAAAACACAACCTCCACGAAAACCTTATTAAATGTGGGTGTTTAAGGCCTCAAATGTTGGAGAAAATGGGCCATGGAGGGTAATGGTTGGAAATAGTTGTGGAAAGACCTTCAAAACAATGCAAATATATTGTTTAACTATGGACTACGACATAGGAATGGAACTATGGAATATTACGTACAAAAAAAAATGAAAGCTGCACCATGGGAACACTGAAAAAAAACATGCGGTTCATTCCCTCAATAGAAAAAAAATATTTACTCTATCCCCGAAAATGGTTGTGCTTCTAGATCACGGAACATAATACTAACCAAAAGCAAGCATAGCAATGAATACATACATACATACATACATACATATTTATAAATGGTGGGTAAATATAAAGATGGAGGTGTACAATTCATTATTTGTACGGAGAGAAAGCAGTTAGCTGTTTGTTCAGTTTAAGCATAAGTTTCGCATTACAATTCGCTCCCTGCTGGCACGTTCAACACAAATAAAGAAATAATAAACTTACAAACGAAAAGGCCATCAGTGAATCAGAGACCCCAATTAATCTCTCACTCGCAAACAATCTGTGCCTTTTGTTAATACTTTTTTTTTTCAGTATAATCATTATTAGCAAGATATCAAAGTATTATTTTATTGTTTATTGCAGCGATGTATTATTTTAACACTAAATTTATAGACGGTTTTGTATGAATATTTATGCACATAGAAAATATATTTGCCAATCATTACTTACCTTACATTTATATTTATCTGCCCGGTAAGGCCAGACGGATGGGCAATGAACAAATATATTACCCGCACTCACTAATTCCCTAACCGCTTTTTATGTGTTAATTCTTTTATCAAACCATTGTTATATGACTGCTCGTTAAAATAATCCTTTGTTTTCCATCTATTCATTAATTATCCGTCGCCAAACATTTCATATCCTGCTGTTCTCGAGCTCAGCATTTACTTCAGCTAAAGCAACACTAGAGAATAGTTTAGTTGTTGATATGCACGGATTTTTATTTTTAGTGTGTGTGTGTGTGTGTGTGTGTGTGTGTGTGTGTGTGTTCATCTTTTAGGAGGGGCAACTCTTGTGGACACGATAAAACACACACACACACACACTGGATACGCACAATGTTTTCTTTGAATGTTAGTTAAGCCTAAGGGATACCAAACCAAACATACATATACACATTTATACTTACATGCATACATACATACATACGCACATATATACATACATACAGACAGACAGACAAGACGATGGAACAAGGACATACAGATATAGATAAGACAAATGAGAGAGAGAGAGAGAGAGAGAGAGGGAATCAGTCAGACTATCCAAAGAACACGAAATATCACTGGTAGAAATCAACGTCAATTTATATGCCAATCTCATTCTCTTCCCGTCCTCTCGTGTGTGTGTGTGTGTGTGTGTGTGTGTGTGTGTGTGTGTGTGTGTGTGTGATTTCCTGTCTGTCCATTTGTAGATACGTCTGTCTGTCAGTGTCTTTGTGTGTCTGTGTGTGAACGAGTCGCTACAACAATACAAAGTCCAGACTCAGGAATCACACAACGAAACAGTTTGCAACCCAACAAAGCCTCAATCGCTGCATATATGAGGGAGATTACCCCCGCCCCCCCCGTCCGCTCTCTCTCTCTCTCTCTCTCTCTCTCTCTCTCTCTCTCTCTCTCTCTCTCTCTCTCTCAGATATATCATGTCAATGCCTCTCTGACAGGACCTCCGTCAAAACACACACATACTGAACACACTCGGCACTCGCTCACTCGCGCGTACATGCATAACCCCCATCCCCGCTATCCACCATCACCACCACCAGCGCACACACCAAAAAATATACCTTCTTGGAGACCTCAGTTGAGCCCCTCATCACTTAGATATGAATGGCAGGATAAATGACCCGCGAGCGTTGAAACAAAACTTATAACAATGTGTGTTTGTCTTCACTTTTTCTTGAAGATTCGTGCTGTTTTTTTGTTTTGTTTTTTTTACAGCAAAGGAGACGGCTCAAAGGCAACAAAAAGAGTGCAGAGAAAAAAAAAAGTCCGCTACCCACCGCTCCCATAATAGACAAAAGTAAAGAGTGGCCAAAAGAGAGGTCAATTTCGTTGCAATGATTGAAGCAAAACGCGATCCAGACGAGACAGAAGCTGAACAAATATTAATCAGACAACAGACAAGACAGAAGCTGAACAAATATTAATCAGACAACAGACAAGACAGAAGCTGAACAATATTAATCACATCAAACCCGTAGAATTTTCATGGATAAAACAATTATTACGAGAAAAATGGTAAGAATACTGTCCATCGAGCCTCATACTTATGGCTATAGGCTTCCAAATATGAATAAAGTGAGTGTTACATATAAAACTACCCAGTAGCTCTCTAGAACCCGTATGTAATAAATGGGGTACAGGCACATCAGCTGACAACCACACACGACATACCTCACGTACACCTGCGGCTTGATTGCATTGTTGGGTCTAGGCTGCACACCTTGGGTCGGCAAGCTTACCTAGGGGACAGAATAAAGTAATCAGGTAACGGTGCTAGAGAAGGTGAACACGTCAATATACAGATCAACTGAAACTCAGGGAACATGAAAAAGATTAGAGCGAGTGAAGAATGGAGGGAACAACGGAGAGTGGGTGGGAGAGCGGAAAGGAAGAAAGGAATTGAGGGAAAGCAAACAAATACTCAAACTTGCTTTCGTACTAACCTCAATCTAACTGTATACACACACACACACACACACACACACACACACACACATTGTAAACTTCTCACCCCCACACATCCTTTCATCTCCCTCACTCCTACAGTCCCACCCCTTCACCCTCCCACACACTCTCCCTCTCACCCCATTCTCCCTCTCTCCTCTAGAACAGTCCAGCAAGTGTCAAGCCCATTAAGAGCTCCGTAGTATAACCGTTTACTCCGTGCGTTCTTGGCAGACTGTGCGCCGACCCTTATCATTGCCAAGGAACCAGTAAAAAGGAAGGCACTCGTCGCACAAGAGAACATAAGCATGATCAATAATGAAGACAAAAACATTTATGGATGTATAGATAAAGATATAGAGAAAGATCCATAAACAACAAATAATAAGTGATTAATATACGTTTATAAATTAATAGATACCGATAGAAATTTTTAAATAGATGTAGATTAATATGCATAGATGGATTGTTATAGATATAGTTAATTATAGTCTTATGGATAGGAATTGATGAAGCTAATTAAACACAAAGGCTGAGGAAATTCGTGATTAGACTGATGGATATACGAACAGATACACACAACCAAAAGCCCTTCCTACGCCAATATTGAAGGGGAAAACGCATATCCCAAACAATTTATTCACTGGCAGCTAAGTAGTCGATGAAATATTTCCAATAGACACGTACAATATGCATCGACACACACACACACACACACACACACACACACACACACACACACAATATATATAGATTTTTTTTTACATTCGGAAGCTTGATGGACACGAGCACACAAAGAGCGACAAGATAAAACTACATTTTTCATTCTCTCTCTCTCTCTCTCTCTCTCTCTCTCTCTCTCTCAACACACACACACACACACACACATCACCCACCTCTCCCACACATCCTTTCATCTCTCCCACTCTTACAGTCCCACCCCTTCACCCTTCCACACACTCTCCCTCTCACCGTTTCACCCCTTCTCCCTCTCTCCCTCCCCCAGGCACAGGCACGGTGGTGGTGTCGCTAGGGGATGAGAACGACGTGTCCCCTCGGTTCGCCCGGCGGGAGTGGGTGGTGACGGTCAAAGAGTCGGTGACGCCCAACACCACCCTCGCCCTCCTCCCCGTGCGCGACCCCGACACCACTAACGACTTCGTCTTCCGGGTAATTGTTCCGATGGGGCGAAGTGTGGAAGGACGCAGTGGTTAGTTGGCGGAGAATTACATGAGGAGGCGGAGGGCGTGTGGGAGGGGAGTGAAGATTTGAGTGGAGTGGAGGAGCATGGAAGGAGAGAGTAGGTGATTGGGTGGAAGAGGGGAAGTAGAGGAAAGAGCGTGGGATTTGACTGAATAAGAGAAGTATTGGATGGGGCGGAGGCTTGGGTGGAGGGGTCAAGAATGGGAGGGGGTGGGAAACATGAGTAACAGGGGGGAATATGGGACTTGTTGGAGCAGGGAAGACTTGTTGAAAATTCATGAACAACTCGATTTATTTGAGGTTGAGACAGAATATGGTGGCTGAATAAAACATTGGCGTCAGATGTAAGAAAATATATGTATGATAAAAAAAAAATAGAAGTTTAAAGCATGTGTGTATAAATATAAAAACAGCAAAAAAAAATGTTAAAATATGAATGTGAATTGAAAGATAAAACAAAATGTGTGTGTGTGTGTGTGTGTGTGTGTGTGTGTGTGTGTGTGTGTGTGTTCCAAGAATGCAAATTATTCATATTCAACACAGCAAATTCTAAAAACAGACTAAAGGAAAGGAGAGTTACCAGATACTTCTTCGACTTAATGCTAAAAGAAAATATTTACTGATAAAAAGAAAAGTGATGAAAATTACTAAAACGACGTCCTCTTTTGTTTTTTGTTCTTTCCTTCCTATACCTAACCTTGCAAAACAGTATCAATGAGAGGAGGAAACAGGAAAACAACGAGAACAAAGGATGAGAGAAAACAAGCTGAAAATAACATCAAATAATATGAGAGAAAACTAAACCTGAAAATAGTGACCTAAATGAGAACCAAGAAAAACTACCGAGAAATAAGAACAAAGAATGAGATATAAATAAACAACAAAAAAATTAATGACAAAACTAAACGTGTAAATAACAGAAAAGAATGTGAGGAAACAAAGCCAGAGCGATAAAAAATAATGAATAATGAGAGAGAGCAGGATGGTAATTCAGTCACCGTCACTCCAAACACAATCCGCGTTTATTTTTATCTTCTTCCTCCCTGTCCACCTCCCGCCACCACCACCCTTCTCGCCTCCACCTCCAGCCACCACCACCCTACTCGCCTCCACCTCCAGCCACAACACACGCACAGCACCCCGGATGGACTGACAAAAGAATAGGAATACACACAGAAACAGGAAAGCCCGGGCTCATTCTCGCACGCAGGAATTTTCTTATGCAAACCGAGACCTTATTTTGCACCACCTCAACTCCCTCGAGCATTTTCTGACCTGCATTTGTGCCACCTCAATTTTCTCGGTGGAAAATATCTGTTCTAATTGTCTCCTCGGACTGACAACTTAAAAGTGCAAAGGAAAATTTCACGAAACTGAAAACAGAATTTCACCACCGGTTCAAAATGTTAATAAGGGGTAACATACCTAACACATAGCCAGCATAGAGGGAGCGGAGACTGGTGCTTCACTTTTTTATTCTTTTTGAAGCAGATCTGGGTCACGGATCGTGTATCAGCGTAGTGCTCAAGAGAAATTATTGCAATATACATTCGAGAGATACAGTGTCCAATGCAATTATATGTGGTGAATTCTATAACTAATATGTAACGAGTCATTTCCTGGAAAGTGCTATCATGCCAGACCTCCCTTTGCCCCCTGTGCTCACTGTCTGATCATGTGCTGGATTCGTGATCGCCAACCAATACTATTCAAGAGAGCTTTGGAAATGTGTGCGTGTGTGTGTGTGTGTGTGTGTGTGTGTGTGTGTGTGTGCTGAGGTACGTGGGTGCGTAATGCAATGAATGTCATGAATGCTTCACACAGGATGAACAAGCTTGACTGTAATGGCGTATATACGCGTCCATGAACGTTAAAGGTGGTCTGTGTGTGTGTGTGTGTGTGTGTGTGTGTGTGTGTGTGTGTGTGTGTGTGTCGGAGAGAATCTCAATTGGAAATGAGTTTTATGAAAAACTAAAAAAGAAAAAGAAAAACGATGATTAATAATTATAATACCACCACCATATTCGTTAAAAACTACTACTACTACTACTACTACTACTGCTGCTGCTGCTGCTACGACTGTTTTAGCCAACATCATAATACAATATGATATTATGAGCAGGCGATGGCCGAGTGGTTAGCGTGCGGGCGTGGTGAGCCCGGAGACCTAGTTTCGAGTCCCACCGATGCCTGCTGACAATTTTCAACCATCGTCGAGTGACGGAAGATTGCCCACATGCTGCCCAGATCTTCACTCAACCCTAACTTCAGCGACTTCGGTCAAGTGGAGCACCGAGAGGACAGCATGGGCCAAGAAAGAGTCATATATCACGGCAGCTACTATAAACAGAATTTGCCTGCTCCACTAACGGGCTGGGGTCGTCCAAGAGACCCGTCAAGAAAGCCTACCGGCGCTGTAGGCAGCACCTAAAAATATGCTTTACCTATTGCAGTATTTAATAATAATAATAATAATAATAATAATAATAATAATAATAATAATAATAATAATAATGACATCAACATTAATTAAACAACATATCAAACACAAAGGGCCATGGGTTTTTTAAGATGATACAATCCAACTAAAAGCCAGATCAGTTGAAGCAGAGATAAACATTCAAAGCTACCCGAGCTAGCCTAATTAATCAAAATGACAGACGAGGAAGTATTTACGTCGTACCAGACAGGACACGCACAAACACACTCTTCATACTTTCCTCTACTGACGGCACTGACGAACTCCACCGAGGCACCGAGGGAGAGGGGGTCAGGAATTACAAAAGGGGGGGAGGGGAGAAGATCTGCATGTCGAGTTTAATCGGAGGAGAGTTCACCAATCTGTACGCCCTATTCCATTTAATATTTATGTTTAAGTGCTTTTTTTCTTTACTCCAATACGTTTTGATAGCCCAGTTTTCCATAAAAAAAATCAGTTTACGAAATTAACAAATGCTATAGTCCATCAGTGTTATATTTCTGGTGTGTGTGTGTGTGTGTGTGTGTGTGTGTGTGTGTGTGTGTGTGCTCTGGAAACCTGCCTCATACCCTAACCACATGCGGAATAATAGCCCTGCAACACACATGAGGTTCTCCGGAGACAAAAAAAATTAACGTAGCGAGGGACAGACAACGTTCCCTGAGCTGCCTCACGCATGCTTTGCCCTGGCTCGCCGCGCCTCGCCTCTGCTTCCCGGAGCCTTTGGGGAGCACTTTGGTCTGAGGCATGTTAATGGGGGACACCTTAATGCCTCGTTCCAATTGTATTATGATCGCGTGTGTGTGTGCGTGTGTGTGTGTGTGTGTGTGTGTTGGGGGGGGGGGGGGGGAGTGTTATATCAAAAGGTGGCAGGCAGAGCAAGTCCTGAACAACAAGTAAGACGACACAACAGACTACTCAACACAGGCCGGGAGGTTACTTACAAACAAAGCCGATTTTACTCCCGAGGCGAGTCAAAACTTTCCCCCTTAAGAGACTAAGTTGTAAGAGGCTGGAAAAATCGTACCGCAACACACACACACACACACACACACACACACACACACACACACACACACACGCCTCCAGAGCACAACAAGGAGAGTCCCTATGTAGTGTGGCGTGTGGCTTGTGGTAGTGGAGATGGTGGCGTAGATGCTGGTGATAACGCTAATTCTGATGAAGTGGAATGATGTTATGGTGGTGAAATATTACAGGTGAAGGTGGTGGTGGTGGTGGTGCAGGTGGAGATGATGAGGTACGTGGTGTATACTTAACGGTGATGATGGCAATGGTGAAAAGTAATTGATGGAAAATGTAGAGGTGATGGTAAACGGTAAAGGTAATTGTTTTATAGGTGCCGAAAATGGTGATAATGAGACAATGTAGAGATGACAGTGAGAAGTGAAAGTACGCGTTTTATAGGTGCCCGAAATGGTGAGAGACAAGTTGGGATTGTGATGAAGCTACAGGTTATCGTCTTGGTGTGTTCCAGGTGGTAGCGGGCAGCGGGTACGGGTGGGAGAGGTTTGCCGTGGCAGCGGGGCGGAACCATAGCGGCGCCCTGCAAGCACTCAACCCGCTGGACTACGAGGACCCCAGCCAGCGACGAGGCTTCAAGTTCAAGATTCAAGTCTCCGATCAGGTAAGAATAGGCTACGCCAGGGACCTTCGAAGTGCAGGTCGCGCCCCAGCACTGGTCATCTTACCTTCATAGTGATAAGTGACTAGCAGACGGCGGGAGGTTGTACGCAGCTCAGTATTATGGAAAGGCGTGAGGATAATGTTGAAAATAAACTGTGCCGCTGTATACAAAGGTTGAAGAAATTGGGCTACGCGGCAACTCTGACCAGGAAAGATTAGGTTATTGTTTCGAAGAACACTTAAGGGGAGAGCAAGTTATTGGTTCTAATAGAAGAACATTGATCAATACGGCGCCCCTGACCAGGAAAGACAAGATTATTGGTTTGAAGAACACTTGAGGGAAGGGTTTGAAGAACACGACGCGGAGTCCCTGACCATAAAAGATTTGGTTATTGGTTTTCGGATCGAAAATACACGGCACCCCTCAACAGGAAGGAGTAATTATTGGTTTGAAGAACACGAGGTGGGAGAAGTTATTAGTTTGAGGAACAATGAGCTACCCGCTGCCTCTGTCCGGGTGAAAATAAGCTAAGTGATGCCCTTGTCTAGGAGAAAGTAAGCCTTGTGTGTGTGTGTGAGGATGTTCCGTGGTATTCCTAATCAAGTAAACTAGATGTCACCCCAGTATGGCGCCCTATGAATAGATGATCTCCCTTACATGTCATTGTGCGTACGATTAATTTGATTTCCTACCTCGTCGACATTCTCTGTAGTGTTGGTTTAATTAGTCGTCAGCTCCTCTCCCTCTGAGTGTGTAGGTGTGTATGTAGGTGTGTAATGCAATATAGATGGGGAGAGCAACGGAAAAATAGATTTGATACAGGAGTTTGTTGGTTAAAAATATTTAGACGGATTCTCAATCATAAATAAGGGTAGCGAAATTAAATCAACCTTATCTACTGGGTTCCCTGTCATAAAATCGTTCATAATGTCATTGCGTATTAGAGTGACCGTATCTGTCTTGTCTCACTCTTAACGTACACCGATCAATGAAGTTTGCACTCTAAATAATACTGACAAAGATGAAGCATCCATTCCATACATATTTGATGCTAATAATGAGGAGGAGGAGGAAGAGTGAATGGAGAAGGAGAAGCAGAAGAAGCAGTAGGGGAAGGAGAAATGGAGGATAAAGAGAAAAAGAAGTAGGAGAAATGGAGGAGGAGGAGGAGGAGGGGAAGAAGCAGGGAAGGAGAAATGGAGGAAAAGGAGAAAAAGAAGTAGGAGAGATGGAGGAGGAGCAGCAGGAGAAGAAGCAGGAGGGGGAGGAGAAATGGAGGAAAAGGAGAAAAAGAAGTAGGAGGAGGAGAAAGAGGAGGAAAGCAGGAGGAAAAGGAAGTGGATAGAAAAAAAACAAAAGCGTGACGAGTTAAAAAAAAAAAAGGCGTGAGTGTGCTCCATGAACCACCACATCCCTAAAACTAATCCACCACACCACCCGTCTCTGCCACATCCCAGGGAGCGGCAGGCTGGCAGGAGGGACGGCATGTGGACTCAGCCTGGGTTCGAGTCCTACTGCTGGACGACAACGACAACGCCCCACGCTTCGCCACCAGCCTCGTCAACCTCACCCTGCAGGAGGACACGCCGCTCGGCCACTCCCTCGCCTCCTTCACCGCCTCCGACATCGACCAGGTATGTACTTCGTGGTTTCCTCCGCCCTGACTGAACTCTTTTCCTCCTCCAGCTAGCTTCCCTCCGTCCCTCCAAATTGTTCCTCCCTCTGCTAGTTTTCCCTCCTCTCTCTCTCTCTCTCTCTCTCTCTCTCTCTCTCTCTCTCTCTCTCTCTCTCTCTCTCTCTCTCTCTCACACACACACACACACACACACACCTCCTCCTCCATAACATTGCAGATAAGCGAGATGTTTCCTCCACCCTCACCGACGTTTCCTTCCTCTCTAGCCTTCCCTCCGCCCTATCCTTCCCTCCTTCACCCAACCCTCCATCACTGACAACGTGCGGGACTTTTTTTTTCTTTCTTGCCTCCAAACTCCCCCCCCCACTCCTTCACCTCCCTTTTCCTCCATCGTGTCCTGCCTCGGAAGGTCGTATCAATCACCACACCCTCTCCGCCTCTCACACAAAGTACAAGGTGAGTAAAGGCATCGTCTCCGGCCCGACCATCCTCCCTCATTCACCGCGGCTCTCTCATCTTTAGGTAATATGCGTAGACCGTCTGCCACCTCACCCTTCCTTCGTAACTCTACCTCCCCCGCCCAATCCTTTCTAAATTAAACCCACCTCACCCTTCCTTCGTAACTCTACCTCCGCCGCCCAATCCTTTCTAAATTAAACCCACCTCACCCTTCCTTCGTAACTCTACCTCCGCCGCTTCATCTTTTCTAAATTAAACACATCATGCACCACCGTTTATTCCTTTCCTCAACATCTTGCGTCGCCCATCCCTTCCCCTTGACTCATACACCCTTACCCACTCCAATCATTTGCTTTAGGTCAACTACTTATCTGTCTATTTTGTTTTCTTTAAGCATCTAGCAATAACACTATGCTGATGATCATGGTAGTAGTAGTAGTAGTAGTAGTAGTAGTAGTAGTAGTAGTAGTAGTAGTAGTAGTAGTAGTAGTAATAATAATAATAATAATAATAATAATAATAATAATAATAATAATAATAATAATAATAATAATAACAATGACAATGACAATAATGATAATAAAATTTGATTAACTTATTTATAAATATACAAATAAAGCGGTCAATAAATCAATAATCTATGTAGTTTGCGAGGTCTCATTTTTATCAACATGTCGATTTCATTGAAAGAGTGGACTTACGCCTATATATTCACCTACAGCATGCATGCTGATGATTAAACACTGCAAAAGTTAAATTGGAATATATCGTGGGTACACTCTCTCTCTCTCTCTCTCTCTCTCTCTCTCTCTCTCTCTCTCTCTCTCTCTCTCTCTCTCCCCTAAAAATTCTGCATCGCTCCACAAGCCACATCAGGCAAACACTATCAAAAATAAAATTAGTTAAAATAAAAAAACAGGTCATATTTTTTTATAAATATAAAAGATAAGACCTGTTTTGTTTTTTTCTCGTTGCTTGATATTATATGCAAGCACCCTCTCCTCGTGTCACGCTGCGCAGAGCCTTTGTCTCCCCTGCGTACCCACCGTACCCCACAATATAGTGTTTCACCTTCAGCCCTATCTGACTCTCCTTTGTTCCTTCCGGACATAAAAGAAAAAGCGGGTAGTGAGAAAAAATAAAATATAATATATATTAACAAAAAATAAAATATAAAAAATATTAATGCATACACAAAATATAAGCAGTAAACAAATTAAATTTTACATATGCATACATATATGCATAGACTAGACACATCCATGACTTACATACATACATACAATAGAAACAAATGACTATGATCAGGATGTATAGGTATGTAGAAAATTTTAAAAATAAGTAACATATTGGGAAACAAAACGCAAACGAAAAGACTTCAGGGCAGGCCGTTCACCAAACGGCGGGATGGAGGCAAATTAGGTACTCTAATGAACGTTTACATCGAAAACCACACATAGACCCCAACAGAATAAAGAGACAAGGATAGCAATTAGATGACCCAGTGAGTAGATATATACTGCACTCTGCGCCTGCCTAATAACCGACAAGCAACACCTTCGTGCGTTACTACATGCACAAACACTGTAATGGTGGCTACTGGCTACATAACCTTTCAAAACACCATCTCCAACAAACTTCCTTTCATAGATCTAAGTTAATGAAGTGTGTATAAGCATGAACAAGAATTCAATGGAGTCGAGCTAAGGATTTCCTAGACTACTTACATAACTATATTTTCACATTAAAAGACGTAGTATAAGTCTGCCATGTTATTAAATTGTCTTCACTACTTGTTAATTCACCTCATCTAACTGACCCTTTCCTACCTTGGCCTGCAAAAGGAACCTAAGTAAATATTCTACCGACAAACATGACCTAATACTAAACTATTTTCTTTTTACAGTATGCTCCATCCCTTCTTACATGTCAGGTGGAAAGTATACATGGCGCATGCATATTAAAATAACCGTACAGTTCATACATATCACCCCATGGCCGCTCAAGGATGGGCGAGAGGCTTCATTACCGAGTGTGACAACGCCAGAACAAGTCATGAAGGCTGAAGAGCGAGGGACTGGCGTGTACTGGGCATGTCGTTACAACTCTCTCTCTCTCTCTCTCTCTCTCTCTCTCTCTCTCTCTCTCTCTCTCTCAAAAGCGGAAGTGACAAAAATAACCCAAAAGAATACACCCCAAAAATAGTGTGAAAGAACATTTGTCTGGTTACGGGAGCATGAACACAATTATTTAGAACTCTGTGTGTGTGTGTGTGTGTGTGTGTGTGTGTGTGTGTGTGTGTGTGTGTGTGTGAATATTTAGGTCGCGTTAAAGCGAAAAAAACACCTAATTACGTTGAAGCGAACTAAGCAACGGGCAAAATGTCTGAAAATATCCTACAAAGCACAGCCCTGAAGTAATACCCCTCCCCTCCTCTCCTCCCATATCCCATTACCAGTTACACGGACTAATTTCGAGGAGTACGATAAAAAGAATATGAAAAAAATGGATAATGATACAGGATTCAGCTTCATGCGAGCTATGGTGGCCGTTATCCTATTTAAAACAATGTAACTACCATTAACACGACCTTCAGTATAATTACGGCTTCTATGCGGAGTCCAAAGATTAAATATGTATAAAGTGGTTATAATTGTATAATGCAAACTTGCCATTTGCCAATAACGAAAAAAAATATCCTAATGGTAGCAAGCAAGTGAGTAAAATGATCCCGCTAAACCACTTCTGAACTAAAGGTAGGCCGCTTACATTATTTACTTACACATTGCATGGTATAGTATAGTCAGTTACTTTATTGAGTTTTATTGTTTATGCATATAAAGTGCTGAACCCAACATTAGCTTTTAGCTGGACACGAGCAGCCATGGGGAAGAATATCACCAGGCTACACTGCTTCGTCGTTTGTTCGTTTACTTTAGTGTGCATCATAGTACTACAATCGCTTACTTTAGTACTTAGTACTCACTGTTTAGTGCATGGCATAATCAGAGTTACTTTAGTGTTATGCAACTGAAGCCAAACATTACGAGCCTCGGGCAGAGCAGAGATGGGCAGAAATATGATTGTCCACGCTGCTTCGTCGTTTCCGCTTCTAATACTTATTACTACATTTTAAAGTACAACAGACACGACACCCGGGCTTCACCTTGACACGCTGTGGACCTTCGTAGACGCCACACGATCGTTAATATCAAATCCACGCAGACAACGTGACGCAATAATAAAACACTGGCGCAGACGCACTGACGGCTGACAGACGCCTTTACCTCACGCTACCTGTTCCGAGTCCTCGCTCCACCTGC
Organism: Eriocheir sinensis; assembly: GCF_024679095.1. Taxonomy (NCBI): domain Eukaryota; kingdom Metazoa; phylum Arthropoda; class Malacostraca; order Decapoda; family Varunidae; genus Eriocheir; species Eriocheir sinensis. The sequence continues at coordinate 2,703,520 of NC_066518.1, forward strand.
TCTGAGACGAGACGAAGCACCTACGCCTCACCAAGTAGTGCGGTATCTTTTACAGTAAAACAAAATTATTATGAATTATCTAATGGTCTATATGCTCCACTTATAACTACTGTCTTTAGTAACAGGAACATGATGGTATCCAAGTTCAGCAGTAGTCACGCCAGCAATAAAATTTTCTTAAAACTACATTCCTTAAATAGGCAACATCTGATATGTATAGGAAAAAAACTTCTTACTATAGCATACGTACGTATACCCTGGAAAAGAATGGACAGGGAAAGTCTCTCTCTCTCTCTCTCTCTCTCTCTCTCTCTCTCTCTCTCTCTCTCTCTCTCTCTCTCTCTCTCAAAATAATGGGTGACAATTTAAAAAAAAAAATGAGTGACAAAAAGCATTTGTCTGGTTACGGGAACATTAACACAACTATTTAGGACTGTGTGTGTGTGTGTGTGTGTGTGTGTGTGTGTGTGTGTGAATATTTAGGTCGTATTAAAACGATAAAAACGCGTTGAAGCAAATTAGGCAACAATACAACAATAAAACAATAATATATATATATATATATATATATATATATATATATATATATATATATATATATATATATATATATATTCCCAACAGTGAAAAAACTGCTGTTTTTTTTCATAGTCTAACATACGTACACGCCCCCCGAAAGAGAATGGACGGGGAGATAGCCTCCCCCCCCCCCCATACTCTCTCTCTCTCTCTCTCTCTCTCTCTCAAAAAACTGGTGACAAAAATATATAAAAAATGGATGAGTGACAAAAAGCATGTGTCTGGTTACGGGAGCAGGAACACAATTATTTAGGACGTGTGTGTGTGTGTGTGTGTGTGTGTGTGTGTGTGTGTGTGTGTGTGTGAATATTTGGTTCGTGTTAAAACAATATAAACACCAAATTACGTTGAAGCAAACTATGCAACGGGTAAAATCTCTGAAAATACCCAACAGAACACAGCCCCAAGGAAATACAAGTATATCTCCTCCCCCAGAGCCTCCTCTCCCCTCCTCCAATATCCCATTCCCTGTAAACGGACTAATTTTCAACAAAAAAATAAAACGAACATAAAATATAGAATGATACAGGAATTAGCCTCATGCGTGCTCTTTTGCCCGTTATCTTATTTACAGCAATGTAACTCCATTAACACGACCTTGAGTATATTTAAGTCTTCTAAGCGGATTTCGTAGCATAAATCTGTATAAAACGATTATACTCGTATAATGCAAACTTGCCAATAACGAAAAAAATATATGCTGATGGCCGCAAACACGTGAATGTAAAAATTTTAAACAACCACCTCCGAACTGCTGGCAGGATGCTTACATTATAGATTCTACACGGTGCATGATGTATTATTAGTGACTTTGTGTGTTATATTGCAAATACATCTGAAGCCAATAATAGCTTTTAGCAGGGAACCGCTTCGTCCTTTCTGCTTGTTTAGCATGCATCATAGTACTACAATCCTTTACTTTAGTAATTACTACTTTCTAGCAATTAGCACTTTACTCTTTAGTTTAGTTCATGGCTTAATCAGTTACGTGAGTGAGTTATGCAGCTGAAACCAAGATTAGGAGTCGCTGCTTCGTCGTTTCTGCTTCTAATGCTTATCACTACACTTTTTAAAGTATCTACAGCAGACACGACACTTAGGCCTCACCTTGTACGGCTGTGAGCCTTTGTAGACGTCACACGATCCCTTAATACCAAGTCCGCACACATGAGACGTAACGTAACACATTAATAAACACTGGAGCACTCAAGGACTGGCTGACACGTGCCGCTGTCTCGACTCACGCGCCGCGCCATCCTCCCTCCGCCTGCCCGAGACGAGACGAAGCACCTACCACGGTGACCTGCGCATCACCAAGTAGTGCCCGTGTCTTATACAGTCACACAAGTTTTGATGATAGAATATGCAGTGGTATATGATTATTTGACTTGTAACTATTGTGTTTTTTTTCAGAAACATGATAGCAGACAAGTTCATCAGTGAAGTTACCTGAAATTACATTCCTAAGTAGATTGCGTAGCCTACCCTGAAAGTTTGTTTTCTGCCGCTTACACAGATACAGTTGACCCGCCCCCTCGTACGACATGATTCATGGTCTCCAAGAAAGGAAATGTTATGCAAAATCAAGTATCGCTTACAATTGAAATTATCATCTGAACCATGAGTGATGAACCTTTTTATAACAGACATTAAAGCCATCGCGACCAGCCCGTTCCCAATGCCTCCAGGACCTGCTGCAAGATGGAGGCACCGTCGTAGCGGCTCGAACATACATCCTGAAGTTTAGAGACATCAGTAACTGCTATAGATATGTTTTCGCCAACAGGGAAAGAAATGCAAAGGTTTTTTTTTCTTCATTAAAATGTAGACATACTGTGGAGCCTCTCAGACCATCAGGCAATAGTTAAATTAGAATACTATAGCGTGGTACACACACCCCTGAGAATGGACGGGGAGATAGGCTATTCTCTCTCTCTCTCTCTCTCTCTCTCTCTCTCTCTCTCTCTCTCTCTCTCTCTCTCTCAAAATCAGCAAAAAACGGTGACAAAAATAATAGAATACACTCCAACAATTGAGTGAGTTAGAAGAGCATTTGTTTAATATGGGAGCATGAACGCAATTATTAAGGTGTGTGTGTGTGTGTGTGTGTGTGTGTTGTTAAAACGACAAAAACGCTTGATTACGTTGAAACAAACTAGGCAATAAGTAAAATCTCTGAATATACCCTTCTGAACACAGTAGCGAGGAAATACAAGCCTTCCCCCTCCCCCAGTGTCTCCTCTCCCCTCCTCCCATTCCCCATTCTCTGTACACGGACTAATTATGAAAAAAAGATAAAACGAATATAAAAACAGATAATGGTACATGAATTAGCCTCATGCGCGCTCTGGGGGCCGTTATCCTATTAAAACAATGTGACTACCATTAACACGACCTTGGGTATGATTATCGGTTCTAGGTGAATTTCATTGCTTAAATCTGTTCAAAGCGGTTATAATCGTATAATGCAAACTTGTTAATAACGAGAAAAATATACTGATAGCCGGAAGCACATGGCATTAATTGATGTCGTTAAACAACTACTTCCTGGGATGATAATTACAGTGTTACACGGTGCATGGTATAGCCTATGATCAGTTATTTTAGAATTTGCTTTAATATTTAGTTTAATGTATAGTATAATCACGGTTACTATAGTGTGTTATACATATGGCCGGTGTAGCCACGGATGTAGCCATACTTCTCACATTCCAGCGTCATGAGCTCAACTGTTTCAAACTCTCACCTGTCACACCTCTGGCACACTTTGCTGCGGGACTCTTGAGAGAGAGAGAGAGAGAGAGAGAAGGGGCGGGGCCACGCACGCGCAGATGGGGAGGCAACAGTTTATCACGGGGCAACTATTTTTCACGCTACACCGGTCCTCACCTTGTTACGCTGTTGTCGACACCCCGTAGACGCTACACGATCACTTAATATTAAATCCGCCGAGACGTGAGACGCAACGTAGCACAATAATAAAACACTCGCGCATGACTGGCCAGGCAGGGCGGACAGCCTGAGGTGCCGCTGCCTCGCGCCGCCTCGCCCTCACAGCACCTGCCCAAGGCGAGACTAAGCACCTGCGCCTCACGAGGTAGTGCCCGTACCTTTTACTGTCGACACATATATTCTATTTATGAAATATGCAGTGGTATATGTGTTTGACTTGTAACTACTGAGTTTAGCTTCCGGAACATAACATTAGGCAACTACCCCTGCGAGGTTGTTTTATTCCGCTCACCGTATGAAGCTGCGCCGCCCCCTCGTTATGGCCCGTCGTAAAACATGGCGCATAGTCTCCGAGGAGGGAAGCATTATGCAAAATCAAGTATCGATTACAATTGAAATAAAAATTATCACCTAAACCATGAGTGACGAACATGTTATAACAAGCAGTCACCGCAACCAGCCCCTTCCCAATGCCTCCAGGACCTACTGCCGCCGTCCTCTTGGGCTAGGCGATATTAATAACTAATCTCGATCTACTTTCGACAACAGGAAAAAAAGGCATTTTTTCTTTAAAAAAAAAAAACATATTGAACAGACATATTATAAAACCTCTCAGACCATCAGCGTCGTAGGGTGCGGGCTGGTCGGCGTCTGTTAGGGAAGTAATTCATCCTTGCACCGCTGGCACTCCCCACCCATGCCATCCTGCCTTTCCCCTGCCTTCCTTTAAAAGACCCTGTCGGCGGTGTGATGAGGTGCTTCCGGCCGTCGGTAACCTTTTCTGATTTATATTTCCTTGGAATATTCGTATGCTCACTGGAATAGCCTTCCAGCAGAGCCCAGGTGAATGTGAATGAACATCTTAAAACTTAGGCTAACCCTCGGATCAACCAACAATCCCACCAGCCCTTTGGTCACTGACCGCTGTAGCAGCACCTTGAGGGACTACATGTGTGAGGGAAAGCCAGTACAAGGACCACCAAACCAAATATATGTTATGTTACTAACAGGACACGTTAATTTGCGTTGATTGCCTCATCTCTTCCTCACAGGACGGAGAAGGGGAGATCCACTACGCCATAGACCCCGCCAGTGACCCCGGCAGGCAGTTTGCCGTGGATGGGGGCGGTCGGGTGTGGTTGCGGCGGCTGCTTGACCGCGAGACGGCAGCCAGCCACAAGGTGCGGGTGTGGGCGGTGGACGGAGGAACGCCTGCCCGCACGGCCACGGCCACGCTGCTGCTGCCGGTGCAGGATGTGAACGATAACCCTCCACACGTGGCCGGACCCTCTGTGCTACACGTCCCTGAGAACAGCTGGCCGAGGCACGTGGCAAACGTCACGCTGGGGGACGCCGACGATTGGACCCTCGGCCACGGCCCGCCCTTCAGCGTGGTCTTGGACACCTCCACGACCGACAACATCAGGGAAGACTTCGCTGTGGACTTCGATAGCAGTAAGTCGATGTATATGGAGATATCAAACTCAGTCATGCCTGGATACCGGAATTAAAGGCATAGTTGTTGTGCCTTCCTGGTCCGCGGGCCGTGTCCCCAGGGTTCAGACCATAGTATACTATACTGCAGTATACACCATGGGTCCAGACCACTCGCCTCTGCTTCACGACCTGGAAAACTCAACAGCCACATTTGAGTAAAGATACAAACAATGGAAAAAATATAATAAAAACTACAATTACACAGAAGCCCCAGCAAAACCCTCCAACCTTTCTTTACCAATAAACAACAGCCCTTTACTAATGCGCACCGTCCCTGCCTTGTCTCCCTTCCAGGGCCCCTCCCCTCCCTTCCGCCACTAAATCGCCCGCACAGAAGGGTCGCCACAGCTGCGGGCGTCGTGCGTGCCGCCCCGAGCAACACAAGTCTCTCTGATCACAAAAGTTGGCGCCGTCCTAAGTACCCATGGTCGTCTTTGCTCTGATGTGTTTAGCCATGTGTTTCCGTAATGGACTCCGTAGAGAGAGGAAAAGGAAGGAGGATGAGGTGGTGGAAGGGGTGGTGGTGGTTGTGGTGTAGTGAGTGGAAACGTTAGAAAAAAAAGCATGAAAGGAAAGAGGACTGGAAAGTCATATATATGTGAAAGGATAAATAGAAAGGAGGGAATAGGTGAAAGAGATGGAAGAGGAAGAGCAGGAGGATTAGGAGGAAAAGTTGGTATGACTATGGCGGGAAACAAGCCAGCGGGAGCACCGTCGAGTGGAGGGTAGCAATTACGGTGTCCATACTAACTACCAGGAGACACGCTGGCGCGGCTGCCTCGAGTTCATTCTGTCGTATAATACCAATAATTACCCAAGATTATATACATTTCCCTCTCAGTTAGAAGTAAAATGCCTCCGCTGTTATTTTTTTTCTTTCTGCTTTTTCTTGAATTTCTCTCTTCGCTGGATTTTCAGATTATCTCAAGAATTCACTGGAGACGAATGCAAAAAACGCTACGAGGTCTTTTGTGACTAAAACTCGTGACCATAATGAAGATAATGAGGAGGAGGAGGAGGAGAGAGAAGAACGAGGAGGCGGAGGAGGAGGAGAAAGAGGAAAAGAGAAATTTTATGCTCTGAATTCTGGAGACAGCCATTGTGTAAAAAAAAAATATTTATAAAAAGTAACTTAAACTTTGTGAAAGAAAGAAAGAGTCGGAGAAGGAGGAGGAGGAGGAGGAGGTGAAAAAAAAGGAGGGAGGCGTAGGCAATTTGTCAGGATCTTTGGGACGGATACTGTACACGAAATCTTCATTATGAGACAACTTCGAAATTTACAACACATTACTCATTCCTCAACAAACACAGTTACCTTCCTAATGACCCCTGCCCTTCCATGCTACTCCCAAATACCCTTCTGAGGCCTTTCATCAAGTACAGCTTTACGTCTACTTTGAAAGGGCGAATGCGTTGCCGTGCGAGCCGTGGCCCCCGTCAGGAAGCCCTCGCGGAAAGAACTATATTCACCAAGTAATTACAGGCTGGGAATTCTTAAGTCAATATTTGGCGAATTACTGAACCAGACGGAGTGGAATATGAGAAGCGTCTTAAGCCGGGAAAAAGCAAATCTAAATCTCCAGCTCAAAGTATAAGATTTTCTCTCTCTCGTGATCGCGTCTTTTTTATCTTAAACATGTTACGTAGTTTTGATATTCACCCGCTGCTGATTATCCTCCTCAACCTTCTCCCCTCCCCCCCACCTCCCAACTCCCCCCCCCACCTCCCTCCTCCCCCGCCAACGGATAATCTTGCCGAAACTAAAGTGCCTGAAATTAGCTTTTTTAAAGTTTGATAAAAAAAGGCCTCCTCGGAGGTAAAAATTCTTGTACTCATTATGCCAAATATTACTTTTGCCAACATTTTCACAAAAATAAAACAAAAGTTTCTAATTCAAACACATCGTTATTTTTAGATTATGGCCAATGTTTTATCGTTTAACAGCCTTTCTTGTACATTTTTTAATGTTTTGTCGAACTTTTTCCCTCTGAATTTGTATACTAAATTGCACATGTATTACGCAGTTCTCGTATCAAAATGAGAGGTGCAAAGGGCTGAAAATGCAAAGGTAAACTACGTTCGCCAAAGAAACCGTAACAAACAAAGATAGAGACGAACATAAGAGAAAGCCATAGAAGAAAAAAGGAAATTGTAGAAAGTGACAACGAAAGCCAAGAAAGCCTCGAATAATGTTCATTCATCGAAGCGCCTGATCGTTCTGTTCCTGCAGGAGGGGACGAGGGACGCGGCGTGGCCGTGGTGACGTCGCTGAGGCCGTTGGACCGTGAGGCCTCGCCGACACGCCTCCTGCCGCTGGTGGTGGGCGACGCGCGGGGCCTCACCGCCACCACCACCGTCACCGTCACCATCACCGACGTCAACGACAACCCCATGCTCCCCGGGGTCAAGATTGTCTCCGTCACCCGCATCGCAGTAAGGACTGCTTGCTCTCTGTCTTTCTTTTTGTTTTCTTGTTCTTATTTCTTTTTTTATATTTTTTCTCTTTTCTTCTATTTATCTTAATATTTCATTCCCTGCCCCATGTTTTCTCTTGTTGTTGAGCCCAAGGAAAGGTTTCACCTTTTACCTCTCCTACTGGAACGGAAGTGGGGAAGTTCCACCGGCGTCCTGTCATCTGCTCCAGAGGAAGGCTCTTCCTTTTATTTACGAATTTCTCTTACTTTCTCCCCATGTTTTACCTCACCTGCCGTCCTTGATTCTTATGCACGTGTCCACAATCACGCAGAATTAAGTCATTACCTGTACAGTCACCTGCCACTCACCTGCCCGCCGGTCACGCAGCTCCGAGCCACCCACGCCAACACACTTTCTCTACTTCTCATACATCTTACTGCTCCTCTTACCGCGGCTACCGCGTCGCCTAGCCGCATGGAAGGCTGGTCACTGAATCCTGTCTTTCCCCACTCTTCTTGATCCGACTCCACCCGACCCACCAGTTCCCTTCCTCTCCGCGCCAAACACTACAAATGCAAGGCCTATATACCGCTCACATGGGCATTTGTCCTTATCCCTGTGTATTCAATAGACATTTCAAAGCCTTTCAAAGTATAGACACACCACCGTACATTTCCGAGACTGCAATGGTGTTGATTAATGAGGCAAATAAAGAAGATAACGAGGATACTTAATAACAAGGAACTCATTTCAAGCAACATTTGTCGTCGCCTCAGCAATGTCCCTCGCCTCGCCCCTCCGGCCCGTCCGCGTAACCCTGACAAAGTGGACATATATACACTCCGCTCCTGCAGCTCTTCACCACACCTGTGCCTCACCTCCCCTCCGCATGCTCGTTTCCGCCTCCCAGGTGTTCCCAGTGCCCTTCGCCCTTTGCCCTTTGTCCCTTTGTCCATGCCCATCAGTAACGACCCTCGACACGTTCATTCCCGCCACGCAGCCATCGCCCGTCACTGTCAAGGGACTCCAAAAGGTACCCGTGCACGTAATGTTAATTAAGGTTTAGGAAATGTATGGGTTTAATTGTCTCTCTCTCTCTCTCTCTCTCTCTCTCTCTCTCTCTCTCTCTCTCTCTCTCTCTCTCTCTCTCTCTCTCTCTCTCTCTCTCTCTCTCTCTCTCTCTCTCTCTCTCTCTCTCTCTCTCTCTCTCTCTCTCTCTCTCTCTCTCTCATTCCCTGTTTGTGTATCCTCTTTTATGTCTTCTGCACCGTCACTCTCGTCCTCGGCAGCAAACACTCGCCACCCGCATCAGGCACCTGGAGGGTCGTGGCTCAAAGGAATCCTCATAACATTTAGGGTACATGGGCCATTCCGTACGCACGATTCCAATTAGCAATCATATCAAGAGAGAGAAAAGAAAATGCTCCTAGAAAAATTAACTCTAAAAATTTACCTCTAGAAAAAATACCTCTTGAAAAAATACCTCGAAAACTGAGATAAAATACGAACATGAAAGGCACAAAAAAGTCCGATTGTTATGCTTTTCTTTACAGTACTTAATCTATATTCCTCTGTTCATTTACTTTTTATTCCTCATTTAAGATAAAACACGAGGACGAATGGCGTGCACGAATTGACGAACATACCCTCGGTTTGGAAATGTGGACCCAAGTGCTGACCGTAATTCACAAACGTTCGCGTTCCCTCCAGACTAATAGGAAAACAGCTGCCCACAAAGGAAGGACCGATAAAAACCTCCCCGTTGAGTATTCTATATCTCGCAGACCGGAGAGCCTGCAGGTAGTGGGGTGAGGCTCGTGCTTGCGATGATCCAAACAGAACGACTCCGCGAAAAGAGGCCGTGACGCTCCGACGAAAAAGAGTATACACTAAAACAGCAATTAAGTGAGTGGAACGGTGGACAACTTGGAAAAAATAACATAACAACAACAACAACAACAACAACAACAACAACAACAACAACAACAACAACAACATTAATAATAATAACCAACATAATGCATGATTAAGGTGGGAGTGGCAGGCAAGGCATACAGATAAATCATACAAATAAAAAAAAGTTACTTGATTAGTAACGACAATTTAGTAGCGCTGAGGCCACGCGCTGGTTCGTCCCCCGCCACAGGGCCAGGTGGAGGGCGTGCCGCTGGGCCGCGTGTACGTGGAGGACCCCGACGACTGGGACGCCGGGTACAAGACGTGGGAGTGGCGCCGCCGCGTCCCCCACCCGCTCTTCACCCTCGACCCCCGCGACGGCCACCTCGCCCTCGCCCCCCACGCTAGCGACGGATCGTAAGTGTGTGTGTGTGTGTGTGTGTGTGTGTTTTACTCTGAGCAACTATCACGGTGACCACTTTTTTTTTCACTAAAAAGGGAATAAAGGTCGAAAGGAAAAGAAATAAGGGAATGGATAGTTGACAGATCTATATGATAAAGAATGATGTTGTGAGCTTTTAGTGGAAGAAGTATTTATCATATCATGTATCAAATTTGTCATTCCACAACTTTTTCCCCTGCAGTGCAGGGAAAGGGAGCGAGCATGTCCTTTTCGTTATTACACACATCTTTATTAAAAACTGATCAAGTCTTTGCTGTGAAAAATGTGACTTAATTAGCACTATAAAGAGTAGCATCAGAAGTAGTCCAGAATCTCCACTAATACCATGTCTCAGGAAACCTTTCAGAGTAAACCTCAGGGACATTGGAACGTTACAATGGCAGCAAGATGACCGTTGCACCCAAAGCCAGCAGAATTACTGCTACTGTCCTTGATTGCACTAGTGTCCTCAGACGATGCCGATACCGGCACTCGGCGGCAGTAATTAATGGAAAGTGTTCGTGTGAACCAACGTTTAACACAAATTCATCCCAATAAAAGCGGCAAAATGAAACTTCACTCATTTCCTCCTGAGTATTGACAGGCAGGTCCTTCCTTCTGCCCAAGGTACTTCCTCCAGTTCTGGGTGAGCGATGCCACGCACGGCCAGAGGGAGGTGCCCGCCAACGTCACCGTGTACGTCACCAGCCTCAGCGAAGACGTGATGCCCTGGGCCGTCCCCGTCACCCTAGCCTCGCTTTCCCCAGAGCAGCTCCTGTCCCGGCACCAGGTAGGACCTTTTTCACTTGTCTGATGCTACAGCTTTCTTTTTATCGTAAAACTTCGGTTCAGTCCCGTCTCCAAGGGAGCACTTTGAAGCACTAACACGACTCACTGTGCAATTCAATGAAGATCCAGAGTCTGCTTTCAAAGCGACACCATGCCACGTTATGATTTAGCATTCAAGCAACTGTTGTGTGTGGGTACCTCAGAGCGGCTCCATGACCCTGCTGGAGACCTTGGTGGCGGCAGTGGAGTCTCTGGCCGAGTCTAAGGTGGTTGTGGTGAGCCTCGAGGGGCAGCACAGCGCCAGCCTTCCCTCCCCTCGCGCCTCCAAGGTGTGGCTCGCCGCACGGCCTCGCCAGCCCCTTGACCAGCTGCTCCTTCTCAACCGCCGACAGGTATAGCTATATGTCCTGCCACCCCACCCCCCACTCCCACCCCACCCGACACACACACACACACATATTCGTTGCTGATTCTTGACACATACTCCAGCATTCTTTTCCTCTTGTAATTAAGCCCACGAGACAGCTAACACTGTGGTAATACTGAATGGACAGATCAGCGCAGAAAGCGGGGTCATGGTGACGGAGGTCGGCGTGGGGGTGTGCCTGGCCAGGGCCGGCGCCTCGGGGGTGTGGGTGGTGGATGCCAACAGAACGGCCCTCGTCACCCCTCGCTTCGTCACCGTGGCCAGCGGCTGCAGCTGCCGCTCACGCCAGCCTCAGATCCTGCAGCAGCACCAGCAACAGCCTCGGGAGGAGGAGCAATTCGCCAGTGTGGAGGGTCACCAGCCCAGCGTGGCCGCCGTGACGCGCCCCACCTCCTGCCAGCCTAGTCCCTGCCTCAACAACGGCCGCTGCATTGCCGAGCCGCGCGGCCCCAGGTGAGTTGGCTGCCTCGCCTCACCATTAATAGGATCCACGATTTTTATTTTTCCTCTCATAACAAGACGCACCAAAGTCCATGCGATTAGGCCGGCTTTGAGGGCACACTCATTGAGGCTTCATCATGCACAGTTTACGGCTTTCTATAATATGCAGTGTAAGTTTCATTGATATTAAACAGCAAAGCTTGAATTCTGGAAAACCTTGTTTTTGTTTATTTTGGGTCATCTAATAGACCTGTGTCTGCCTCAGCACAGTGTGGTGGAAATTCTCCGGGCTCCCGTAACTCTCTGTTAATGCCGCCAACGGGATCATTATTTTTAACTCGAATCGGAAGCTCCGGGACAAAAACCCTTTTGCAAGTTAGTAACGCAAAAAATTCAAGATATACGTTACATACGAGGCAATCAATAACAGCCACATAAGAAAGAAACAAAAAAGTATGAATAAATGGATATGGTTCAAACCTACAATTTTCAAGGTACCATACCTTTGTGTGTGTGTGTGTGTGTGTGTGTGTGTGTGTGTGTGTGTGTGTGTGTGTGTGTTTTTATTTATTGAGGCCTGTGTTTTCGTGCCACATATACGACAATTTCATAGAAAAAAGTCAGTTTTAGATGAGCGTTGCAGTGCTGGTCTAACACCAAAGCTCTGACAGCCTTTTCCATACCCTTGGCTCTGTGACCAAATTATTCCCTGCCGCATCTACAGGTGTGTGTGTCCTCAAGGCACCAGTGGCTCTATCTGCAAGCAACTCAGTCGTCGCTTCGAGGGGGACGGGTGGGCATGGTCGTCCCCGGTGCCCAGCTGCCCGCGGGTCCACATCATCCTCGAGTTCCGAGCCCGCTGCTCCGAGTGCCTCCTGCTGTACGCCGGCCCCGCGCCCACCTCGGCCCCTTCACCTCAGTTCGTCCAGGTACGTCACCCCCCCCCTCTCCCCCCACTAACTGCCACTCCACAGAATGCTCTCCTTTGCTATAACTCAACTTTATGTAAGCGATGTTCCTGTGGTGCTGGCTACTGTTTTGAATAATGAGTAGTCGTGTTCGTGCACCTGTAAGGCTTGAGTTAGTTAAGGCATGTGTGGTTCGCTGGACGGACCGAGGGATGTGCAGTCGCCATTCACGGTGAACGTCACGAACGATGCAGCGAGGCATGAATGGAAACTGATATGTAATACCAAACAGTTCGAAAGACGAACTTTCTGTGTGTGTGTGTGTGTGTGTGTGTGTGTGTGTGTGTGTGTGTGTGTGTGTGTGTGTGTGTGTTTAAACTCTCGTCATGCACACTCAGGAGGACGTGTTCAGCGTGGAGCTGCGTGACGGGCAGCCTCGAATCATGCTGGACCTGGGCACCAGCCCGGTCCTGCTCACAACCGCCACCATGGCCGCCGCCTCCCCCTCCCTGGCAGACGGCCGCTGGCACCGCCTCGACATTATGTGGGGCAACGAGGTAAGCCTTGACTCCGATAATTTAAATGACCGCGATGAAATAAGGGCTCGCTACGTCTTCTACTAGTTCAAACCCTTTTCTCCCCTCCATCATAATTACATAAAGTTCCATCTTTTTCCATTTTTCTTCACATGAGCCTTCATTATATTCCTTATTTCAATCAAAAGGGAAAGTACTTGCCTAAACTTTTACCTGTTGCATCTTCTCTGGTAAAAGTTACTGAGAGTCTGTCTTCTTTTGCCTATTTGTCTTCTGTGAGTATGTGCTGCGTTCCAGAGAGCCGAGATGGTGGTGGACACGTGCAAGGCCGGGGAGGGGTGCCACGTGGGGTCAGCCCTGGCAGTAGGTGTTGGGGGACTGAAGGTGATGGCGCCTCTGCAGGTCGGAGGAATGGCCCACGCCCCTCCCCGCCACCTGGACCACGGTTGGCCCGCTCCCATCACCACCAACGCCTTCCACGGCTGCATCAGAAAACTGCGTGTCAACGGCGAGGTAAGGGAGTACGCGGCGCTCAGAAATGGCCACACACACCAAGACCTCGAGGCGACTGTAGTCAACCCGAGATAACGTGGATTCGTTCCCATGGGTTGTCAGCTTATGCAAAATTTAAGGATATACTTGATTCTACAAGAGCCGTGTCTTCCCCTCAAAATCACCTCAATGTGTTGTGTTGCCTGAGCACGGATGAGGGAAGTGAATGCTAAATGGATAGTAGTAGGTAATAGTATGTAGAGTATGAAATGATGCAACGGTCACAAAACATTTTTGCCAAACGACTTTACGCGTGCAATTCGAAAATTGGAAAATATAATCATTTACCTGAAAACAGAAAATAACAATTTAACGCACAACAGCAATTCACTTCATATTTGAACGTAAAACTAGATTTCTCAGACAACCTTCAGCAACTTGAAAGCTTGGCAGGATTATATTAGAGTCAAACTTCTATCAAAGAAAAATTAGAAGAAATTTACAATGGTAATTGGAAGGGACTTTGCTTTCACAACTCACTGGCAGTGGGCTAGCTCAGAGTAATTACCTTTAATCTCTCTCTGAAATATGAGCAAAGCATGCTCGTATATGCCAGCATTTTCAGTCCTCGTCCTTGACAATGTTTTAAGGTATAAATTATGCATGCACATTTAGGTAGAAATGTAACTAAGGCAACTAACACTACCGGCAGCTGCGTGATCTGGGCGAGGAGGTGCTGAGTGATGGCAGCTGGTCGGGCTGTGCTGGCTACAACACCTGCCTGGCCGCTGGTCACACCTGTCCTCACAACTCCAGGTACTGTCCACGTCAACACTTCATGTTCCCTTACCATTATCCTCAGTTCACATTAGCAGCGAAAATAAAAGTCTTCCCCTATGGCTACAAAGGATATAACAGTGGCCAATTCACAAGCCAGCCACGCCCCCTCTCCACCTCAGGTTGGATGGGATTGATGGATGCTGGAAAAGTGATATTATGATAGTGGTTGTTGAGCTAGAGTGATTAGGGAGAAGCTTATGTGCTTTTTTTTTATATTAACGGGAGAAGAGTTTATCACTGAACACTCGAGTCTGTCCGTCCCTTCACCTTCATCTGTCCTTTACATCATACCCCTTCAATACCACCACCCACCATCACCTCTATCACCCTTTCCATTACCACCAACCATAATAACCATCATCACTCCTATCACCACCTCACGCCCTTCATTACCATTATCACCACCAGTCACCATCACCACTCCATTCGCCACCCCAATGCCCCTTCTCTGTCACCACCGTCAGTCACTTCTACTACACTTCACGCCGTTTCATTGCCCTCACCTTAACCCCTCTTCTATAACTACCCTCCAGCCAGGTAGAGTCAGTGCAACATCCTAAACCACAGCAACAGATCATGAACACTAGTTTCTAATACCCAGACTCTTCTCACAACAAGGACAACAGTAGCAACTACAACAACACACAATACTCAACACGACATTTGAAGCATCCATGAACGAGTAGTTTCATTCTTTCCTCTTTATAATAAACCAAAGTAAATAGATAATGTACATGAACTACTTAATTCTACTTACTTATGTGTGTCTGCGTATCCGTGCGTGTGTAGGTGTGTGGAGGAGACCGGGTGTGAGTGTGAGCCGGGCTGGACGGGACCGGCGTGCAGTCAGCCGTCCGGACCTGCTTCATTTTCCGCCAACAGCTACATCAAAATGGCTCTCTCGTCGTCGCCTCCCACCACCACCACCTCCCTACAGCTGCGGTGAGCGATAAGCGGCGGGACTACTTTACAGATTTAAAAACTTTAGAGGAGAGCGCATGGGGAGAAAATATTATTGAATCGAATCCACGAGTGTTTTGTTCGTTAACTTTCCTGACCTTACAGGGGACGCCCACCACACGACTTCAAATCATTCATCTTTGATGTGAAAAATAGACGAGAAAGAACATCAGCATTACAGTGGAATTTCTAGTTACATAGTGCTTTTGGCTGGTTGTTGTTGTTAAGTATTAGAACTCCTATGACTTTCAAACAAGAGTATTTAAAACCCGCTCCTCTTCCTTCAGTTTCCGCACGTGGGAAGCCTCGGGTCAGCTCCTGGCCGTGACGTCCCACCACGGGCGAGATCAGATGGTGCTTCACCTGACTGGTGGCCACCTGTGTGTCCAGCTGGCGCTACACCCTCGCCCCAAGGCCACGCTGTGCCTCTCCCGCACACACCTGAGCGACGGCAGGTGGCACAGCGTCACGGCCAGCAGGTTAGTCTTGAGGAGCACCGACACCTGCTTGCCGTCACTCTGTAGCCTAGGCAAAGCAGTGGCTGGAGCGCTCATTTGTTTTATGGGTGTTTGGGTTCCTTTCAGTATATTTCTTAGCATCAAAGCGAGGTCGACTACAGACTAAAAACAACCGTGAACTGTATCGTGAAATTAATATATCTAATTGAAAGAAAATCTTGTATTTCTTTAAACGTTTTCTTTAGTCCAGAATCTGGTGTATGGAGTTAGCATTAGTCACCCGTGCACTCTTCGAAATAATGAATTGCCTTCCCATAATTTATCGTTAGTACACAGACATTACATATGACAAGGTTTTGATAAACTTGTTATTTCACCTGATGGAGAAAGAAGTAACGAAGCACTCTCCGCTATTCCGTCCATCGTGTTATTTTCCCGGCGATCACCTCCTCCCCTCGTCCAGGTACGGGGAGTGGCTGGAGCTGCAGGCAGACGAGGGCGATGGTCCGCTGTACAACACTACGCCCACGCCCGCCTCCCTCAGGGGCTGGACGGCGCCCCTGCTGGTGGACCGACACGAAGGGGTCCACGTGGGCGGGTCTCCTGAGTACGTGGGCGTTAGTCTTCACGCCGTACACAGCGACTTCAGTGACGGTGAGCCCACCTTTAAGAATGGCTCTGACAGCCTCAGGAACTACTTTAAATTTAACAGTTTCAAAAAAAATTTTTATCAAGTTTAAGAACAACTTTAACGGCTTTAGGAATAACCTCATGCTTCATACCTTAGGAATAACTTAAGTTTCAGGGTGTAATTCTAACAATATATTATATTGCCTGGTTGATATGTAGCCTAATAATGATGCGACGAGGATTGCCTGAATTCATATAGTGTCAAGTGTAGTGCTAATAACAAACTACAGCACTTCGTGTGTATGTGTGTGTGTGTGTGTGTGTGTGTGTGTGTGAGATGACAGGCAAGAAATATAGGGATAGTAAGAGGAGGAGGAATGCCATGAGTGGCCATACAATAATAGCGATTTTAATGACAACTGAGGATGACATTGAGTGTCTCTTCCGTCAGGATGTCTGGATGACCTAAGGGTGTCCGGGACCACCTTGCCTCTGCCCCCCCGCGTCAACGTCACCCCGTTGGCCGAGGTCACCATGTACACCAACGTGCACGCCTCCTGCCTCGCCCCCCCTGCATGCGCCAACGTTACCTGCTCAGAACCCCTCACCTGCGTCGACGTCTGGCGGAGACACAAGTGTGGGTCAGTCAAGTGACATCCCCCTGGTGTGGCCTCGCGTAGCACACCTTCCTTGTACTGATGCATGTTGATATAAGCTCGCCTGGCTTTTTAATCGACTTGTTTTTATTGATTAACTCTTTTATTTGATTATATATTTGCTTTTTTTTGCTTTTTTTTTTTCAAGAGAATTTATAATGTTAATTCCTGAAAGTATATTTTCTCTTTTGCCTGCTTAGCAATTAAATGGAGAACTATTTATTTTTCGTTGGTGTTTCTTTGTGATTTTTGTCGTGATAGCAGCTATACTTTGTCAGTTTTAAGAACTTTTCAAGAGTTCCCCTGTACTCTCTTCGGTCTAGTTCATTCATTTGACATTTAGATCCCGAGTGTTTCCATGCACCATAGCCCTGTGCACGCTTCAACTTAATAGAATAAGACAGCAACACTCCTCTCACTTATCTGCTTTTTCCTGAGGCAAACATATAGTCACTTGTGTCCTGGTAGGTGCGGAGAGGGCGCGGCGCTGGTGCGGGAGACAGGCACCTGCAGGGACGTAAATGAGTGTATGTGGTCACCCTGCTTCAACGGAGGCACCTGCATCAACCACGAGCCCGGCTACCTGTGCCTATGCCCCGAGCCATTCACCGGTGAGTGCCAGTGTCCCGCAGCCCTGACTCCCTCACACCCCACAGACCCAGCCCGGAACAACTGCCAAACACACCATTTCATCAGGACTTACTTTAAATGCAAATATTATTCATATATTGAGGTTACAGAATAGCATAAACACTGAACAAGTGTCTTCAAGGAGATTAGAGTGGATAATTAATATCTTACGACTTAGCAGCTAAAACCTTGTAGTGACAAAATTAAATTTGAAACTGTAATAGGCTGTTATATAAACAAATGGAATGTTGCGTCAGTAAAAGTGAGTCATATTGAAAGGAATGGAGTAAGTAGTACAAAGGAAATGCAGGAGGTAAAGGGCCATGAAAAAATTATTGAATTGATAGCTATAGCTAAAGACAAAAGGCTAAAACTAGTAAGAGCACACCCTTTGTCTTGGGCAAAACACTTGAAATAGGAGGCTGTCCTCAGGAGAGGTTATGTAAGGGCAATTTTTTTTTTTTTTCTGTCACTTCATACATACACTATATTACGGTAAATTAAGATCACTTTTACTTGCAATGACATTCCATTATTTAACGGAATGTTCATATCGCAGTGATATAAATACTCTGTTGATCACAATGAGGCGAGATGTTTCAACACTGCCAACTATTAAAATGAAATGATGAACCACACAGCCAGATATGCCTGTCCCTGTACAGTCACGTTGTGTCCTTGCTTTCAGGTGAGCACTGTGCCGTGTCAGTCACCAAGTACCCGGCCCTCACCCTCTCCTTCAGTGCCCTCGTCCTCCTCCTCGTCTGTTCCTGTGTCATCTTGGGTATGTATACGCGCATCTCACAAGTAAGTAAGTCATATTGAAAGGAATGGAGGAAGTAGTAGCTAAGATACTTTCATGGTTGAATTGCCCTGCAACTCCTGCCCTTTGGCATATATAACTACAAGTATGCACTGTAAAGAATCAGTATCATATAATTTAGTTATTGTTACGTGACGATCATTTAATTTTCTCCCTACCTGTATAAGTGTGATCATGTTTTTCATCTGGCCATTAGGAAGTCATATTTAACGTGACCATTTTCAACACTTCTCATGTGAGGTTCTCATATACCTGCCGTAAGTAGAGCAAAAGAGAAAGGGCTAAAACTACTAAGAGCACATCCCTTGCTTTAAGTACAACAGGCATGAAATTAGGGCTGATGTAAATGTAATGATCAACTCAACCTTGGCGCAGTTGTTCCGTTCACTTCATCGGCATTACTTCATGATAAAATGCCAACAGGCTTCACTGAATATATTGTCAGATCAGTTATTAGCTCATCAGCCACATTTAGTAGGCCTGTGTCCACCTCGCCTCTAGAACTGTGCCCTCCCTCCCTTCCTTAGGCCTTGTCCTGGCAGTGTATGTGATTTGTCAGCAACGCAGAAGAAAATCACGTGGAACTAGCCAGCCATCTGATGTGCAGAAATGTCCCAAGACTCGGCAAGACCAGGATTCCCGTGCTGTAGGTTCCCAAGGAAGGGATGACTTAACGACCAAGACTGTCACGGACCAGCACAACCCTCCCTCTAAAAGCACTGAAGCTAAGAGCAGCAGTGAGTCGCCTTGGTCTTCATATTACATAGAGCTTGAACGATGGAATTTTACATAAATGCTTACATAATGCATTGCAACCCCTTTCCTGTTCTCTACATCAGTAATTACAGCAATATATAGGCTAACCTATAATTTCCCTGCAAGTGATGCAACAGGAGCATCATAGGCAATATCTATACGGAAAAAAAGTGAGACTTGTTAAAGGTTTGTGATTGGTAGTGTGAACTCGAAGATCGAAAGTGGTGATCCCCATGAATGAGTGTATGTATATAGTCAGTGGTTCTCAAGCTTTTTTTGTCTTTATTTTCCCAGTGCATCCTTTTCACCATATGTCAGGATGTCATTCCCCCCTTTTCAACACTGTCTGACTCAGAAGCATGAGCAGGAGAGGATGGAGCTGCATCACTTCCCCAAGGGGGAGGCAGAGGGGGTACTTGTTGCAAGAGGCCTAGGAAGAGTGTAAGTGTGGCAACCCTGTCTATGGGTGTTTTGAACCTTATGGTTCCGGAGCTGATGCTACAGTCTAATAGGTAACTGCAGCAGGTAACCAATGCATATTGCGTTTTGTGCAGCCCTGGGGAGCTTGAAGGCAATAAAAAATAAAAACTCCACATGTCTGTGTGTGCTAATCTGTCATCCAGATTCAGTTTCAAAACCCTGAAATTCACCCCTGGGGACAGATTCACCCCTGTTTTATATATATATATATATATATATATATATATATATATATATATATATATATATATATATATATATATATATATATATATATATATATATATATATCAGTTATTTTTTCACATGCTATAAAGGAATAATTGGGCAAGCATTGCAAATCTTGCACTGTCAACAGGTACGAAGGCAACGAAGAAGGGTAAGCCCGGGACAGGAGGTGATGGGGGCTGCGGCTGCCCCCACCTGCCATCCCTAGACGACCTTCGCTACTACGCCTACGAAGGGGATGGCAGCTCTCCAGGCTCCCTCTCCTCGTGCTGCTCTGGTCAGGGTGTGTGTGTGTGTGCATGTGTGTGTGTGTGTGTGTGTGTGCAGGAGCGTAATTCACCTTCTTGTAGCCTATCTTCCTAGACTGAACTTAAATGCTAATGTGTCCCAGGTCTGAAGGCCTTAGGTTTATACCCTCGGGTTACTCTCTATTCCAGGGGGTGGGACACAACCCTCGACTGATGCCTAGAATTCATTCATTGCTGGACAAGGTAGACAGAGGCATAGGTTTAAGAAGAATGCTGTCTCCACTCTGCCTGGATATCGCACCCAGGATCTCTCAGTTGTGAAACAAGGATGCTAAACACTGCAATGTAGAGCATCAAATCTCATTACATATGAACAAGTATCACGTACACACACACACATGCCTGGGAGGCAGGACACAACCCCAGCTGACACCAGGTACTCATCCACTTTTGGGTGGGTAGTGGTGCAAATGAAAAGAAACTGCACATCCATCTCCACTATGTCCCGGGAATCAAATTAAGGACCTCTCGACCGTGAGACATGTTTGCTAACCACTAAACTACACACCAGTTTGTGTGCGCTTGTGTGCGTGTGTGTGTGTGTGTGTTGACAATTTTCAAAGAACACATGCATGCTCCAGTGTTTCTTTCACATGCAAGGAAACACTATATTGGCTTCAGATTACCAGTTACATTTTTAAGAAGTCTGCCTCTCCTTCCCCACAGGTGCTGACGGCATAGAGGAGGCAAAACTCATTGGTGGCTTCCAGGATGTGGCTACACTACTTAATTGCCTGACAGGACAGTCTTCAACCCAGTCACCAGCAAGGCGCCATTCCAAGCAGCACAAGCCCGAAGAGCCTCGCCAAACTCTTACGCCCTTTAATATATCAAGCAGCAAGACAGATGGTGCCCTCACTTCCCCTTCAAAGGCTCCTAAAGAGGGTGCCGACGAAGGCCACACAGTTCCAGTGATCACAAACTATGACACAGGAATACATGCCAGTCTCATATACAGAAAGTGTAACTCCCTTCCGAGAGCTCGAGCCCCAAAAATATTTGTCAATAACCTCCATAACTTCAGCAGAAGCCCAGAAAGAAATGTCATCTCACCAGGCAAAAATGATGCTACGCCTTCTGCCGGTGACAAATGTGCCACTGATGAGTGCCAAAGGGATCATAAGTGTTGTAATACAATAATAGCACCTTCGTCCGGTAGCGATGACTTGCCTTTAGCACGGGCGGGCACGATGTGTGTGGCCTGCAACACTACAGCCCACCACTGTCAACATGGAAGAGTGCCAAGGAGGAGTAAATCCTTTTCTACAGTGTCTTACATTGCTAGTCCAGGAGGAGGATGCCCATGTACCATTGCCTGTTCCCCACCAGGACCCCTGTGCAGTGTCAGTGCAAGTAAGCCAAAGAACTGTGTGGCGCCTGATCAAAACCCACCATTAACCTCAAGCTGCTCCTATACTACCAACACAACACCTGTGGTCTTCAGCAAGACCAGTAAAACTTATAACAGCAAGGAGCTTTTCCTCTTGTGACGGAATTCTAAGGTTCATGTCTTCCTGGGGTGAGGCAGAGGCGCACAACCTGCCCTGACTCGTCTTGCCACCGACTTCTTGTTTGGTCAATGAAAAATTTAGCTTGTCGCCATGGACTTAAAATGTATTTTATACGAATACAAAATGTGATCATATATTAATACCTTGTGTATATATGAATATATTTTTTTCTACAACGTTAAAATGCAAGTGAGTTAAGTCAAAATAGTATGTACCGAGAAGCAGGGAATATTTTCTCACTTCCTTTTTACTAACACATCCATATTTTTGTTTAAATGATCCACGGAGTGTACTGTAACTCGCTTATATCTCAAGACAGAGTGAATAAATCTACAAAGTACTTTTATTCTTTTTTTTAAGCTTTTTATGATAAAGCATTTGACTTTAAAATAAACTTCAAATGTCATGCAGACTCGAGAGGAGAGGTGTAGATACACTGTATAGTACATAAAGGCCTTGGAAAACACATATAGACAGATAGCACAGCAATCACTAGGGAGCGAGAAAACTTCAGTTGAGAAAAATGTTTGGTAAGGTGACATATCTAAATTCATTTGAACGGTTTGCTTTTTAGTGGAATAACATAGGAATCAAGATAGATGGTGAATACCCTAACCACCTTAGGTTTGCAGATGACAGCCTTACTAGGTGTTTCTAAGACAGCTTACAAATATTGATTGAAAAACTAGTCTGAAAATGGGTCTGAAGAGGAATATAAAGAAAACGAAGGTAATGTTTGCCTACCAGTTGGCATGACAAATAATGATCAAGAATGAAGCACTTCAGAGTATAACACATATAGCTTGGACAAACAATTTGTGCAATGCCACAAAAAAATAAAATCAGAAAAGAATTGAAATGGTATAGTGTGTTTTTGATGAGCCCCTTGGTTACCGAGCCAGCAACCAAAAGTAAACAAAATGTTTCCTGCCGCACCGACTGCCCACGCTCTCGTCCGCATCGTATGTGGTGTGTTCCAATCACTGATCTCTTAATATATTAGAGATCAACGGTTTCAACTCATTCCCACACCTGCCCTATGTTATCTATTTTTGTTTTCTATGAGATAAACCCCCACAAGATATCATTAGTAAAAACAATGGTGGAGTATTTTTTTTACTTGAATTTAAATATGTTAGGGTACACTAAAACATTCATACTCAGTTAATATATTAAATATATTAGCCTGAAAATCTCAGCATTTATAGAATAATGAAATATTTATTTACCTTGCTATGGATGATGATGTCATGCAAAAATTTGATGGTCTTGTGTGGCCAAAAGGTGGATAGGTGTAGAATAGCCTACTCTGCACCCAGTACCTTGTGGGCGCATCAAGCTGTGACACACACGTGTCACAAAACACACATTCAGTAACTAAGGGGTTAACAGTAGTATCACTACCACTCTTCCTGAAGAGAAAGGTGCACAATCAGTACATCGCCAAGCCTAACATACACTTCAGAAACCTGGTGCCTATAGCAGATCTAGAAAGCTGAAAAGAGCACAAAGAGGACTAGAGAAAAGTACTGGGCACATAATGGAGAGATTCACAGCGAACATTTAGATTTAAGAAAAAGACAAAGGTTGGTGATCATGATGATTAAGAAAAAAAATAAGCTTGTGCAAGTCATGTCATGTGTAAAACTGATCACAAATGGAACAATAAAAGAGTGGCAATCCAAGCATTGTTGAAGTCATGGCAGAAAGAGAATGATAGAAATGAAATTACAGCATTTTTCCAGGGCAAAAAAGTGCATAAACATCAGACGTGAAGATGTTGGGAAAGACCATCTTCCAGCAGACTAATAGTGACTGGTGATGATGACCTTCAAACACTCAATTCATTTTTTGTCTTTGTAGTTGACATTCATTTAAACAGTGGGGCATTAACCCATTGACTGCAGATTTCCTGCAAGAAGACCTCACCAAGCTACAGGAATGGATCAAAAAGTGACTGCTACAATTCAATGAAGAAAAATGATAAGTCCTGCACCTTGGGAGGGGATATCCAGCACACCATTACCACATGTTAAACACTCCGCTATCCTCCACAGAGGCAAAGAAAGACATGGGAGTATATGTTAACAGGCTACCAGTGAAGGCCAAAGTCGTTCTAATCGCAGCAGACGGGTTAAAAAGGAATCTTGAGAATGGTGAAAGCTGAACCTTTCAAAATATTATACATAAAACACATACACATACACACACACACACACACACACACACACATATTATTCAATAACTGCCTTAGTAAAACATGCAGTGCATACTTGAATACTCAGAGTAAGAGGATTTAAGGCAGCAATATCCAAAGAAATGATATTTCCAAAAAATTACCAACATGGTATATCACAAATCTAGATTTTTTTGTAATTCAACAATACCCAGTAACACCAGGGTATGTGTTCTTTCTAATTTTCATATAATCAGAACTTACTAACCAACAAACTCAAATTCATACACTAAGGGAGAGAAAGAGTAACAGAACTGAACCAAGACTGAAAGACGTAAATTCTTGGTTGGGCCTGGTGGTCAGACCAAGCCCATCATGGCGCAGGCAAGTGTTTATAGTGGCACCATCTATTCTTGGCTCATGCTGCCCCCTGGAGCTCGTTCTTAATTCACTTGGGCGATTTTTCTAGAGTCCGGGTTGACAAGTAGTCTTCAGGACAGGATGTGGGTAGTCTTAGGCCACACAGCAGTGACTAAAAAATCCAAGGTGGTCACGGCAGATTCGAACCTGCATTGTTAACCGCACACTAACCACTCAGCCACAGCCTCCCCAATCAGGTGTTTAGGATCCTTGCCAAATGTGTATGTTTTCATACTGTTAAAAACACTCTTGATGTTAACAACACCCTTAAATTCCCATACAGTAAAGCCATGCTTAAACAAATCATGCTGTAATGTACTTTTCATTTAGTAGACAAGTTATACCCTGCCACGTGAGACATAACACCAAGCAATTTGAACCAAGTCACTGGAGTAATGAATGATAAAAAGAAACTCAGTCATGCTTTCTTGCTATGCTTTTCTCAGCATAGATTCTGGAGAGCAAGTCAGCTGGGTCATATACAAGTTGTTTAAGAGCTGTCTCCTCCAGGAGCACAGTTTAGGCTCACTATGAGAGGATTGCAACATTTGGGGTTACTTAGCAACAAAAGGATATATGCTAAGCCATGCTAACCACCAGTAACATGACTCATGTACATACACAGCTTGATCACAAATAAAATATGTATGCCAAAGCACAACTATGTGAACGTGCTGCTCCATAGCAAATATCTCCAGGAACTGGCAAATTCAATATTCGTCAATTCACAGATTCAAAGAGTGCCCCATGAACATTACTAGTGGGCAACTTGAGAATTCTTGGGCTACCACATGGAAGCATGTGCATTGCAGTAGTAGTATTTATAGTAGTATATATTAATTGATGGTTATCATGTGTTCAGGTATCAAAATAATCAGAAGGGTAACAGGGCAATTTTAGTCGCATGACTTCAAGAACACTGGGGGAGAAACATTGAATGTTTACCAGTTTTGCAAAGTAGCAGGAGCCTCTACCTCTTGCCACTGTGAATGTAGGGGGATGATTATTGTTTGATTATCTGTCATGGTCTATATACAAAAACACTCTTGTCTGCATGTATATTTAGCTTTATTCCGTTACATTTACATGTAACAGACAGTCAGTTTCTATCATTTGACAATATACACCCAATCCATCCAGTACAATGAAGGTTTCCTAAAGTCTGTCTTCACTGCTTATTCAGTCCATACTTTTCCTTACCCCTTACCCTCAACACACACAAAAGAAGTGCAACAAAATACATCACAAAGAGAAAACCATTAATGAAAAATCACCCTAGGGAGTATCAACAAGGATGTCATCACTGCATGCATGAGGCAGGCCTTTTCATGATATCAATAATTATCGCAATTTTTTTCACGTCTTTCATTTCTTAGGTTTCTGATCCATCATATTTGAATTCTCAGCCAGAAAACTTAGGTGTTCATATTCTATCTATGGCTGAAATGCCATAAGTACACAGTTGTCAGTAAGCAACATCCTGCAGTAAGTACAAGGACAAAGACAAAGGGACATGATAGCATGATACTCCCTACCTGTTGTGTTAACTTTCACAAATATGTTGAACAAGACTCCATCAAATGAGTCTGCTAATATTCCTAGCCTCAATGCACCTCATTCTTCTTCAGGCAAGAGACAGCTGTTGTAATATATGCAGTTCACTACAACAGGAAAATAGGCATTAACCTTTCAGGTCTTGAAACAATACTGCAGTATAAAAGTCCTGAAAAGTCCAATTCTCAAATATCACCTGAAAACCTTTTCCTTCTTCAGCCACCTAAAATTTCCCAAGATGTATGTCTGACAACACTTCCAGTGACACCTAAAGCATTGTGATGACATGCTGCTATAGTAGTTATCTTCTACAAAGCTTTTGAACTGCTGAGTGTATTCATTTTGCCATATATGAAATTGAGGAACATATGCCACATTGCTGTAACAGTGCTAGGTGAGGGTGCATGCAGGTAACAGCAAAGTGTTTACCTGAAAAATTTTACGTTCACAGCAATATTTTGAACTATATTGGGATACTGAAGGAAATACTATCATTCCTAAGAAAAAAAGTGTGTGTGTGTGTGTGTGTGTGTGTGTGTGTGTGTGTGTAAAAACTACTACATTTTTTTAAGGAAGTGAAGGATACCTGATGTGATTGAGACAAAATTTAGTAAGATATATTTATACTATAAAGATAGTATGCAATTAATCAGAAACTACATAGTATGGATGTACTTCAATGAGTGAACAAACATTCAATGATTTTTACCAGAGGTTTTTACAGCAAACCAAGTGTTTTGAAATAATGAAGTTGCTTAAGCTATTGGGAAAACACCGCTTATTTTTTTTACAATTACAATCTATTCAAAATTTGTGGATCCAGAAAAGTATTAAGTTTTACTCCACAGTAGAAAAATTAACTGTCATTACTTACTAATAAATTATGCACACCAACTAATCCTTTGAAAAAATAAAAAAAATAAAAAAACTACATAAGGAAATATGACTATACACCAATTTTCACATAATGATTAGTTCCTGTTTATTACTAGTTTCACTGCTGCAGTTGATATAGTGAACACTTAAGGGAAGCATTGCTTAGAAGTCACGTCGATGGTAACGGTCTGGATCAAAGTATGACGTAACAACAACTCGATTAGCAAACTTACGTCCAGTAAGGTTTTGCTGGGCTTTCTGACAATCCAATACAGAATTGAACTCTACAAACACCTTTCCTACCCCAGGAACCTCCACTCCTTCAACAGGTCGAGGGATTTCAACTGAGCGCACAATGCCGTATCTACTGCACTCCTCACGAATGTCTTCCTGAATGTCCTCATACTCCTCATCATCCTTCAGCTCATCTGGCATTACCTGTAAGTAGTTTACACAATTAGTTACTACAACAAAAACTGATGATAGTAAAAAATAATAAACACATTTTCTTTTTTTCTATCTCAATATATGATAACAAAAAGTCCTGAGAAGAATTCATCACCTTCATTCAGGATCATTAAGATCGTTACTATTATTCATTGCATAAACTGTAAAATGTATATTATGATATTAAATAGTCTTTCTAACGAAGAACAAGTATGAATGCACACATAAACCAAAAGAGAGTATTTTGATAAAATTTCCAATGTCACAGACTATCAGGATTCTACTAATCACCAGGTAGTTCTACCTGGAAATCAGTCCACAACTGTGGGTCTAAGGAGTTGCAATCTCCTAAAAACACTGCTGTGATAGTTACTGATAAACCATACAAAAGGTCATGATATTCTTCATATACTAAATTCTTATATAGGCTTCATTGGGATAAATACAGAAAAGCTATTATGAGGAGCTATAAGCATACGAAGAGTAACACCATTCACATAATTATACAGGTGAGCCCCGTTTGTTTCACATAAACTGTATAAAAGTTATGCTTTTTATTACTAAATCATAGAAGGGAAGTCCACTAGGGGTGGAAAACTGTCTATAATAATGTGTTTTCAGTGATCCTACTTCAATATTCCATAATCGCTCTAGCAATGGTTCTATAGTCTTCCAAAAAATGTCGAAGGACACTTAAGGGTATGTACTTTACAATGATACTCCATTCAGTAACATGAGATAAATATAAGTGAAGATATAAAAGATTGAAGTGAGGTATGATTTTGCCTCAATATGCCTGCGTGGGAGGACAGGCACGGCAAAACAAGCCCGCGCTTTAAGGGTTAATGTTCTCTAAGTTTCAGTCAAAATCATGGGTATCGACAGTAGGATATGGGGCAATTGACAAAAAGGTATGCCATGTCTCACATGAGAGGGACATGGATAAAATAGTGGAATGGAACAACTGCTAGATACTAAACGGTAGAAACAAGAGAAAGGGGACTGTAGAGGTAGACATGCACAAGATAGAAGCAGGAAAGTGGGACAGCCTGCTAGAGGTGAAATTTTAATAGCAGTAAATATTCCAGACATGTGAAATATGAGTGTATAGACTTTAAAAAGAAAAAAGCATGGGTTATGAAGGTTGTGTAATGCTACCCCTTTTCTTGAGCAGGTCCAACACCTGAGGAAGTGTGCCATTACAAAGGCTGTAGCCACCACTGGAAACAGACACCTCCCAGACAACACATGCAAGACCTTTGTTTATGGTTGGAATGTACAACAAACTGTATCTTACCAATACATCACATTCAAAAATCACTTTTTATGCATAATCATCCTTGTTTCACTGAACTAGATGACTGATGAGAGATGAAGATAAGTGATATTTCACAAAGTAAGCATAACATCTATCTAAATATGAGTGGTACAATCTGACTTTGTTTCTGCTAATATCTGATTATATTACATCCTATCTTTCATACATCAGTGAGTATAATTTCTTCTTTTATGATAAAATGGGTCACACAAAAACAATGGTGCTCAACTAACATACTTTAGTGTTGAAAATTGATAACCTGATAAAGATCTGAATTCTGGGAGATCGATATTGGGAATGAGAATATAATGCATATGAATTCTATAAATTAAATTAAGACAGACACTCACCATATTCATAAGACATAAAACTTCTGTGGCAGGTCCTGAGCCACTCTGTAACTGAAGTCCAGGAACCTGAATCTGCACAGGTGCCTGAGCCATGGCATTAGCATTCTTTGCTCCAACACTTGCTCGCTGCACCACAAGCTTCTTATCCCCAAGCTGCATGCCATTCAAACCATGTATAGCCTGAAAAGAAAATTATATTTCTTGTCCCTTAAGATTCTATTAAACATGAAAGGAAAAATATAAAAAGAAATTTTAAGATTATATAAACCTAAACAATCAAGGGCTAGGGTGTTAAAAACAATCTCACAATGAGTGAGTGAACTTGAATCAGTCAATAAGAAATATAGCATCAAAATTATTCTTAAGATCAGGCTAGCCTTTGTTTACTGTTGACTAAATGTGACATTAAATCAGGGAATGGATACAATATAAGTATATAGACACTTGTTATACAATCCAAACTGAACCAAATTCTTCAAGAAAATTAGAAAAAAATATTATACTGAACAACTTATCTAAAGGTAAGCATAAGCAGGGCAGCACAAAGTAAAATGAATTTCTTTATGTGCTCATCTAGCACAGAAGTCGCAATTTGCTCTGATCAGGATGAAGTTAAATTACCCAATGCCCTTCTGAGAACTTTCTTTGCTATTTCTGGCCCCGCATAACGTGTTAATCAATCTTTTTATTAACAAGGAGGAATTTTCCATCATATTCATGGAATCTAAGTATTGTCTTTGGATGAGTGGGCCCACTGCAATTATTTAAAATCTAAATATAATGGAGTGTAATGGAGAGAATGGATGTAATTTGAAACCACTTCTTGAGTATTAAGGGGGGCGGCCACGTGGTGGGATCGAACCTGCGAACCTGCACCACACCAGCCTCCACCTTCAGTGCAGCGCCTACACGCGCCTCCCTACAAGTTACAATTATCCTTCGTTACTAATATATTTAGATTTTTCACTTATCTGATTTATCAATACAAACATTAATCATAATAAAAAGGTAAAAAAACTGAGGTATATGCCACTGATGATGAAGTATCACTTTTTCTGCCTGAGGTCATGTGAACGATGTTTGTGCCTTACTGATTATATTCATGCAAGTCAAAGTGAGAACACAACAAAACAGTAATGAAAAAATGGTTTGCATCCTCACCTGGTCGGTCAAGCTGACGTCCACATATTCGCAGAAAGCATATCCTTTAGACAAGCCAGTTGCAGAGTCTTTCACCAAGTTGAAGGCGCGGAGCTGACCGAAGGACATAAGCAACTCCTTGACCTGAAACGATGGCATTAACCACATATCAGCAAATCCATGTATAATAAAAAAGGAGTGTGTAAATCTCTTAGACCTAATGTTCAGATGTTAAGACTAAATAAAAAATATATTTAAATAAATAAAATTAATACATTCCATATACATAATCACAATTCTACAAACCAAAAACACCAAATTATACATGACTTACAACTTAAGTTGAGTATGCCTAACTAAACATTAGCACCACTCCTCACAAACACAACAAGGTCAAGACACAAGACATAACCAGATGATTAATGACCCTCCTCTCAAAGCAATTCAACTTCATCCTCTCAAGCATGCCATGCACAATGTAATGAATTTTGGTGAAAGGTGTGATTTTGATGATGCCTATAGCCCTGTTGGTATACAATAAAGCCTCCGAGTGCCTAACAGAAGTTATTTTCGTACATGTGGACAACGTACCATTTTGGATTTTAGTTGCAAAAGCGGAGTATTAATTAACTTTTTCCCACATTTTTGATAAAAGGATGTATTCTGTTACTTTACATACTTTACATTTGCTGCTAGCTTACCGACTGAATCATAATGACACCACCAATGAAGATATATGTCTATGTATTGGAAAGCTAAAATTAAGATAGTTGAGAGAAGAAAGTGTACAGTCATGGATAGAAGTGAAGACAGAGATTCAATAACTTTCATGCACAAGCACTATAGTTTTCCCTTATAATGTGATTCACAAGCAATAAATCTGTAAAATAGCTACGGAGAACATTTTTTTTTAAATAAAAGAAGGTAATAGTACTTAGTTGAGGATGAAAATATTCGTTAAATGGTAAAACAATTGGCATATTAATTAATTTGACTTTGCTTTCTGGCAACTACCAATGGCGGATCTTTGCGCTATTCATATTAGTATGAAATCACTTTTAATGAAACAGTAACGCCAAACCAATATTCGACACTAATACTTACACATAATTTTAACTCGAAGGATGAAATTATACTATCTGAGTGTGGGAGAACAACGGACAAAGATTTATGAAACATTATCGTTCAGTGTAGGGAGAACACCTTGTGTTGCTAAGTTTCTAAGTTATTATTAGCCTTATATCTCAATATATATATAGATATATATATATATATATATATATATATATATATATATATATATATATATATATATATATATATATATATATATATATATATATATATATGTGTGTGTGTGTGTGTGTGATCAGTTTGTGGGACTGAACAAAATGTAAGAGATGTATATGTTCATCAGTGACACAGAGGCGCCATACAAAATAATGCTACTCTGTGGGGAACACCTTGGGATGCTAGATAGGCTACACACACTTCTTACAATAGTTATATCAACAGCCTAATAGTTGATGTGTGTGTGTGTGTGTGAATATAAAAATAAATAAATGAATAAATATGTATAGAAATAAATTAAAATATAATACAACAAAAAAATATCTATCCATCAATTGTAGGGTTGAACGAATGTAGCTATATGCTGTCTGTCCCAGGTGTCACTTGCCAGTTCTTGCCAGCCGACTGAACTGTTCTAAAGTGAATGTCTTCACTTCTGTCTATGACTGTACATTGACCATGGAGGAGTACAAAAAACATAAGATAATGACAGTAAATCATTCAAAATGTAACAGCAAAATTTTAAATAAATGCAGCTGAGTGTCTATAATATGATGTGTTAGCAGTGTTACTCAAGTATTCATTTTAAACAATTCTGGTATAGATGTACCAGTTATCTAACTGGTAATCAATGCTGGATTTTTATGTGATGAGACCCTAAGGCCTAAGCTATGAGAAGCCCAAAGACTCTTTGTTAAAGTTACACAGGTGTTACAATGGTGCAGAACAAAACAAGACATTGCATGGGTCTCCTTAAAAACAAAACAGTTGTGTATAAACCTAATTGTAAACAATATTTTGAAAGATTACTGTATTTGTCAGAGAACAAGGCAAACGGTCTTTAAGATGATTCACAAAACTTCCATTAAAATGTGGACTTTAGAGCCTGACGCCCCAGTACTCTCAATCCTTTGTCATTCTCTCCACTGACCA
Organism: Eriocheir sinensis; assembly: GCF_024679095.1. NCBI lineage: Eukaryota > Metazoa > Arthropoda > Malacostraca > Decapoda > Varunidae > Eriocheir > Eriocheir sinensis. Next base: position 2,735,678 of record NC_066518.1, read on the forward strand.
GAGTTAAAGGTCAACCCCTTTTTATACCACAGTCTTTGGTTAAGGTTTGCATTCCACCAGCTGCTGTGGGTTTTAGAGGCAATAATAAAGTAAGAACTCCATGATATTTACCTTATTAGTTTTTTATATATTTTACTCCTTTAGTTTTACGGACACATTATAAGTGTAGTCTAGGGGTGATATTAAATACTTTTACAACCTGGCTATTGTTTACTTACAAGCAGTATGTTTACTTTCATTTCAGAACTTTCCCACTAGCCAAGAAATTTAAAATAATGACAACTGCCAGCTAATTTTGTGAAGATGGAATACTAATTTGGCATTGATGTATATAATGGGCCTGTAAAACTAAAGTAAGGTACTTTAATAAGAAAAATATAACTGTGACACAAGGGAAAGATGCACAGGATGACTGTCACTACACAATCACCTTATATTCATGCATCACCTGAGAGCTTCAACTAGCTGATAAAGTGTAAATATGACAGCATTACAAACTCATCTGAATTTTTGGTCATGAAAACTGAGTAATTGGGTCATAAGGCAAACTTCAGACTTTGCAACACTAAATTAAGCCCTTTCTCAAACACTCCAACCATTTACACTCAGACCCAAACTGATCTTTTTGGCAAGTGTTCAATGAATCACTCACCTTCATGCCCACAAGGCCATATCAATCAATCAATAAATGGGGGCATATGGCTGAGGGTACAATGCCTCGCACATCTAACAACACCATCTCTTGGAGGATCACTCCGAGTAGGTCAGTATTCAGGGTACCCTCCCTCCCCAAATAATTGATAAAAGCCACTGACTCATGTCTACAACTATGTGGGTGCCCCCTTGACCTCCTTCACACAGGATTCTCTTACAGATATGAGGTGAAAAGGGTCAACTTCTGAGTGAATTGCCACATGCCCTCACCAATTTAACACAAGTCATTCTAACGATACCCCATGAATTTGCAAAGATATTTATTACCAAAGGTATCCATTTGCCTCTAAGTCATTATTTTGTGTTCATGCCTCACCGCCATAAAGTAATCAAGCAATCAATTGAGGCATACATCGGAGAATACGCCATCTGGCCCACTGAATGATGCCAACCCTGGGGGTCCCACCAAGCAAGTTTCCATACAAGCCCCCTACCCATTATCAGTACCCCAAGGCAAAACTGCAGTATTACAGTAAAATCTCCATGTTCACATATGACTGGTGCCATAAAACTATCACAAATTGGAGTACGCACAATACAGCCAACACTGGAAATTAGGAACATAAAACTGTGGGACAAACTTCTCACACTGAGTCTTCCAGACTTAAGACATTAAAAAATTTACTAATATTTAAAAATCAATACTTCATAATCATATTGCTTATATTCTACTTTGGCAAGAATGACTGCACAATTGCCTTAACTGGTAGTTGCCAATGTTTCAAGAACTATGAAAAATCCTTAAGAGCTGTTCCTGTTCCAATAAAGGTCCCATAAAAACTAAGCCAAACAATATCGAGGAAACAATTGTACCCAGATAATTGCAGGATAAAGCTTCATTGTAATACACACATTCCCCTGCCAAAAAGGAAACTAGTACTTAATGATTCTGAGCCATTACCAACCTGCATACTTAAATACTAAAAATCCTGATACCATAGCATGATGGCATTGATTAATAAATCAACCACTGTTTATGCCAAGGTTAGCTCCAATGAAAGTAACCATGAGATGTTGATGACACAGGCATCTCCTTATGGGTTAGCACTCACACCTCTCCAAATGCCCAGTCAGTGAAGAATGGAATACTCCAAGAGCCAATGCATGTCTCACACCTTCCCAGCAATTTGAGACCCTAAGATATGATCCAACACACCAAAGCTCACAATATCAGCTGCCAGTCAAATAAAGGACTCAACATCTATCCAACTACAATGACAATTGACTGCCTATCCATAAAACACACACACACACACATACTAAACATCAGACACAACAAGGGTGAGCAAGATCCCCACACTCAATTACATTTTCAGAGGTAAAGAGAGGAGGTCAACATTACAGCCTCTGAAAAGTAGCACTCATGAAAACACGAATCCATAATTTTGTTCTTTTGTACTTCAAGACAATAATTCATATTAGTTATTACTACCATATTCAAAAGTAGGTAAGGAGATGGAGTAGTGTAGGTAGAAATACAGTCTGTTTAGAATAAAGCAACCACTATATAACATGCTGCCTCACAATGCCAATTCCATCAATCTTTCAATGAGTTTAGAAAAGTGCTTGAAAGTAACTTCCCATTCTCATTTTAACAGTTTACACAAGGATAAACAAGAACATAAGGAGATTACAAGAGGCCAGACTGCCCACACAAGGCAGTTTCTTTATATTGAAAAATGTTCAAGATTTATGTTACATTCACCCTTGCTGTCTACTTTCGCTTTAGGGAATACTTATTCATCATCAAACACTTCTCCATTCACACTTCCTCTGAGTCCAAATACTGCTGCTGCTTACTTTTGTTGTTTTCAAAATGAGGTATCAATATCATAAGAGAAAAATTGACAATTATTAAAAGGATATAAACTGACATGGGGATACCTTACCCATCCAAGAATATTGAGCCTTACAGCATGTCAACAGCTGGTTTCAAATATTTTAAGTTTCCTATCCTAGTAACTAAGAAGTCTACACAGAATATGAAGGCAAAAGTTAATGCCTCTACACAGAGTATAAAGGCAAAGGTTAATGCCTAAGGAAATAATTAAAGTCCTCTACTTTTTCAGACATGCAGAGTTAGGAAGCAGATTAGGGTAAGTGAAATGTGACAAGTTTCACTAATCCAAATCAGCTACAAGACTATAGATACTAAGACCACCGGGAAAAAGAAGTGATGAAACAAAACACATCAAAAACAGGAGTTAGGACAGTTTTCTGGAAGGTATTAGCTACTACAGAATCACATCCAATCATGCACTGACAAGACACACACCTATACATTCCACATTACAAACAAAAAGAATTAAAAGATAGCAATACATTTCACTTCAACACAGTTGGTTTATTTTCATAAATACAATAAAATTAGGACCTACCTTTTTTTTGGAGCGCAAAGCAACAATGACTGGACAATCAATCAACCAGGAAATTTTTCTTTATCCTAAGTGTATGTATATTAGCTGACCTCACTGTTGTCTAGAAAAATAACTAAGAAAAAAAATTGCAAGGGTGAACAATGCCGAGCAAGACGACTCAGGTCTCACAGGACTTACCTACTTCCTACTGCAACCTCGACCCTAAAAAATTGGTGCGCCAACATACGACCAAAAGACTGAAACTTGCCTTGGTCAGGATGGTTCATTATCATATGCATAGTGAGGCAGGCTTTATCATGGGCAGTACAAATGGGCCGCTTAGGGCATTCAACCACGAACCCTTCGCTAGGGGAAACAAATGGGGGAAGAAAGCAAAAAGAAAGGATGAGTATATTTGGACTCAAAATGGGTTGCTATACACGAGTCATTTAGTTAACAAGAATTAGGATTCTGTGATTCCCTCTTGCAAATGAAGCCCTCGTGTGATCCCCTGTAAAACTCTGAAAAAGAGCCCTGAAAGAAAACCCTGAAAAAAGATCTCTGAAAGAGAACTCTGCAAGAGAACTCTGGAAAAGGACAACAATTCAATTGCAAAATCTGTCCATAATTTATAATTATATAAAACACCTAAACTACTAGGCTTCAAGATGTTAAAATTTTGAGGTGATAACGAATTATTTTCCTTTTTCTGTACTGAACTCCTTTTATTACCACTGTGAGTAAGGTAATGGAGAGCATTACTGACGATAATTGAAACTCAATGGATAGATGTTAAAAAGCCCTTTGTTTTGTTCCAACTCTAGCAAACAATATCTGCAACACAATGCAATCAGTCAAGATATGTGCGGCGACGAATCCACTTGCACTAAGACGATGCCTGGCAGGAAGGTGGAGCCCACTGCATCTAACTTGTTTTGACCTGTATAAGAGCCTGCAAGAGATGTCCTGGCACAGAGCAGAGCCATCCTCACCACATGAACCAACCTGACCCTACATCCAGCCACCACAATCTTACCCTAGGCAATTATTTTCTCTAAATCTTGTTCTTGAAAAATCTCCAGATTATGTTTGTAAAAAATTAATCGAACATAGTAATAATACCACACTAACAACAACAACAATAATAATAATAATAATAATAATAATAATAATAATAATAATAAAAATAAAATATTTATAAATTTAGCTGTGATATAATTTCTTTGTCTAAGACAATTTACAAATTAAACCTTTGTTTGCAACAGATGCTGAGACATGATCGAGTTGTTCAACTGACTTGCTGTAGTATTGTTGTCAAATCATACTAGTTATTGAGTCTGTCCTAAAATCACTCACTACTATACAGATAGTCCTTAAGTTATGAAAGGGTTCAGTTCTGATTGACAGGTCACAAATCAATTTGGTTGTAAGTAAAAATTTACATTAAAGTCAAATAAATAATACAGCGTGTATTATTAAATACCTATCAGACGGGACCAACAACCTGTGGCTGACTATATCCTTTGACTGCTAGGCAACTGGGCACCTACTATAGAACTGTGAAATATACAGGAGTTATTTCTGATGTAGATATTACTGTATGATTTATTGCCCTGGATATGCAATGGAGGTTTGTTTACCAGTGGCATCTTGACTTGCAAAACAATGCCAATGACCAAGACCAAAACAATGGATGCCAACTGATACAACAACGTGCACTATTACAAAGCAACCAACCTTTTCCAGTCATGACCACTTCATCTTGCTCAACTTCAACTCTAAGATTCTGACTAATTTAGAAATGTTGTTGCCCTTTCCTTATTAACACAAAAACTTAAAAACAAGACCAATCACAAACCAAGACTAACACCAAAATAATAACAATGGGCGCCAACAAATACAGAACCGTACACTATCACCAAACAACTGGCTTTTTCCAGTAATGACCATATCTTGATCAACTTCAAGCTCCAAGATTCTGACTAATTTAGAAATGTGGTCATTATCTCTAGCGTGAGCAATGCTTACTGCATGAGCTCCATGGGCAACTGAGAGGGAAGCATCGATGGGCTGAGGTGAAGTGCCAACAGTAACGGGGTGGGGTGGGGACGGGGAAGTAGGAGACACAGGAACGCTGCATAAACAAACATTTGCTCTATCCAAGGCGGGATATTTGAAGTGTCTCAATACAATATCTAGCATTACTTATATTATCGGCCTCGTCAAAAGTGCGAGCGATTGTACGTCACAAACATCACCACTCAGGGACTATCTGTATATGAAACACTGAAAATATCTGAAGACCAAACTAAGTTCAAGAGTCAAACCAGGAATAACAAAACTAAAAAAATTACTCAACGAACAACCTCAGTATAGAGCGTTTGTTTGGAAACAAAAAGTCATAACCCAGTTCAAAACCAAGATAGCCTTTCATTATGTAGCTGTGAAGTTTGTTAAAACTCCCGAACAAATTACATAACAAAATGACTTCCCAAAACAGGTGTTATTTTGTCAATTTGGAATGCAGAGTCCAAGCTTTATATTTACCTTTTTTTTTTTAATGCTCAAGAGCATAAAAACATCCACTAAGCACTGCTCCCCACAAAAAAAAAATTTAAAGTAATCAAACGGAGTGTCGGGTATCTAATAAATAAGGAAGAACTGGTTTCTTTTATCTTTCCTGTCTGACACTATTTGCAAGTGTCTTGATTATATTAATTACTTCAACTGTGGTCCCAGGGCAACAGAACTTGATATATGATGTACTGACAATGTGGGTTTTGTAACTGTAAAGAATCAACAGTCTGAACAAATCTCTTTCCCCTTAGAGAAAAAACATCACACTTTACAAAGCGCAAGTCAAACAATTTAACTGATATTCAATCACCATAACCAGATACTATGGATTTTTCTTATTTTCATTTACAAACAAACTGCTTTTGCATATGAACATCAGTTTACTTAACCTGTTTTTACCTCCATTCCACAATGTTTTTTTTGTTTTTTTCATTACTACATTACTTCTGGCAGGAAACTATTTCTGACACCCTGAATCAGCTATCTTATGCTGGCAGCATTCTCTTCATTGCAAAATTTGCCACCCTAACCTAAGTTAGGGAGGCTGAGACCTAACAAGAATTCTAGTTATTTAGATAACAATGAACTTCATACTATCTTTGTAGAGGCACACAAAACCCTGGGATGTGCTACACCAGCATCTCTACCACCAACGCAAGTGCAAACTGGCATCATGCTTCAACTTTACAAACCTCCTACTCCAACGCCACACTTCCATTCAATACACTCGAAAGCCCATAACATTAACGATCTATTATAGTCTTTCAAAAGGGTTCTCCCCATCAACAATCACGATCCTAAAGCTTTCCATATATGCCAGGTTGGCCGAAAGAGGCACCTACTAATAATATAAAAAGTTAGGACAATGGATTGGAGTGCACTGCTAGTTTGGAGTACAACACCTCTTCAATTTCACACACCTCAGCAGGAGCAAACACTGCAATAAGAGAAATGAAGCCGAGAGCATGCTTCAGCTTTACTTACATTATAATACACTTATCAGCCTGATCAACCTCAACAAAAGATTGCTGCAGTTGGCTGAAGAAGCCTTTTAGCAAACCCCCTATGATGGGAACAAATGCTCATGACAGACCAGCAGTATGTGGATCCATCATTACTAATTTCACCACTGCCAGGTCTCCTCATCTCAAGAGCTTTTCAAAAGCCTTCTAACCTCTTTCAATAGGTGTGAGGTTCAGTATTCAAGAAGCTTAAATGCAAAACCCTCCAAAGGTATACCCCAGGCATAGTTACATGGGGAGGTGCCACTTCTACACCACCAGAGCAAGGTTAGGAGCATACGCTATTAGCCGCACACTTCACCGGTGCACATCTCCGTACCATTGACCCTTGAGCCTGTGGTGAGATCCCATAAACCTGGTTGCTTCAAATATCAAAAGAGGGGGTAAAAAACCCTCCCAGCTTTGGGATGCAGGTAACCTGAAGGTTTTGCCTAGCACCTGCCATAGGCAACAGGCTTTCCTGATGCTAATGAATCAAGGGAGCCAGCTGCATGGTTTGGCCACTCCAACAAAACCAGGTTAGGGTCACAACAGGAGCCTTGACTCCAGATTGTATTTTTTCTTACATTTGGTGAAGTTAAGATTTTATGGGAGAGATTGCAAACTCCACCCCAAGCAATCCAGATCAGAGGTTGGGCTGACTGCAAGCAGTGGGCAGGGACACAGAGCCCAAGATTAGAATTCCCAGTGGCTGTGTTGATCCTATTCATAACAATCGTACTAGTCAACCCAATGTGACTTCTCTAATGTACTGCAAAAAACACCATGAGATGCATGGTGCTGTTGCACCTCCAATGAGCTGCTATTAGCAGCCAACTTAAAAGTTTCACATTTTACAAGCAAAGTAATACAGAATAAACCAACTTTAGCACTTTTCTTATCTTGTTAGTATCGCCACATATGGTGTGCAATGTGCTGTCTTAGCTCCATCAAATGTTTATGGCAGCAATACTGGCATGTGGCTTGTTTTGTGATCATATCTTTTCAAAGCTTATAAGCTTCCTCTCATGCTTAAGAGCAGGTGGATTCTTTCTATCCAATGCTGAACATATGCCTTCCATAGCATATGCAATTTTCAAAGAATAGTACAATAAGAACAATAAACATGGTTAGGCAGGCCTAGGAAGCAACACTAGTGAACAGGGCAAACATGTGGCTGAGGAAGCTATAGTTGCAGCCTGATACTATACCACCTTCAGCTTGTTTGTCAGTGTAGTGTTGTGGTAATCCTGACTTTCATACAGCATGTTTATCATACTTTATGTACTCTTCTTAAAATAAAAAGTACATGCATCATGATAGGTAACCAACAATGGATAATGTGAATTCATCTGCTCAAGGTGAGAATTAGTAAAATAAAATCAAGAAGTCTGCTGGGTAACAGCACAGATGCCATAAAACACATAATGCAGTAAGCAGAATCATGTTGCATCTCAGATACTTGAAAATGACAAAATTGCTAAGGCTGGTTGCATTTGCCTAAATTTTCTCATAAAATGTTTCATAACTTTTAATTGTTATTATAGGTTTTCATGTTTGTGGAATGCAGCATCTATATTACATCTAATCCTCATGGGAATATTACATACAATTTATGCAAAACTGAATTTACACATCCTTTCCACAAACAACTTGGCATAAAATGCAAAGACTAGAGCACACTAAGGGTAATAGCTGCCAATTAGTCATCAAACAATTAAAAACTGCTGACTTGCGAGGAGGATTGATAGTATCATTCCCCCACCAACAGAGGCAAAACCAGTAATATACTGTTTCATCTCCCTAGAGGCAACTCTCCCGTCCTCCTTATTTGCAGATAAATGCACCATGGTAATTCAACTGAGACAACTCTACTCATATGACATTAAACAATCATGTATGTATGAGGGAAAGGGAAGCAGGGACGCCCACACACAGGTGGTTGTTTAACTGATCAGAGGAAACATCAAATGGATATGCCCGAAATTAAAGTTTAAATCTAAGGCAAGATGCACATTATCTGAATGACTCAAAACTCAGAAAGCCTGCATATAGTTTTTCTTAGGGAGAATCTACCTCAACAAACACCTGGCATCACTTACCTTAAGAATAACACATCATACCCTGAGGGAATAACTCAACATTCAAGTGATTCAATAAACTACTAGTAATACATGAATGTGATGTTATTCAGGTCTCTCGTTTAAGACAATATATGAAAAGTTATTAGTGAAATAAAATAAACCATAATGCTACAGGAGACTACTGCAGCTTGCTTGCAGATTGTTTTAGTGGTTCAGAAACCACACAGGTCTTCATTTATGTAACTGAAAAATAGCAATAATTCCTTGTTTCCCACAGAAATTTTGTAGGATAGTACTTACAATGTTTTTTAATATGATATTTACAAGTGAATAAAACAAATTGCCTGTGTGATTACTTTGTACCAATTCTGGAATAATAAAAGCTGCATTATCGAAGAAACATACCTGATCTTCATTGAGATAGTTTGGTAGACCTCCAATAAAGATTTTATGAGGCGAATCAGGCACCACAGTTGAAACTACACCAGCTATAACTGAAAAGAAGATTTATTAAAGTATCAAATAATACAAATTTTCATGCTTGCACAATGCCATTTCAAGTAACCACACACTCAGAGGAAAGCAAACAAAATCTGAATCTTTTAATCTATGATGAATAAGTTGGGAGTGGAAGCTGGATCCATTGTTGTTGAATATAAGCTATAGTACACTTCCCTTGTTATTTTAAAAAGCAAATACCATTCTTTTTGTGTTTTCACACTTTACTTATTCATTTATCATCATCAATGATTCAACATCCCACACAGGCAGGGCAGAGTCTGGCTGTGTGACTCTTAATGATCACAAAGATAAGCAGAAAAATATTTTTAAATACAAATTACAAATTGAAAATTAAGTACTACAAAGCTGGAATTTGAAAACAATCTGGACTTTATGAACTTAAACTAGAATTTCATGTCAGTAAATATGATGTGCATATGCAGTACAAATTATGTCACTTATTTTTTATTTCAAATCACTGAATTTTCATTGAAAAACTCAAAACCTAATAATCAAGAATGAAATCAGTCTTACCCGGCATGGCTGTGAGAGTGGGATGTTCCGACATTCCTGGCATTGGCTGGTAGTCATGGGGACGTCTTATTTTCAAACTCTGACCTTTGAAGTTTATGCCATCAAAGGCAATAGCCTGTGTTGTTTCATCAATTGACCTGAATTCCAAAAATGCAAAGTTCTTGTCCAAATTCACCTGAAATGTAAATGAATTTACATAATAAATAGAGCAATGAATGATTAATTTCCCTTCTCTGTAAGACTAGACAACAATGATGCTGAGTGACAATGGAAAGATTTGAACTTACCTGACAAGCAAGCACAGGATTGCCAGCAGCCTGTGCAAGACCTGCAAGATGCATCTGCTGATTGAAGAACTCCATCATCTCTTCCTCTGTCACACCAAATGGAATATTACCCACATAGAGGCGGCGGGCCTGTCGGGTGATGGTGGAGCCAACAACAGGAACTGGCTGTGGCACAGCGGCTACAGCCTCAGGCATGGAAGGAACTACTGTAGACGTTGAAAGCACCTGACCAGCACTTGGAGGAGCTATCAAGGGTACAGTGACATTGGAGGGGATCTGCCCAGCAGCTGAAATAAACACCGATAAATGTGGATTGACTGACAGAGGGTACTCAAGTCTTGTGCCGCTTCAGTACTTTGGAAGTGGCCCTTATGTCATTAATTGCTGATCTCATGTAATAGGTTGGATATTGAAAGGACATTTGGTTCCTTAGCAATGAACAGAGTCATCTTTAAGATTCAGTTGAATATTATTTTTCAGGATGACATACACTTGTAGATGTATGAAATAAAGGTAAATAATGATATATTATACCATGCTAAATGACAAAGTGATGTACAGTACTGCATTAATAACCAAGTGACCTTAAAGAACTAAGGCCAGGTTCCCACTAATGTTTTACTGGTTCCATCAATGTTAATGACGTCAAAATGATGTGACAAAAATGGCAGCCGCTCAGTACAGGGGAGATGGGATACGTCACACCGTTTGTTGACAAACAAAGAATGGACCGCATGGACAACAGCGACTTCTTGATTGCTGCCTTTGTACTAGCTATTGGGTCAGAAGACAGGCCAGCTAGGAGGCGAAAGTTCTGGACACGCCAACAATTATTTCAAGCCTTAAAATTATTATTAAATGCTACCAGACAACACAACATACACTCTGTGTGGGAGCTGTAGGAAAACTCAGTCCAAGGCTGGCTCTGGTCTATTCTGGCAGACAGCTTAACCCTTTCATTGCTAAACGCTCGCAGCGAGCGTTAGGTGTATTTGCTGGTGGTGCTAAACGCTCGCTGCGAGCTTCACCAGCACTCAAATCTCCCGCATATGAAAGTGTTCCAACACTAATTCTCACAACACAGGATTGCCAATTGAGTGGGTTCTTCACTAAATTTGGTGGAAAATCATATCAGCCCAGCGCGGCAAATCTACGGACGAGTAACTGGTGGATGTTCTTGCCCAATGTAGCGGCATTTTTGCATAGCTTCACCTATCACCTGACTGATTCTTTGACCAAATAGTTGTAAATATTGCAGTTGGCAATACTCCCTTGCCAGAATCTGAAGGAGAGATGTCTGCAGTTCTCTCAATATGGCTGATCATCCCGCACGCACCGACGTAAGCGTTAACATTCAACACTCCCTGAACGTGCACGTACGTTCGCAAGAGAGGTACACATAACCGACTCCTGTAGATCTGGACCTCCTCTTTTCAATGGTGTTTTTGGTTTTAAGCCGTGATGAATAGTTTTTGAGATAGAGGTTAAAAGACACCCTCCATTGGGCTGCCTGGCTGCGCCTGAGGTGATAGTCGCGTCACGTCCCACGCGCAAGGAAAGGGTTAATGAACAACTAAAACAACAATTAATTGAATTCTCAACCATCTGCCTGCCTGTTGAAGTTGCCCCATGGTCACAATATTATTTTGGTATGGGAGACTGCAATATGGGAAACTGAAATAGTTCACAAATGACCTCTGGATGTTCTCTGCACTAGATGAATACTGTTCTATTGTTTTCAATCAGTTCTGTTGTTTAGCATTGTTGTATATCAGTTACCTATTTGCTGAAAGGAATGCACAGATTGCAGCACTTTGGGAGAGGAGTGCTGAACAGAATTTCTTTCCTGAGACGGAATGAGTAGGTACAGATATGATCTCAATATAGCTGGTTTATGATAATCATCCACACAGCTTCTTAAGCAGTACATCCACAAAACATAATATGGATAAAAATGGATACATAAGTAACCATTTAATCCAGACAAAGAAAATATCACCTTCCTCCACAATAGACCAACACAATTGTCCATTGTCATATGTCACCTATTGAATATCCAACCATGTCAAAAATCAGAAGATGCAGCTAGAGTCAAATGAGACTTCTTGTGAACAATGAGGTTAATTAATTATATGCATAATGATGACTTCTTAAAAGTGGAAAATACTGGAACTTAAACACGATCATGATTAATTTGTTTTAACATATTCTGACATTTAATTCTAACTTGTTTAGTCTGTCTAAGTTTTAACAACTAATCACCTCAGATTTCATATTCTGAACAAATCTTGGAAGAAAAGTGGGAAAGTTTCATTTAGTCGGCACAACATCTGTGGTCATGTGCTGGAGAGACAGAAGGGGAAGGAATTATAGGAGATGGGAACAGATCCCAGGAGACGGAACATAACCCCCAATTATTACCTGGTACCCATTCACTGCTGGGTGGACAGGGGCATAAGGTATCGGAAAAGCCACCCAAATTTTTCCACTCCGCCCGGGAATCGAACCCGGACTCTCTCAGTTATGAGCCGAGTGTGCTAACCACTGCACCACGAAGCCCCAAACAAGTCTCGGACATCACTTCATAATGTGCCTCTGCATTTCAAAAGAAGTCTGTGGAAGATAAGTACAAAAAAATATACATACCTTGCATTGCCTTATACTGAATAGGAGTAATGTGCTCAAAGCCTGGAGGAGGTTTATCCCAGTAGAGGGAAGGCTTCTTACGCCTAGACTTCCTCCTTTCCCTTGACCTGGAGCGTGACCTTGAACGCCCTCGTGACCGAGACCTTGTTCTGACAGATGGTATAAGAGATTAGAAAAGGTAAAGAGTACACACAAAAACCTGTAAAATGAGTAATCACATACTGATTTCTTGTGCTTGATGGTATAGTTAAAAAATCTTAAACCCTAAACTTCTTAACTGTATTTTTCAGAATAGTATAGAGGGAGAGAAAATGGAGGCAGCAAACTATTGCTGCAAAATGGATAGAAATATATATACTGTTATGAATATGAAGATCACATAAAGAAAAAACTTACATTGACTATGAATATTGGTTTCTTATATCAAAATACAAGAGGTAAGTAATTAGAATCTGGTTAGCAGTACAGATCAGATGTCACTTCCACCACAACATTCAGACTTTTACCAAATAATACGTGATCCTTACTTGTGCTTCCGCCGCTCCCGAGACCGAGAGCGGCTGCGTTTCTTTCGGTCTCTATCTTTGTCTTTATCGCGGTCCTTGTCTTTATCACGATCTTTGTCTTTATCCCGATCCTTTTCTTTCTTTTCTTCCCTATCTGTAAAGAAGAGCACAAAAGGTTCAGTATGTTACATAAACAAGACAAAAAAGGGCAAAATCAATCAAGTTAAACTGACAATTTTCTCAGTTTGCACATTACTTTAAAAATGTTAGGACAAATACTGACAACAACCAAAAAAAAAACTAAAACATCAATCATAAGTTTTAATGTTATAGAAGAACCTTCCATGCATCAGGATTTGCCATGCAACTTCATATTTGCCTCCCATACCATCATTAAAACCCAAAAGGCATTAATCGTCTGTCTGGCAGTGACTTACATCTTTTTTCTCTACTCACTGGTGTGAGGGAAGGACGGAAAATATCAAACCACATGCATAACTCTACGTTGTAGGCCAGCGCCATTTTTATGGCGACAGTGCGCCTGCTCTATAGATGCAGGTAACCCATCTCTTGCTATAAGGGATCGAGTGTTAAAAAGAAAATCGAGTATTAAATGTAAGAAATTCCGGAGTCCAAGTAGTTGGTTTGAGAGGCTTTTTGTCGTAGTCAGATGTTTCTTGGCTTCCCCCTGCCGAGATCGCCACTCACCAGTATTTGAAGAGGAGAAATGGCGGACAGACATGGCAACATTCCATAAGAACATAGGGAGACTGAAATAGGCCGAGTGGCCTACACAGGGCAGCTCCAGAATCCCCCCCACTACTCACGATGGGTGAGATGTAGTTTCAGGGGTTACAGGTAGAGGCTTGATCCTCGTTTACCTTTGGTACGGGCGTACGCTCCAGTACCTTGTCTCCTTACTGTACCCACACCTCACTCATCAGTCATCTTCTCCAATGAATCCTTTGATAGCCTTTCTGAATTTTGCTTCCGTCCAGTAGAGGTAAGGGGGGGTTCCAGGGGGGGTGCAGCCCCCCTTGGTTAGCAGGGGGGTCGAAGGGGGCGAAGCCCCCCCCTGTTAGCAGGTCGTAAAGTTCGGTTGTAGTAGTTTAAATATGCTCCCCCACCCAAAAAATCCCAACTAAGTTAGGCCACACTTAGATTATGCTGTCCAGTTTTGGTGCCCACACTACAGAATGGACATCAACTCGCTAGAATCAGTTCAGAGGAGGATGACCAAGATGATTCAGGGGCTGTGGAACCTCCCATATCAAAATAGGCTGAAACATCTAAACTTACATTCACTAGAAAGACGAAGAGTGTGGGGAGATCTGATTGAAGCATTCAAATGGGTCAAGGGTTACAACAAAGGCAATATAAGTAAAGTACTGAGAATTAGCCAGCAGGATAGAACATGCAGTAATGGATTTAAATTAGAAAAGTATAGATTTAGGAGAGATATAGGCAAGCACTGATTTAGTAATAGGGTGGTGGGGGAGTGGAATACTCAGCAGTCACATAGTTAGTGCAGGGACGATAGCTTGTTTTAATTAAGAGTAGACTGGATAGCTACATGGACAAGGATGAGAGGTGGCAGTGAGGTGTGGGTGCAGTAAGGAGACAGGGTACTGGAGCGTATGCCCTTACTGAAGGTAAACAAGGATCAAGCCTCTACCTGTAACCCCTGAAACTACACCTCACCCATCTTGAGTAGTGGGGGTGATTCTGGAGCTGCCCTGTGTAGGCCACTCGGCCTCTTGCAGTTTCCCTGTTCTTATGTTCTTCCCGCGGGTCCCCCAGATCGTTGGGGGAAGGGGATTAATTTGGCTTTTTTCTTTACTTTTAAGTACTTCCACCTTCATATTATGGTTAAGGGACATGTACTTAGTCCCTTAACCATAATATGGAGGTATAATATCGTACTTTGGAGGTGCGGAGTGATTCTCCTCAATTACCCGAAAATGGAATTTACCATCGTGACAATTCCATAAATTAGCCTTGTGCACTGCCTCTTGAGAAGAGTGGAGCCAGAAGCATGTGAAAGGCACTGGAGAAGGCTACCCTCATCTCCATTTCCCCCAACACCTGTGTAAGCACAGGTGGTGCTAATTTATGGAGCTGTCACGATGATGCATCAGCGAATTACATATTTTGGACAATTTACAGTTTCACCCAACCAACGATTTTCTCACGTGGTTCATGTTTTTCTGGTGATATAGTGTTTGCATGATTTTGTACCTCATTTCCGTCACAAAGACAGTATTAGCCTCATGTAGGGCGGCTCTCTACCTCATTATATGCCCTGGTGTTGCTGTGCGCACACACGCACACACACACACACATAGGCGCAGGCTGTGTCCTGGGGGGGCACTTAGGCGTGACGTGTCTGGAGGAGGGTCGCCCCGGCAGGCCCCAACATTTATCGATCGGCCGCTACTGCCGCGTCCCACGATAACACGATGCTACTACTGACGCCCGAGAAAAATGGACGTGATAAAACAAGACCACTGCCCCACACACGCCATGCCTCCCCGGCCCACGCCACCCAGGCCCGGGACACGCCAGGCCGCTACCTACGCCTCACCTTTGTCCGGCTTCTCCTTGTCCCTGTCCTCTCCCATGGCGGCGGCGGGCTGGCTCACTCACACACTCCCTCCTGAACGGTTATACTCGACACTCGGCGGCGGCACTCAGCAGCAGCAGGGGCGGGCGGCGGGGCCTGACATGGCGGCGAGTCTCCTTCCTTGGCGGCCGCGGTGCATGCTGGGACGCGGCGCCGGGAAATTCCTCACCCGAAAAATAAGTCGCTGCTTCCCCTCCCCCCTACCACCACCACCACCACCAAACATGGATTGATTGATTGATAGTTTATTGTTGCAAGAAAACAGCAAAGGAGAAGGGAGGAACATGCCATCCCAACCCCCAAGCATTACAAAGTGTGATTATACAACTAAGGATACACTAACTTAATTCTGATAGAAGTATTCAAACGGGTCAAGGGTTACAACAATTAAATTAAGATATATATGTATGGAATTGATGTGGTGACAAGCAACGACAGTGAGATAGAGAAACTGGAAGTGGGGCAGAATAGAGTAGCAAGAATGCCATTGAATGCACCAAGGTTTGCAGCAGTATATATACGTAGATCGAGGCTCTTAATTAGGGGTGACATGGGATATGGAGCACTTTTAGGGAAAGATATGCGAATAGTGAAGGCAACCTTGAGATATAAAATGAGACTGGAGCGATCGAATGGAGGATGCAAGGTTAGCACGAAAGACCGACCATACATATGGATTGTAAGATATGACAAATGGGCGAATAACTGTGGGCGAATGATAGACAGGAATGTTATGTTAAGTAGGTGGGTGTACCGACCCTTTGAAGATGGGCAGAATTAATGTGTTTGAATGGAAAATATAACGAACAGGAACGGAGAGGGGTTTGAGTGGGATGTAAGAAAGTGGAAGAATGTGATGGGCATGGCAGTAAAAAATGAGGGATTGAACAAGTGGAAGAACGACATGGAAAGTAAGGAAACCCCTATAGACTGGTAGTTATAGGGAGGCCCCAAAAAGTGTGAGGTGTGGTATGAGGGAGGCCTCGGAGGTGATATCTTCCTTTCCGTGCTAGAGCGCAGTGTTTGGATGTGCATGCAAGGAACTATAGATAATATGGTCTGAGTCCCGCAGCAAATTGTGCCAGATGTGTGACGGGTGTGGATCGACGAGACTGTGCAGCATGTAGAGGTACGAGTGATTGAGGTATAGTGAGAGTTCTTGGAGAGCATGTGGCTTGAAAGATGTAGGCAATGACATCTTGGCCCAAGTAGTTGAACACTGATTTTCTGTGTTTCCTTCTCCCTTGTTGTTTACCTGCAACAATAAACTATCAATCAATCAATCAATAACAGAAGCTGCCGATACAAAGGCCTGGCTGGAGATAAATCTCAAGCCACCTGTGACATCAAGATCAGGATCACCACTCAGGCACAGACACCATGAAGACACACTTCCCCTCTGCGTAAAACACTTTTTCTTCTTCTTTAGCGTAAAACACCTCTTCCTCTTCTTCATCTTTACCGTTAAACACTTCTTCTTCATCTTCTACTTTACCGTAAAACATTTCTTCTTTACCGTAAAACACTTCTTCCTTTTATTCTTCTTTTTCTTCTTCTTTACCGTAAAAAGAGTTCTTCTTCTACCGTAAAACACTTCTTCTTCTTCTTCTTTACCGTAAAACACCGTAAAACACTTCTGCTTCTTTTTTATCGTAACACACTTTTTCCTCCCTTTACTGTAAAACACTTCTTCTTCTTTATCTTCTTTACCGTAAAACACTCTTTTTTACCGTAAAACACTTCTTCATCATCTTCTTCACCGTAAAACACTTCTTCCTTTCCTTTCTTTCTTTCCAGTAAAACACTTCTTCTTTATTGTAAAACACTTCTTCCTTTCTTTCTTTACCGTAAAACACTTCTTCTTTACCGTAAAGCACTTCTTTTTCTTATTTACCGTAAAACACTTCTTCTTCTTCTTCTTTTTCTTCTTCTCTTCTTCTTCTTTATCATAAAACACTTCTTCCTCTTTACCGTAAAACAATTATTTTCCTTTACCGTAAAACGTACTTCTTCTTTACCGTAAAACATTCTTTCTTTCCTTTCTTTACCGTAAAACACGTACTTCTTTCTTTCTTTAACACTTTCTATTTACCGTAAAACACTTCGATCTTTCCCTTTACCGTAAAACACTTCTGTCTTTCTTTAGCACTTTTCTTTACCGTAAAATACTTATCTTTACTTTTCTTTACCGTGAAACACCTCTTTCTTGGCCTTTCTTTCTTTACAGTAAAACACTTCTTCTGAATCTTCCTCCTCTTCCTTGATTCTTCTTCACACATAGGCTACAGTTCACTATGCACATTTACAGCCACTTAATTCACTCTACCCTGAATTTTTTTTTCTGTGTACACTTTAATTGGCTTTGCTTACACAGACTTTTGCTTTCCAATTTCCTTTTTCTTTGTTTTCTTCACTTTGGCGTACCACTCTGATCTTTTCTTTTTGCATATACCTACTTTCTCTGCTCTTTTTTGTGTGTAGCCTACCATTACACTTTTTATTTCTATTTTAATGCCGAGATCTTTTTTCCCAACATTGCGCTAGAAATAACGTCATTGCTTCCTCTTCACACTATATAGCTACAGTCCTAACACAGTACTGATTCCCCCGTCTTTCTCCTCCAGTCTGTTGTATCATTAATTCCTCTTTCCCAATGATCTTCACCTATGATGCTATTAGTCTTTGCATATATCCTCTTCATAAACCTACCTATCGTATGCCACTATATCAGTCTTCGGATGGGGGTGGGTATAGGTATATATATTGCTACTCTTCTAGTCAAACAACCTGCATGTGCTCTTTATCCAGATTGATGTTGACCGATAATATTTTGTTTTGACTCTACGGCATGCTTTGAGGTTAAATTAGACCACAAGTAGGCAATGACATATGGGTGGGCACTGAGTGATAGTACACTTACAAATATCCCATATGTATTTGTCATAAGGTCTGTGTATTGCCTTGTATCGATTAAATGTATTTATATAATGCATGTGACATATGTGGGGGGGAACAAGGATGACCAAGTAAACATTAACAGAGGGTAAAATATTGAAAGAGTAGAGAAGTTGAATTTGTCCGTGCGAGCTATTTTTCAGGAGCGAGCAAATTCACATAACGCCGTCTCACCCTTGGTCTCACCACCCGCTGATTGGCCGCAGCCCGCACCGCCGCCGCTGCTGATTGGCCACCGGGGAGCAGCTTCTGGCCGCAGAGTGGTCACAGCAAGCAATGTGCGGGCGCGGGCTCTATGAAACATCCTGGATAGTGTCCTCATTGACTGGATTTGTAATTGGTAAAAGATGCTCAGAATTACAATACAATGAAAATAACACATGAAAGTATGTATAAACACCCATCTTCAACATCATTATTATCATCGGCAGCAGCAACACTTAGCTACTTCTTGACCTATTCACCTTGCCAAAACCAATGGCTCACCTTATATTGATATCTAAACCCTACTCACACATAGGCGATCATGGGACGAAAGCGCAACGATCGTGGCTCGTTTTGGTATCGTTGGAAATTGGTGCACTTTGGCCAGTCCCCCTTGTGTGGTGGATTATCTTGGCACGACGCTTGCACGAGTGGGGGAAGGTGGGGCAAAACGACACCCTTAAGGTTTCGCTCCAGATTTTGCAGCACTTTTGTACTGTATTTAGAGATAGTTGGTGTTTTTGCAATCTTTATTCATCATTAAACAAAATAAACTTTCTTTGGGAGAACCAGTTTGGATCCATTACACATGAGAATTAATATATATATATATATATATATATATATATATACATATATATATATATATATATATATATATATATATATATATATATATATATATATATATATATATATATTTAGGTCGCGGCCTATTGCGCCGGTATGCGTCTTCACGGTGGGGCCTGAGGGTCGGCCCCAGGCTTCTTCCTGGTGGGGCCTGATGGTCGGCCCAAGGCTTCTTCCAGTGGGGCCTGATGGTCGGCCCAAGGCTTCTTCCCGGTGGGGCCAGATGATCTATATCTATATCTATATCTATATCTATCTATCTATCTATCTATCTATCTATCTATCTATCTATCTATATCTATATATATCTATATCTATCTATCTATCTATCTATCTATCTATCTATCTATCTATCTATCTATCTATCTATCTATCTATCTATCTATCTATGTATATATATGTATGTATGTGTATATATGGGTATGTGTATATATGTATATGTATGGATGTATGTATATGTGTGTGTATATATATATATATATATATATATATATATATATATATATATATCTATATATATATATATATGTTTCAGTAATGTTTCATTGTCTCACACAAGTGCACGGTAACATCAGGAGGTGTCCTGGCTGAGGTATGGCTAATGACTTCCTATAATAAACGTTATTGTTCGAACACTTGTACGTTGTGTGTGTGTGTGTGTGTGTGTGTGTGTGTGTGTGTATATATATATATATATATATATATATATATATATATATATATATATATATATATATATATATATATATATATATATATATACACACACACACACACACACACAAGTATATTCCTTTCATTTTTTGTGTTGTTTACGGACACATGGTGACGTACAAGTGTTCGAACAATAACGTTTATTATAGGAAGTCATTAGCCATACCTCAGCCAGGACACCTCCTGATGTTACCGTGCACTTGTGTGAGACAATGAAACATTACTGAAACACTTGTTCCTCAGAGAGAGAGAGAGAGAGAGAGAGAGAGAGAGAGGTGTGTGTGTGTGTGTGTGTGTGTTCGCGACCCTCTAGTTATCACTTCCCCTCTGAGCCATCCACAAGCTCACCCTCGCCCAGGTAATACTCCGACGTTCTCCTCAAGACGTCACCACTTTCTCCATCCTTCACCTTATTTGTGAAAGTTGCTGATACCTAGCGCATCCTTTTTAAGGATTTACTGTTATTAATGAAACAATCGAACTTATTACATACATATTTTCAGTTTTTCATAAACATGTCCAATATGAATGGACTTTAACGTCTAAATATGTATTCTCTGAATGGATAAAGGGTGCGTAGAGACTTTATTCTGATTAAAATGTGGATAACAAGCTTGAGCAAGGGTTACCTTAACGAATCTATTGTAGCAGAATGGGAAGATAAGATATGTAGCAACGTGCTCAAGAAATATGAAATTGGATTTGATGAAGATGGGAAATATTGGTTTATCAAGAGTGATGGACGATTGTAACAGACTTCGCAGTCTGTGGCAGGTGTGTGAAGCACATTTCAGGAATAATGATAGGACGGACGATGAAAGAAATGAGAAGGTTCTTGCCCAAAGCCATTGTTTCCGTTATGACTCCGGAGCATCACTACACATTATAACCAAGCCAGGCCTAAAAATATACCAAGAAATCTTACATTAAATGAGTCAATTAGACTGTAGTCTAGCACTCTGTAGAAGTAAAAAGTAGTAAAAAAAAGTCTAGCCTCAACAGTTGCTTCAGTCCCTGGACATTGTCCGTTTACGGGCAGTTTTGACTTAGTTTTGTTATGAATGTCGTTTCAGATTAATTTATAATTGTTCAAAAGGCACATACCTACCAATAAAAGTATTATTGCATTATTTTTTATCGGTGCAATCTGTTACCTTACAACTCACAAAGGTTTTTGATAGGAATACAAAGTCAATTTTATGCGCATCAGAACAAGTTAAGAATTGGCCAATGAGAGTGCAGTACTATGACAGTGATAGTACTGCACTCTCATTGGCCAATTCTTAACTTGTTCTGATGCGCATATGATTGACTTTGCAGTCCTACCAAAACGTAAAAGTATCACCCATGCAATGATACCAAGTCCGCGAGTCCACCCCTGAAGGAAAATCTACGCCAGCTCTCGTGGAACCGACTATAGTGATATGTTTCCAATAAGTCAGAAAAAGTGCAGAACATGTCCAAAAGTTTTTATGGTAGTACGTGACATGCCTAAATAAGACAAGTATTCTGTTGACAAGTAGGCAACAAACAAGCTTCATTTCACATATTTTTGCTTTGATGTTCTCACCGAAATTAGTTCTTACACTGAAAAACAATATTTACTGTACTAAATTTGCGCTTTGTTGTGCGTACAGTTTGAAAAGGAAACTACTTCTGGTAAGTAAAAATAAAAATAAAAACATTTTCATTAGCAAACTTCAAACAAGAAAATTGCACTTAGGAGCAGAACAAACAATTTTTCTTCACCAAAATTTAATTTGAACATGGGAATTGCACCATTTGGGAGCTGAAATAAATGCAAAAATTATGCATTTTTAAAATATAAACATTAAACAAAGATAATACCCGTGTATCTTAATAAAAATTATCATAATTTCTGAAAAAAAATGAATATGAATCCCATATCATAATTTGTATAAGAAGGAAATTTATTTTTCTCATTATGCAAAATCCGTTACTTACAATTACTTTTTAACTTAAAAGATCAATTACAATATTTTTTATTCAAAAGCTAATTTACAATTATGATTTATTAGCACAGTTGCTATCCATTTACAGAGGCCTTGTCCGCCCTCGTATGGAGTATGCATCTCATGTGTGTGTGTGTGTGGGGGGGGGGGTCCACCACTCACACAGCTCTCCTTGACAGAGTGGAGTCAAAGGCTCTTCGTCTCATCAGCTCTCCTCCTCATACTGATAGTCTTTTACCTCTCAAATTCCGCCGCCATGTTGCCTCTTTATCTTCTATCGATATTTTCATGCTGACTGCTCTTCTGAACTTGCTAACTGCATGCCTCCCCTCCTCCCGCGGCCCCGCTGCACACGACTTTATACTCATGCTCATCCCTATGCTGTCCAAACCCCTTATGCAAGTGTCAACCAGCATCTTCACTCTTTCATCCCTCACGCTGGTAAACTCTGGAACAATCTTCCTTCATCTGTATTTGCTCCTGCCTGCGACTTGAACTCTTTCAAAAGAAGGGTATCAGGACACCTCTCCTCCCGAAATTGACCGCTCGTTTTGGACACTCCTGTGACCTCTGTTCGGGAGCAGTGAGTAGGGTGCTTTTTATATATTTTTTTTATATTTACGCCCTTGAACTGTCTCCTTAGCTGTAAAAAAATATATATATATATATATATATATATATATATATATATATATATATATATATATATATATATATATATATATATATATATATATATATATATATATATATATATATATATATATATATATATATATATATATATATATATATATATATATATATATATATATATATATATATATGTATATATATATATATATATATATATATATATATATATATATATATATATATATATATATATATATATATAAACATACTTATCTCTGTCCATAAGGTAAAAGAATGGAGTTCCGCAGAAGGTTCCATACTCTGCTGATTATGGCGTGTTCTACGACCTACATATGCATCATTTTCCTCAATGTCGGAGGTGAGTGAGGTACACACACACACACACACACACACACCGCTCTGGTAGCTCAATAGGTCAGAGCGGCGCGCTGCAAAGCTTCACGGCCAAACAGGCGGCGGTTCGAGCCCCACTCAGGCCAGATTTTTTCCGTTGACTAGGAGTGGTTACTGTCCCTCTTTGAGCAAGGGGGATGGAGTGTGTGGTGTGTAAGGTCTTGACAGTACCCAGAGATCGACAATAATGAGCATTTGCTTAAAGTATAATCACACACACACACACACACACACACACGTTTTTATTTTTTATTTTTTTATTTTCTTTTTTTACGTCGCGGCCTATAGCGCCGGTAGGCTTCTTCCCGGTGGGGCCTGATGGTCGGCCCAAGGCTTCTTCCCGGTGGGTCCTGATGGTCGGCCCAGCCCGTTCTGGCGCAGGCGAGTGTTTATAGTGGCGCCATCTTGCACTGGCTCATGCTGCCCTCCCGGAGCTCATCTTTAATCCTAGAATCTAGAGTCCGGGTGTATAGGTGGTCTTCTGGACAGTATGTGGGTAGTTTTAAGCCACTCGGCGGCGGCTGAAAAATCCCAGCTTGGTGGCACCGGGGGGGGGGATTGAACTCGCGTCCTCCAGAACGCGGTGCTGTTACTCTGTCGATTCAGCCACCGCCTCCCCTCGGTACTACGTGTGTGTGTGTGTGTGTGTGTATATATATATATATATATATATATATATATATATATATATATATATATATATATATCTATATATATTTATATATATATATATATATATATATATATATATATATATATATATATATATATATATATATATACACACACACACACACACACACACACACACATCATTATTATTATTAGTAGTAGTAGTAATTATCATGATTTTGATTTAATATCATAATTTCAGGACGTTACTACTCGAAGCAGCGACAGGACAAGGGCGAAGAGAAACTTTCACGTTCCCTCGAGATGACCGAGAAAACAGAGAAGTTTTCAACTCCTGTCGAGGAAGTGGCGGAAACAGACACCCAAAGGAAGAGGTGAGAAATCGACGCATAATTATAATCATATAAGTTGTCATAGTGATATTAATTAACTACTACTACTACTACTACTACTACTACTACTACTACTACTACTACTACTACTACCACTACTACTACTACTACTACTATTACTACTACTATATAATAAAATGATACCTCCACCCATGTTTATTTTCCCGACACATAATCATGGAGGGCTCCATAGCTTGGAGGTCATTAGCCCCAACTCTGTTTGCTAATGACTGTACTACTACTACTACTACTACTACTACTAATAATAATAATAATAATAATAATAATAATAATAATAATTATTATTATTATTATTATTATTATTATTATTATTATTATTATTATTATTATTATTATTATTATTATTATTATTATTATTATTATTATTATTATTATTATTATTATTATTATTATTGTTACTTTGATAATTGGAAAAAGTTCATCGCTATATGAATTTTGATCATATAAATACATCTCTCTCTCTACCTACCTATCTATCTTTTTATCTATCTCCCTATCTGTCTCTCTGCCAGGGTACGCGTGTGGGTGTTGGCGGGCTCGATGGGCCGCAGCGGCACGAGTCTGATGGGGGAGCTGATGGCGCAAGAAAAACCTTCGATATATCTCTTTGAACCAGGGCTGTTTGTGAGAGCTTCCACTGGTACCAAGGTGTGTGTTTGTGTATGTGTTTGGGTGTGACTCTTTAAGATAGGTTATATTAGTTAACTTTTTTTACAGTAAAAGTAGCAGCTCCAGGGGGAAAATAAAAGCCCGCTAAACAGTTACTGAAAAAGTGAACAAGGCTGAGTGGCCAGAAGAGAGGGTCAAATTCGGAAGTAGAGGTGTCTTGATACTTCCTTGAAAGAGTTGAAGTCTTAGTCAGCAGAAAATGCAGACGAAGGATGTTTCAAAGTTTACCAACGATAGAGATGAAAGAATGAAGATGCTAGTTGCCTCTGGCATAAGGTATTTGGATAGCTTAGGAATAAACTAGAGTAGAATGTTATGTGAAGCGGGGCCACGAGAGGATTGCAGGCATGCAGTTAGCAAGTTCAGAAGAGCAGTCATCATGAAAATATCGATAGAAGATAGAGAGGCAACATTGCAGCGGAATTTAAGAGGTAGAAGACTATCAGCATGAGGAGGGAAGTTGATGAGACGAAGAGCCTTTGATTCTACTCTGTCAAAAAGGGTTGTGTGTGTGTGTGGAACCCCCACACATGAGATCCATACTCCATACGAGGGCGGATAAGGCCCTGCATATGGACAACATCCGTGAGTTAGAAAAAAAAAAAACTGGTGGAGACGATACAGAACCCCTAACCTCGAGGAAACTGATTTAGTAGGAGAGGAAATATGAAGATTTAGTTAAAATTTTGAGTTATGGATAGACTGTGAATGTTTATTGTGAAAGAAGTGAATAACTGAGTGTTTCGGAAGAATAGGGGTAGATATTTGGAAGATTATTTCGAGTTGATAGGTGAATAAATCAAGTTTTAGTCATAAAAGGATACTAAGTTACTTCTGCCCCATTTAGAATGATAGCAATATCTGAGGTTAAGCAAGCGTTCATTGGCGTCTAGCTTTGAGTCCTGTAATTCCTGTAGGTAGGGTCTTCTGTTAAAAAGATGCTGAGTAATGTAGAGTCGTCGGCGTTTGCGTGGATAGAAAAGTTTGTTTTGGAGAGATCATTAATGGACAATAGAGAGTCGGAGATGAAAGTGCAAAGAGAGTGACAGTATCCATAGAGTGTAGTTTAGAAAGCAAAACATTGTGCCGGTATTTTAGTTACAATTTTTACTTTTGTCAGCACCCTTCTCCTCCTCTTCATCATTTTTACCATCCTCTTCCTTTTTCCATCCTCTTCCTCTTTCTCCTCCTCCTCATCGTCATCATCATCACCATCCTTCTCCTCCTACTTCTCTTCCACATCCCCATCATCATCATCTTCCCTATCCTCCTCCTCCTACCTCTCAGCATCACCATCATTATAATCCTGGCAACAACAACAACAATGCAGGTGACAGAGGTACAAGGGATACCTTTCCTGCGCGATATGTTCGAGTGCCGTTTCTCGGAGCCCTTCATTGAGTGGCTGTACACCCGCTCCAAGGGCAACGTTGTGCGCCACCCGATGACTCACCGGTGCAAGTCAGCCCGCGAGTGCTTCACCGTCGACTCCCTCAGCAGAAAATGTCTTCAAGAGGAGCTAATGATAATCAAGGTATAGATTAAGGAACGGAAGGATGTAGTAAAAATAGTAAATACATACGCTAATGTGGCGGAAAACAGGGTCCAATGGGTGTGAAGTTATTTTCATTTCCAAGACTCATTATCCCCCAAACATAAACGCCATACAGAGACACGGGTTCAGGTTATCATATTATCGCATCGTCTCCCAACATGTTCGTGATCTGCCTTCACACTGGCAGATTATGGCATGGAGTTCTGAGCCGAGGCAAAGTCACATCCGTGCATCCGCCCCACAGGTAATTCGCTACCGCATCAGATGGCTGAAGGAGATGCTCAGTGACGAGAATTATGACATGAAACTCGTCTATATGATACGTGATCCCCGAGCGTCTCTGCGTTCAATGTGGGCCCACCTCCTCAAGTTGAGCCCAATGGAAGCGTGTCCACTGATTGAAGACGACTTAGCGCAGATACAAGAGTTGCAAGAAAAATTTCCTGGCAGAGCTCTAAGACTCGAGTATGAGAATTTCTGTCTCGATTCAGGAGGTCAGTGCCCTAAGTGCTCTAATAGGGAAGTAATCTAATCGGTAATCTGTTTCTTTATTTATTTACCTTTCATTAAGTATTTCATTATGCGAAAACTTAAATATCGGTACCGCACTGGTATTAATTGCTGGATAACAATTAATGTTATGCATACTGCCTAGGATGAGGAGCACACACACACACACACACATGTATATATATATATATATATATATATATATATATATATACACACACACACATGTATATATATATATATATATATATATATATATATATATATATATATAGATATATATATATATATATATATATATATATATATATATATATATATATATATATATATATATATATATATATATATATATCTATATATATATATATATATATATATATATATATATATATATATATACATCTATCTATCGATCAATCGATCGATAATAAAAAGTGCATATGGAATAGGATATTCCGACTAAATAAATAATAATCCTAAGGTTGCAACATTCAGCACAACAAACCTAAAAGTTCCCCCAATAATCATCTCCCAAAATTGTGCAGCTGAGGCAAAGAAGCTGTGGCGGTTCCTTAGCGATGACCCCAACGCAAATCTCCCTCCGTTATGGCTACGGTTCTTGGAGAAGCACACCCACATGAAGAAAAGTAACAAAACCCCGGTGTTCGGCACGGTGCGGAACACGCGACAGGAGTACGAGGCATGGCGCTGGGAAATCAAGGAAGATCTGCTCAACGAAACGGAAAAATATTGTTCCTCGGTCATTTCTAAACTTGGCCATCGACTGTTCGGGAGTTTGAGTGTTGCCAGAAATGCCTCTTTATCTCTTGCGACTGGTTAATAAGGACACTTGTTATTTATACTAAATAATATATTATCTCTGACATAAGTCTATTCTTTGCGTTTCTCCTCTCTTCATACTCGACCATGAAGCTACCATGTTTTAGTCTTGGGATTGGCTTACCCGAGTTCATTGACTGTCATTGTCTTTCAGGTCTTTTTCGTATTCCTTTCGTCCAGTTCACCAATCATCTTCCAACTTGCACGTGGCTGCTTCTATACACAATGAGCTTCACAAATGTTAATGTCACTGTTTTTTATTTTTCTGCATACATACGATAGAAGATCTAAACAGGAATATTCTAAACGTAGAGCTAAAGCTGAATAAGAAAACTAAAGTTATGTGTAACAGTTATGCACAAATTATACAAATAGTCATGCAAGACAAACCCCAAGGAACAGTAAATTAATAAGTATACATGACAAATAATACAACCAAATCCCTCTTGTGACCTGGAAATAACAAGTCGAATAAAGCTGGGATGCAGTGCTTACGGAAAACAATGTAACTTATTGAGACTACTGTTATACTTGAGGAAAAGTCAATCAGCGAGTCCCCCACGTCGTGACACACGGATGACATGACACCGGCCAAGTCACTGGAAAGGAGACTGAGAAGCACCAGAAGATGGATGAAAAGATCGATGCTGGGTATCACTATAATGAATGAGAAAAAAAAAGCAAATGAAAAAAAGAACAGACACATGGAAGAGATCAAATTTGTTGCTCTTCGCTGAACACTTTATTTAGCAATGTTCTTCGCATGGTGGAGAGGACAAAACTGTTCCGCGTATTCTCGGTGAGATCTGAATTATCATTCTCGAAGGAGTTTATGTTAACACTGGATGATTTATTTTTATTTTTTAATGTTAATGCTCTTGTAAATACCTAACGGTAATGTTTTTATTAAGCACGGGAAAAAAATCTCTCTCTCTCTCTCTCTCTCTCTCTCTCTCTCTCTCTCTCTCTCTCTCTCTCTCTCTCTCTCTCTCTCTCTCTCTCTCTCTCTCTCTCTCTCTCTCTCTCTCTCTCTCTACTCCCCCCCCTGACCTTCCTCTCTGTGACCTCACTCGGATGCCACACGGTTCTTCTTCAGGCCGAGTGTTCCGAGATGCATCCTGAAGAGCTTTTCCATGTCCTCCAGACTCACGCCCGCCGTCTCCGGCAGGATGAAGTAGAACACCAACAGAAACACAAGGTTCACCCCCGTCAGTAGGTAGAACACTCCTGGACACACCGGAATAGACCACCCATGAAAGCAGGGCATTAACCAGGAATTTTCAATTATAAAAATGTATATATAACATCTACTTATCTATTCTATTATAAAAGTAAAGTAGCGCATAAAAGGCATACTGCCTACTCGTGTAAATGCCTACATATTTCAGTGAATGAGACGTCTGGATACTGCCTACCTACACACATTCTACATAATTACATATCAATATAGTTAGCATATATATATATATATATATATATATATATATATATATATATATATATATATATATATATATATATATATATATATATTACAGCAAAGGAGTCAGTTCAAGGGCATAAAAAAAGGAAACAATAATGAAAAAAAAGCCCGCTACTCACTGCTCCTAAAAAGAGTTAGAGGAGTGGCTGAAAGATAGGTCAATTTCGGGTGGAGAGGTGTCCTGATACCCTCCTCTTGAAAAAGTTCAAGTCGTAGACAGGAGGAAATACAGATGAAGGAAGATTGTTCCAGAGTTTACCAGCGTGAGGGATGAAAGAGTGAAGATGCTGGTTAACTCGTGCGTAAGGGATTTAGACAGTAAAAGGATGAGCTTGAGTAGAAAATCGTGTGCGGCGAGGCCGCGGTAAGAGGGGAGGCATGCAGTTAGCAAGTTCAGAAGAGCAGTCAGCGTGAAAATATCGATAGAAGATAGAAAGAGAGGCAACATGGCGGCGGAATTTAAGAGGTAGAAGACTATCAGTAAGAGGAGGAGAGCTGATGAGACGAAGAGCCTTAGACTCCACTCTGTGCAAGAGAGCTGTGTGAGTGGAGGCCCCCCACACGTGAGATGCATACTCCATACTAGGGCGGACAAGGCCCCTGTATATGAATAGCAACTGCGCTGGTGAGAAGAACTGACGGAGACGATACAGAACGCCCAACCTCAACGAAGCTGATTTGGTGAGAGAGGAGATGTGAAGTTTCCAGTTAAGATTTTGAGTTAAGGATAGATCGAGGATGTTTAGTGTTGAAGAAGGTGACAGCTGAGTGTTGTCGAAGAACAGGAGATAGGTGTTTGGAGGATTGTGTCGAGTTGATAGGTGGAGAAATTGGGTTTTTTGAGGAACTGAAGGACACAAAGTTCCTTTTACCCCAATCGGAAATGATAGCAAGATCTGAGGTTAAGCGTTCTGCAGCCTCCAGCCTGGAGTCATGTAATTCCTGTTGAGAGGGTCTTCTGTTGAAAGAAGTTGAATAATGCAGAGTGGAGTCATCAGCGTATGAGTGGATAGGACAGTTTGTGTATGGAAAGAAGATCATTGATGAATAATAGAAAGAGAGTGGGTGATAGAACAGAGCCCTGTGGAACACCACTGTTGATAGGTTTAGGGGAAGAACAGTAACCGTCTACCATAGCAGAGATAGAACGGCCGGAAAGGAAACTGGAGATAAAGGAACAGAGAGAAGGATAGAAACCGTAAGAGGGCAGATTAGCAAGCAAAAAATTGTGCCAGACTCTATCGAAGGCTTTTGATATGTCTAGCGCAACTGAAAAAGTTTCACCGAAACGGCTAAAAGAGGAAGACCAAGAATCAGTTAAGAGAGTAAGAAGATCGCCAGTAACGCCCCTTGCGGAACCCATACTGGCGATCAGATAAAAGGTCAGAAGTGGAAAGGTGCTTTTGAATCTTCCGGTTAAGGATTGATTCAAAAGCTTTAGATAGACAGGAAAGTAAAGCTATAGGCTGTATGAAGGCGTACTTCCAGCAGGAAGGAAAGGTAGATGTTGACAGGCAGAGGCGAAAGAGTTTGACCATGCAGGGTGTCAGCACTGAGGCACAGTTTTTAAGGACAATAGAAGACACTCCATCAGGTCCATAAGCCTTCCGAGAGTTGAGGCCAGAGAGGGCATAGAAAACACCATTCTTAAGAATCTTAATAACAGGCATAAAGGAGTCAGAGGGGGGATGAGTAGGAGGAATATGCCCAGAGTCGTCCTGAGTGGAGTTGTTACAGAAAGTTTGAGCGGAGAGTTCAGCCTTAGAGACAGATGAGACGGCGGTGCTGCCGTAAGGGTTAAGGAGAGGAGGGAAAGAAAAAAAAGTGAAGTTGGAGGGGATATTTTTGGGCTAGGTGCCAGAAGTCTCTGGAAGAATTAGAGAAAGCAAGGTTTTGACATTTACTATTGATGAAAGAGCTTTTGGTAAGTCGAAGAATAGATTTGGCACGATTCCAGGCGGAAATGTAAATATCATGTTTAACGGGAGTTCAGAGGCTCTGGTATCTTTTGTGAGCTGCCTCTCTATCTTTGACAGCACGAGAACAAGCGTGATTAAACCAAGGCTTTTTAGCATGAGGAATAGAAAAGTACGTGGAATGTATGCCTCCACTCCAGAGACAATCACCTCGGTGATATGCTGGGCACACACAGAGGGGTTTCTCTACTGGAAGCAGTAATCATTCCACGGGATCTCGGAAAAGTACATCCTCAGGTCCTCCCATCGAGCTGAAGCAAAATCCCAGAAGCATCGCCTCTTCGGTGGGTCCAGAGGATGTACAGGAGCGATAGGACAGGATACAGAAATAAGGTTATAATCGGAGGAGCCCAACGAAGAGAATAGTTTGACAGAGTAAGCAGAAGGGTTAGAGGAAAGGAAGAGGTCTAGTATGTTGGGCCGGTCTCCAAGACGGTCGGGAATACGTGTAGGGTGCTGAACCGGCTGCTCTAGATCATTGAGAAGAGCAAAGTTATAGGCTTGTTCACCAGGTTGGTCAGTGAAAGAGGATGAAAGCCAAAGCTATATATATATATATATATATATATATATATATATATATATATATATATATATATATATATATATATATATATATATATATATATATATATATATATATATATATATATATATATATATATATATATATATATATATATATATATATATATATATATATATATATATATATATATATATATATATATATATATATATATATATATATATATATATATATATATATATATATATATATATATATATATATATATATATATATATATATATATATATATATATATATATATATATATATATATATATATATATATATATATATATATATATATATATATATATATATATATATATATATATATATATATATATATATATATATATATATATATGTATAATGTGCGAGTATTTTTTTTTCTTTTTTTCATCACTGCTTACCATGCATGAAGATGGCCTCCATGAGCGAGAGAAAACTGAGCCCGAGGACGCAGCAGCCGGCCCAGTTGACAGCGCTGGTGATGCTGACTGCCATGGAGCGAGTCCACCAAGGGAAGATCTCGCTGTTGATAGTCCACGCCAGCGGACCCACCCCTGCCGGAGCCAACACTTATTATTCTGTGCCAATGCACGTCATGAAGCCACGACGCAATGCGCGTACACTACTTTTTGTACCTTCGTTGGGTCAAGGAATGCATTTTTGTATGTTTGACCTATATATATACGGTATATATATATATATATATATATATATATATATATATATATATATATATATATATATATATATATATTTTTTTTTTTTTTTTGTTTCCTCGAAATATTTAAGTTTTGCTCCTATGTTTATAAAAAAAAAAGTATCAAGAAACATTTGGCACACACCCAGGAAATAAAAGAAGATTTGGAGTGATATGCCGAAGAGGATGAGCCACGTCTGGGGGTGGGGACACCACTTGTAGGCGAAGGTGTAGGCGCCCTCGCCCAGCAACGTGGCGTTGGAACACGACCCGGACACGGCGCGCTGGTGAACAGATTATAACTGTTATTACCATTACTATATTATTATTATTATTATTATTATTACTATTATTATTATTATTATTATTATTATTATTATTATTATTATTATTATTTTCATAGGTTGGCTACGTCCTGCACATTACCCGTGGAATTTTAACTCCTGGTGCTGTATAATGCACATTAACCGTGGAATTTCCATGGGTCCCGCTAGTTAGTATTATTATTATTGAGAGTCTTCTCAATGAGCAGACATGGATATGAAAAAAACACAGACAGTGACAGTATAGTAAGAACAGACGAAAACAGTACCTAATAAGTTAATAGGTGGGTGTTGATTTACGCTTTGAACTTATCAGTGTTAACAAGAGAATCAATCTCATCTGGAAGTACATTCCAAAATGCAATCAAATTAGGGATAGAATGGGAAAATCGGTTGGTTATGCAAAAAAACTGAGCACGCTCATTGTACGCTCACTGAGGTGTAAACTAATGCGTGTACGGCGAATAGGCTGAAACTGAGCAGGTATCGCGTTGTGAAGAGGTGCTCATGATTATTAACACTCTTAAAAACAAAGTCAAAGCACCTCGTATATTACTTACACAAAGAATCATATACATTATGGAGTTTTACTGTTTGCTGCAATAAAGCACAAAAGAGGACAAGGGTCAAGTTAACAACTCACACGATAATAGTCGGCAGAGTCGGCCAACACGCAGGCGGTGTCCTGCTCGTCGCCCGCCCCGCCCGAGAAGCAGAAGCCGCACCCACTCCTGTAGATGCAACTGGAACACCTGGAGGAAGAGGTGACTGGATGTCAGCAGGACTGCACGAGGCCTTTTAGAGCTTTTAACTTTATTTATGCACACCCTCTTTAGGAAGACTTGAATTAATGTGTCTTGATGCTTTTATTTCAGAAACAATTATGTAACGGGCATTTAATATTTGTTCTTCCCCTTTACTCTGCCTCCACACACACACAAAAAAAATAATATATACACACACACACACACACACACACACACACACACACACACTGATAACAAAAGATTATGGCTCATTATTTCAATGTTTTAATAAAGAACAAGTTATGAGAGAAAATTTAATGAAGGCATGATTACGGCAAAGTTGTTTGGCTCAATACTAACCGATAGATTACTTGTACCTTTGTGAGGTGAAGAAAACGAAGTAAAAAGCAGCTTTGTAAATGCACGAGTCTGTCTAGGAAAAAAAAAAGTTATAGGCTGCATTGCGTTCATATGTGCACTATCTCCGGATAAGATGGTAGACGAAAATTAGTGCTACGGTTCAGCTTTTAATCTGATCGGCAACGCTGTGAGTGACTGTATTGTGCCAGCTCTAGATGGTATCTACCAAGACTAAACGTTTCATAAATACACGAACGAAACTGAAAAGATCCGATTACACGAAAAAAAAGATAAAGGAAAAGGAAAGTTAGGATACAGCAGACACTTCCTTTAACTACTTAAACAACAAGAGGCAGAGTAAAAGGGAAGAACGAAAATACTAACTAATTACCCGCTACATAATTGCACCTAAAGTATGAGCATCAACAATTTCACTAATTCAAGTATCCTTAAGGAGTGCATGCGTTGACTGAGTCGCTCCTGAGACAAACCTTGAAGCCTACACTGACAACCAACGAAGCAGTGTTTCCTTACGTATTGGCCTCACACTGAGGGTCGGCGGCCGGCAGCTGGACGCCAGGGCTGTAGTCATACAACACGTGGAGGGTGATGGCCACGAACAAATGGGAGATGGCGATGCCTAGCAGGGAGGCTAGCACGAGGGGGCGGCGACCCACCCTCTCCACCAGTGCCAGCCCCACTACCAGTCCACACAAGCCCACGCTCACAATGCCGGTCACCACCCACATGGCACCCGTCCGTCCTGCCAGCCCGGTCATGGTGACGATGGTGGTGCTGTACAACCTGCCATCAGGATGTGGGTAATATACACAGATAGTGACTCACAAGCTCCAATAATCGACTAATGACGTTCACACGCTGCTACACAGGCAAACAAGAGAAATAAAACAAATAAATCAGAACCCTACTGATGCTCACAAACCGTTACACAAGAAAACGACACGACAGATAAACCGAGAACCACACTGGTACCCACACACCGTTACGCGGGCAAACAGACAAAAGGGTACGTAACGTACTGCACACCAGGGTAAAGATAGCTATCTTTGCCTTGCTACACACAGCAACGACTGTGAAGCAGCTACTATAGAGTAGGCTACACTGACGCAATGCACATACAATTAAACAACAGCGAAGAGTAACTCTATAGTAAATGATACAATCCAGTCAGAGGCGACACTCGATATACTCCAAATTTAAACCACCATCATTTAACCGTAAAATGAGTAACAATCATAGTCGTAATAAACTAGTAGGACATGCGTGATAAATAGAACATCATTAACATCAAAATCAGACTGCTTCCTATCCAGTACCAGAACTGAACCAGTGCGTTGGCGCCGTTGCCGCCCACCTTGACCGGGTAGTTACAGCTGCCCCCACCGTGCCGAATTGGGGCGAGGAAGGCAAGTGGATGACTAGTCTCCTTGGGGATTTACCGAACAAGTTCGGTAACTGTGCACGTCGGTCAGCGTAACATAGTGTCCAATGTGTAATTATTGTTTAATTTCCCTGTATGGATGTAGTACTTGTGATGACTGTATGTACGTAAGTATACAAACTTTCATCTACTATAACGAACAAGCTTTGTTATATTCGGAAATGGACAGAAGTAGTTAACTTTTAGCTCTTATAACGAACAAAGCTCATTATTACTAAAAGTTCGGATCCCTCGGATTTTCGGATATAACGTCACCCCCCTTTCTTCCGATCGGTTAGTTAAAGCGAGGGTTTACTGAATACGCAAAATAGCATCACAGAACAAGGAAACATGAATACATACATTGCAACTTTCAGTATGATGTCTGGTTGATATGTCAAGTGAAATTATTAACATCGCTGTGTTCTTCGATAAAAAGGCTTCGGGGACTCACGTGATGGTGAAGAAGCCCGAGAAGGCCTGGGACAGTTGTAGCAGCGACCCCACCAGCAGCGCCTTGCGGACAGAGGCGGCCTTGAAGAGATTCCGGAAACCTCGCTGCGCCGTGGGGAAGACATGCGTGCAGGGGTTCGTAGATGAAATTTGATTAATTACCTAATTACATGGGTAACTGAAGTAATGATTGAATACATACATACAATATGTATTGCTAACAATTGTATGTAGCAAGTAAACACACCCTAAGAAGTAGTAAACATTCATGCGGTTTGCCCATCCAAGCGGTTTAACAAACGACACCATTCATATTTTCCACTGTGTGCTTAATGCCTCTGTTACACAATTTCGTCACAAGCTACAAGATATATATTTGAAACTTACAAATCTCTGCCAAGTTATCTTGAAAAAAATAAAAGCACCCGTGAAATCTCTTCCAGCAATGGGCGAATGATGACGTCAACATTATCGTCAGTCATCAACCCACCTTGTCAACGTTGGCGTCCACGTCAGCTTTAATAGAGTTCACCTCGGCCTCTGATGGATAATTCTTGAGTCGTAGGGAAAGTAGTACCTCTCGACCCTCCTCCACCCTGAAACACAAATGGCTTTCACTCACTCCCTTCTCTTCCAATCTCTCAACCCTGCTTGTCGTTATTCATCTTCAACTTTCCTATCTCTTCTCTTCATTCTTCCTGTCACCACACTTCGTATAGCTCATCTGCGTTACCGAACCCTTCCTCTCTTCCACGTGCCCCGCACCAACACCTCACTCAGTATCACTCACCTTCCTCTAGAGATTAACCATCGAGGGCTCTCTGGAACGAAGAAGAAGAAACCGAACTGCAGTAGAGCCACGAAGCTTCCAACCACAGGCATATATCTGATGAAGGAGAACGAACCACAACTCTATCAAATTATCATCTTCATCCAAATAAAAACTTACCTGTTTCCAAAATTGTGTCAATCTTGTACCGCCATTGGTTGCTTTTATCATTATGCCGTGCCGTTCATCCAAGATATTATGTTTTGATTATTATAGCGTTCATGAAGCCAGTGTGGTGCCAGAGTTACGGAACATCATGAAGTGATTGTAAGATATATGTGGAGGTACGAAAACTCTTGAAGATTTTTTAAAGAACATCCGACTAGATACGGGATATAAATCAATGCAATGCAAGAGGGAGAGGTTGTAGACCTATTCCGAAAAGATATATATTGAAACGTGTGTGTGTGTGTGTGTGTAATGAACAATACCTCCATCCTTGTGGTAATGTTGATAAACTTGCTCCCATGAGCGTCACCGCCAGCAGACCAAGGCTGAAGAGGACGTAGTAGAGGATTGTGATGGGCCCCCTTATGGTGGTGGTGGAGATCTCGCTCAAGAAGATGGGCACACACATGGTAATGGCACCTGAGGGAGTGAGTGAGTGAGTGAGTGTGTGTGTGTGTGTGTGTGTGTGTGTGTGTGTGTGTGTGTGTGTGTGTTTGATTTCATTGTAAGTACATAAGCGGATCACAAAATTTCTGATTTATGACAGCATAAATTTTAAAATGATGTGCTGGATGTGGTCTGAACCAAATATTTTAATGTACGTTGTATCATTGGGAATAAAGATAAAAGATTAATCAAAAGGGGTAAAAAAGGCTAGCTGATCTACCAACACTGTTAATTCCTTCGTTACAAACACACACTTGCATTTAAACTGATGTGCGTGAGGAGATGAAGCAACATCCCTCAGTCACATTTTAGGCAGCACATTGCAAGAAAACATTCTATGCGATAGTCGGAGTAACAACGATCGAGAACACAGGGACACTGACCCAAACTAAGGCCCGTGATGAGTCTGCCCGCCAGGATCTGCTGTTGAGTGTACGAAGTGGCCACCACCACCGCCCCGACGATGTAGGTCACGCTGGACGAAATTATCACAAACTTCCGACCAAAAAACTCTGAGGATAAGGGGAGGCATGCCAAGAGAACGTATGATATAACAGAAAAAAAACTGCCAGCAAGACGTTGACCCCACAAAGTAAAACAGAGGAAGAAAACAAGATGCCTTGAAAGGAAGATCAAACTCAGTTTCAAAGTTGTCTTCATACTCACTTCTTGAAAAGGAAAGACGAACGACAGCAGAAGGAAAGCCTTAAGTTCGATACAAATATATCAGAAGAAAGAAGATATTACTAGTGCCATAAAGTTAATCACTGCATGCGAAACGAGAATTATCTAGTTAAGAGAAATTAAACATTAAAAATACCTAAGCGTTAAGATCGGTGCAATTATATGTTTCGTTGAAAGGGAATTCACATTCATAAATAAGTAGTACTACGAGTAAAGTTATTGCACGGTGGACAGGTAGCCTCGCGGAATAACAATACGATCGTAAAACTGAGCCAAGGCTGAGACATGGAAAACAAGATGGGGAACAGATTAGTTCTGGACCAAACTGGAATGAGCAAATATATTGATTGTTTGGTGCGAAATTCCTAGAAACTTCAACCCTAAACATATTTTGCATGCTGATAATGTGGGTTATATCTTCATTATCAGTGTGTGTGTGTGTGTGTGTGTGTGTGTGTGTGTGTGTGTGTGTCCCCCTCCTTACCTGACAATACTCCTGATGATAGGCTTGCAACACATCCGCCGATGTAAATGATGGCACCGAGGATCTGCAGCCACAGGACCGTCAGATGGAGCTCCTCCCTGGCATAATTATGATTATTGAAATTGCTTTCCATACCAACAGAAGCATTGGATCCCTTCACCCATTAGTAACCGATTTGCCCATCCTTCTCCGCGGCTACCACACACACACACACCACAAATTCACAACAGATTCAAGAGGTTCACTGTCCACACACAAGCAGAAAGCTGGCAGACCAAACCTCCCTCCCTTCGTACTCTCGGGAAAATGTTTGTCCTATTTGAGAACACACTTTCCCATAATCTCGCCATGGCGCCCAATCTCTTCATCTTAGCCCCCTTGCACTGATCCCTACTCATGGTCGTGGATGCTTACATGGTTCCATCTGACTCATTCTCGCTTCCTTCCCTTCCGTTTCTCCCTCTGCCGTCCTGTCATCCACACATAATAAGGTCGGGCAGAGACTCACCTTCCTCTGTTCCACTCCTTTCCTCACACCTCCCCTCGCCTCCCTTGTTAGCTTCCCTCACGTAATTTGAAGACTTTCTAATAAGCTATTCACCCTTGTGCTCTGGAACAGTTTGTTCAGCCCCCCCCCCCCCCCACACACACACTTTGTCTTTCCGAAGATTAGGAAACAAAATCTTGCTATTCCTATCTCCGTGATGCCGATACATTAGTTCCACAATTGTGTATATTTTAAAGCGTAAAAGGTCACAATACATACATTATATTCACCAAGCTGATAAAACACTAAACAAACCATCCAACGTCTCTCTCTCAGTCGACCCAAATAGTAGTGACTGGGAAAACATTTAACTCAGTATGATGCGATAAAATAGCATCTACACACTTGGTAAATTATATTTAGAGACGATATATTACTGCTGATCGCTATATTATGTATTTGAATAAAATGTGAATAGGAACTATGACTTGCCGTATGATTGATTGATTGATTGATAGTTTATTGTTGCAGGTAAACAACAAGGGAGAAGGGAGGAACATGCCATCCCAACCCCCAGGCAGGACAGAGTGTGATTATACAACTATTAATACATGTGTAGGTAGCACCATGAAATTAAAAAGATACAATGCCGTATGGCCTACCTGATGTGAATGAGACATGCGGAAAACAAAATAACCTCGTAGCCTGCAAGGAATCCACCGACAGAGGTGAGCAGCGCCGCTAACACCAGGTTGCAGTTGACGCCGTTGCTTGCCTGCCCCGCCATCACTCAGAACTCAGGGCAGCGGCAGTGCGTGCTGGGGTGATGAAGTTTGGCAGGGAAGCTGAGAACTGAAAAGGCGAATTAATGAGGAAGCTTAAGACACGTGGGGATAGCGATGTAGCATCAGTGTTGGGCATCGTGAGCCAAAAATTAACGCCGTTAACCGTTAAATCGTTAACGGAGAGGTAACGCCATTTACGATAGGCCGGAGATTTTACAGGTCAGTCAACGCTGTTTCCTTTAATAAAACCGTTAAATCGTTAACCCTAAAATTCCACAATATGGTCAACTTTTTTACATGCCGTTAACACACATCGTTTATCTTTAATAAACACTTCGTTAAATAAATAAAAATAATGAAAATACTTAAAGAAATAAATGACACTGCAGGTTCTCGATAATGATATCAAGCCAGTCCTCCGCAGATTAAATATAATGGGCACAAGTGAAGACCGTGTTTACCTGTTACAGACGTGTCCATGTTATGAAAGTGAAGTATAGTCTAGTTGTCAAAGTAGGTTTGGGCAGCAAAAACTAATAATTTTATATAATGCCTGATAATATAAAAAAAATATGTATATAATGCATTCATCAGCATTCATTGCTTGAGGAAAATTAGAAAACAGAATACGAATGAACATCATTAATAAAGATAAATATCTGAAATATCCCAAGATGAAGTGTGAAATCCCAAGATCTTGGGAATAAAGCCAAGGCCTGGGTATCCTGCCTGAACGGTGAGGCATGAAACGACAGCACTTATCCTTCTTAGATAATAAGTTAATATTAATAATAAATTGCCGTCTTTACGTTATTCCAGCGTTTCCATTAAAATATAACGCCGTTCAGAAAAAAAAACTTCCTTTAACAAATCCTAGCGCCGGTTAATGTTAAACCTGACTGTTTGAAAATTCCCCTTCAAAGGTGTGTTTGCAAAAAACCTTAACGTCGATAATGGAATTAACGATTTAACGCCGTTTGTAAGCAATGCTGTAGAATGGTGGTGACGGCGAGGATATGTAGTGTATTGAGGTCATGTTGAATAATAGCTATAGCTGCGCGTAGCCTCGGTGCTCACTCCGCCGCGTTGTCCCTTGAGCCGGCCTGTGGCGGGAAGAACCCATTACCCCGGGACACAGGGCCAGTGTGACATTCAGGTTACCTCATTTACCTTTCCCAGGTTTCCCTAGATACCCATTTACCGGCCATCCCAAACGGGAGGATGAACAGCAAGATCGTACGCCGACTGCCCCGGGTAGGGATTCGAACTCGGAACCACGGATCCGCAGTAAGACTCGGTCATAAATAGCTAATTACATAAGTAGTTAACATACATTCAAGTACTTAAGGTGTTAATATATTGTCCATTTTCCAAAAAAAAAAAATGTAACGAGATCTATATTCCTGCCATTGTTATGCATAGAATACACGTTCTCTAGAGGTCCTGAAGGGATGCGTCACACACTTAAGAAACGTGTAAGTAAACTATAAATCTGAAGCACAAATTCCTTTTCAAAACTCGCGTTGAATTAGTCAAAAAAAAAAAAAAAATCCTTAGCCCCACCCTCGCTGAACGAACGCCTGGACCTAATGAACGTTAATTGCACACACACAATTGATGAAACGAGTAAAACACACATTAAGTAGTCCAACGAGCCAGCCATGTGCTGCCAAACGCAGAAATAAAAAATATAAAAAAAGCGGCAAGAAAAAGCAAATGATATTCGAACTGTCAATACGTACGTTCGAAACACAAAACTTATGATGTGGACGGTCATGTAGTATATCTGCCAGAGACTACTGTGCAAATCAACACAAAGTACTGTACCAATACACCACTGAGGCAGTACACCATACCGCCCGCTGAGTCTAGGAGCGAGTACTGACACTATACATTATGACACGTGTGACTTATCTCACTAGATTACCAAGCGACAACCCACTATGAGGGACAGAAAACGAGGCCACAAGGGCACACGCCCTGCCAGTGGACTATGGAGGAGGAGGGAATGGAGGGGTGCAAAATGAGAATCACTGTTGGTCTATTGTTTGATGTGTGTGTGTGTGTGTGTGTGTGTGAGAGAGAGAGAGAGAGAGAGAGAGAGAGAGAGAGAGAGAGAGAAGGGGGGGGGATCAATATGTAGTGTAGTCCACTCGGCTCATTTGATTTCATTGACTCAGGGATGGCATTAATACAATACTATACTACAACTTAATTACTCCAGCTGTAGAAATTATTTTATACTCAATTATCTGAGAATGTACAGACCAACTCCTGTACATTTAGGGGATACTGTACTGCCAAGGAAGAGAATGTTCAGATATTTGCCAGACATCATACCAAGCTGGGCAAGGATACACATCATAAAATTATCTAAAAAAATTAAACAGCTTGGATCTGAACATAATCCTTGACATAAACAGAAAACAACAAAAGCAGTGTTGTCACATGCCAACATCTCTGAGGTGACACTGTCAAAATAAGAGAGGAAATGAAAAGTAAAATGTACCAGACATCAGAGGCCATGTGGCACTATAGTCAGATAAAAGGTAAATTGTTATTTATGTAAAAGAAAAACACGATAATCAATGTATAGACGGAAGATATGATACTGAGAACAAGAGAGCTGTAATCTATAATATGATGGTCGAAGTAAATGAGATGTGGATTAATCAAACTATTGTTACTAGGATACTATATAAGGTGTGGTGATTCTGCAAGAAAGATCAACGGGATGTGATTGTGGTGAGAATAGAAGAGCCAGAAAATGAAGAAAAAAAAGAACCGGAGTTGGGAATATATAATCATAAGACCAGAAGGGGTAAAAGAACCAGAGCTGGGAATATATAGGGACAGAAGGGGTAGAAGAAAAATAGTTGGGAATATATTGGGGCAGAAGGGGTAGAAGAACCTAGTTGTGAATATAGGAGCCAGGGGCAGAAGGGATCAAAGAACCTGAGTTGAGAATATATAAGTCATGGACAGATGGGGTAGAAGAACCAGAGTTGGGAATATAGGAGCCAGAGACCGATGGGATAAAAGAACCAGACCTGAGGAGTAGGAAAGTAGAAGGAGCATCCGAGTAGAAGGAAGAGGAATCGCTAGAGTGAAGGTTTCAGAAGAAGAGATAGACAAGACATAAGGAAGTTGAAATTGATGCCAGGAGATAAAGGCTGAGAAGAAATTTTGTGGTACTTTATGGGACAGAGGAGAGAAGGGGAGAAGGAAAGTGGAGAGACAGAAGGAGAAGAGGGAGTGGGAGGAGGTGAGGGAGAGAGAGAAGGAAAGTGACAATTGAGGAAAAAGGTAGAGGAGAGGGGGGAAGGTCAGGAGTGGGTTGTAAAAATTCAGCAGAAACATTAAGAAGAGTGAAAGAAGTTGAGGTGACATAGTAGACAATGAAGGTGGGGCTGGGACATGACTGAGAGGTTGAGAGTTTCCTTAACAGGGGAATTAAAATGGGTCACAGTGAGAATATGCTTTATTGAGAGATGCAGGAGAGGCTGATATCCAAGAAAACAAGGAGAGTAGGCTTTGGATGGAAGGTGGGTGAACAACATGTGAACTTATAGATACATTATGGGAGCGAAGTGGAATCTGAAAGTTGGAAAGTTTTGTTTAGTCGGCGCAACATCTGTGGTCATATGCCAGAGAGAGACAGAAGGGGAAGGAATTATAGGAGGGAACAGATCCCAGGAGACGGGACACAACCCCCGATTAATACCTGGTACCCATTCACTGCTGGGTGGACAGGAGCGTAGGGTATCGGAAAAGCCACCCAAATTTTTCCACTCCGCCCGGGAATCGAACCCGGGTTCTCTCGGTTGTGAGCCGAGTGTCCTAACCACTGCACCACGAAGCCCCCCAAGTGGAATCTGATGTTGGAGTAGAGGCTAGAGTGTCTGGATCAAAGACAGAAAAGATAGCTGATGAAATATGAGATGACAGGAAGGAAGGATAGTGGGAAGCAAAAGGGTATAGACTGGTGAAGGGGAAGGGAGGAAATTGTGTAGAAGGTCAAGTCCAAGCAAACTTTATTGAACAACAAAGAATGGTCTGAGAAGAAAAAATGGTATTAGAAAGCAGCAACTCTGCTGTTGATAACCCAACATAGACTTTAAATACATCATCTCAATCAATCAATGGGTGGTGGCTGAATGGTTAGTGTGCTGGCACCGCATCCAGGAGGCCACGCATTCAAGTCCTGCCCACCACCACAGATGGAATTTTTCAGTCACTGCCGAGTGGCCTAAGACTACCCACATGCTGTCCTGAAGACCACCTGTCAACACGGACTCTAGATTCTCTCTCTAAAAGAGAGGCTCAAAGATGAACTCCGGGGGGCAGCATGAGCCAAGCAAGAGGGCGTCACTATAAACACTTGCCTGCGTCTTAATGGGCTGGGGCCAACCATCAGGCCCCACCAGGAAAGTCTACCAGCGCCATAGACCAAAACATAGAGGAAAAAAAAATGGGGGCATACGCCAGGGGGTACGTCACCTCACCCACCATATGACACCAAGTCCGGGGGGTTCCTCCGGACGAGTCTCCATGCAGGCCCCTTTCCCATCCTGAGTACCTCCTGACAGGAGTACATAAATACATCTTCTCAAGGTCTCAGAAAAACTGGTTTTCAAGCTAAAGATGCTGTGCTTCCCTAATTAATACACCCCATCATTCTCTCTACCTTACAAACCCTGCTCACTCCAATCAAGCAGTTGACAGATCATTTTCCTAATTTTCATCCAATGCTTGCATACAGACTTTCACCTGTTGTTTTCCATCACTGTCAACTTTTACACTACTCGACATTAAGTGGAATGAAAAAAGATCATTATAGAACAGCTTTCCTTTATAATATCAATCAACCAACTCAGTCTTATGAATATACAAATATAACAACCCATATAAG
Organism: Eriocheir sinensis; assembly: GCF_024679095.1. Taxonomy (NCBI): domain Eukaryota; kingdom Metazoa; phylum Arthropoda; class Malacostraca; order Decapoda; family Varunidae; genus Eriocheir; species Eriocheir sinensis. Next base: position 2,780,512 of record NC_066518.1, read on the forward strand.
GAAAGGTAATGATTATCAAACTATTATATATATATAATTACAGCATATATTTTATTATTAACACAACTACCAGTGAAATAATTTATGCATGAGCAACTATGCTTTTATTCCATCCAAATCCTATAAATATTTGGAATGTGTAACAATGTATCTTTCATCATTCTACGAGCAGCATACACTAATTTATACAACCCTGCAGCCTGAAAGAATCATTTTCACAACACATGACCTACATGTTTTTCTTTGCATTCTTTTTATATTTACCAGGAAGTATATTTTAACCAAGAGCAGATTACAGTAAGGTTAGAAAACTGTATCATTCAGTAAAAAGCAAATGATCATGAACTGACAATCATAAATAAAATGAACAAATGAAAGTAAAAGATTAATAAATAAAATTGTAGGTATATTTTTCAACTCAAAAAAACTAAATGACAGGAAACCTTTCTTACTACTGTAATATGTATAGTATCTTAAGGCACACAAAAAATACTGAAAATTATTTTGATAACCACTATAGAAGATGACCTTGAAAAACTAACTTTATGAGTTACCTCTTAAATAGACAAACAGAAGGTCCAACTGTATTAGTTTTGTGACAATGCTACTTTAGTTTGAACTTTTCACGTAAATCATGTGTATCTGCGTAGTGTTTTTACATTCCTTTACTCTGCATTGTACGCAGAGTTTAGGGAAGCTTAATGTAATGAGAGATCAGAACAGATGACAGATTAAGAATAAAATCAAACACAAGCTCCTTAAGATTGGCCAAAACTGGTAATTTAGAGGAACATAACAAATGAGGGAATTATGAAATATTTGCTGGAAGATTAAATAACTTTTTCAACTCTGTTTCCAGTATTCCTCAACACATATTTTCATAGAATAATAACTGAAAAAAAATCCCACGTTGTAAGAACCACAAAAGCTTTCTCACAAAACTTTTAAAATTTTCATCCATTCTAATTACAACTATTGGCTGTATACTGCTTCAAACAAATGCTTATGTTGAGAATTAGCTATCTGCACTGTTCTGGTCTATGTGAGAGTAGTTATTATTCTGCCATGATCAATACTCTGACTTAATTTTAACATTCATATGAATAGAATTCAACATTATTTATACTCTGAGGTTACACAATATATAACTGAATTAGGTAATATATATATATGGTTTGCAATATATCCCAAACTCTCAACAGACTTGTACATCTACTTTACAGCCTCTCAATGTCCAACATGTTAATTTCACATAAAGTGAAGTCTGTTGAAGCTGTCGTGAACACAATTTTATATCAACTATATAACTAAGTTAATAGTTTTACTGGTGGTAGTTTAGTCATTGATCATATTCCTAAAAAGATAAGAAACACTGCAGAGTCTGTAATCTGTACATATCTATGATAGGGACATTTATGCAAGCAGATTCACAATGCTAGTCAATGGTAGGCAGTATATAAGTTCGTATTAAGCCTTTAGTGGTGGGTTCTGTTTCACCTGCAGGATAATGGAACGCATGCGGGAAATATCTCTGGATGATTTTGAAGTCTTGGGGTTGAAATTGCAGAGCTTGGCAATTCTTTCCCACTCTGTGCCTGGCTCCATTTTTCCAATATCGGCCACCAGTTCCTTCTCAGCAGACCTTCAAGAAAAATAATGACAAATAAAGATAAATAAATAAATATATAAATGGCTAAGTAAATAATTATATATATATATATATATATATATATATATATATATATATATATATATATATATATATATATATATATATATATATATATATTTTTTTTTTTCCCACACATACACCATCCCAAACTTCTATTTAACAGACCTTAATTTGAAGAATCTAATGGACTCCATCCACTACCAGACAAGCGAACTGGACCACTAAAAAGTCTGCTTCTTGAAAAATGTATCTAAGTGGTGGTGTGATGTTTCTGCCAAACCTGCCACGTAGCACCTGTCACTGTTTATCTCATGGCCAGATAAATGGTCCAGTTGTGTTTGTGCTAATTTTTCGCTTATTTCACTATTGTGCTCAGCAAAATGAATGTAAATGAGCCATACATACATTTAAGAAAGATTAACTAAAATTAGTTATTCGAAGACCTGCATAAAATTAACCAAGGACACAGCATTAGTGGCCGTCATGAAGCATCCAATATTTTCTTTTTTGAGTCGCTATGTGCTACTGAAAATTATTTACTAATGAGTGTTTATTTCTCAAATAAATCAGGCAATGAAAATATCAACCAAGTAATGAAAACTTTGTCATAACTACAAGCAATTACTCAGCTGATGTGTGTAAACAAACAGACGCAGTGTCAGCAGTAGAGATCAAGTGCTACTCATTTTATTTTTCAACATTCCAGGTGCTTAAGGCTATCATACTGTGTACTGTGAATTATTTACGAATGAATATTTCTTTTTATAAATATCAGATAATGAATATATCAAATGAACAATAAAAACTACAAGCAGTTGCTTTGCTGATAAATGTATACAAAATTAGATACAACAAAATAGGACGCAGTCTTAGCGGAGGCACTGAAGCATTCACCATTTAGTTTTTCAATAGTATGTAGTATAGTTATCAATGGTAAAAGCATACATGTATATACCATACAAATACTACATATAATTGAGAGAATCATAAGAGGTAGGAATGTTAGCATGAAGTTGGAGGGTGAATAAGGAATACTATAGTTCTGCTACCTGCACCCATACCTCTGAAACAGGCAATATGTGCAATACAAATGTACATATAAAAATACACAAATGAAAATTCTAATGCATTAAAAGGCTTGCAATTCAAGTAGTATGCAATCATCATCATTATGTGCCTTTGTTCCTGCCAAAGCAGAGTAGAGTGGAGAGGTTAAAAAAAAAAGTATATCATGAGGAGTGTTGTAGCAAAAAATAACCCATTCCTTAACTTCCGCTTTCTGTATCATAGGGGCGGCTTCCTATTTGGTCACCTCCTATGACATCAAGCAGAATATACATTTTCAGAGTCCCCATAAACTTCCATGTATACTTTGCATTCAGAAGTAATTATCTGTCTTAAAAAATAACAATCCTCGGTAATAAAACTGAATAGTGGAATAACATTACCATGCTACATTTTTCTGAACAACAAAGACAAATTATCATGCATATTAAGCACTTACTTGGATGCATCCCTAGTAGCATGAAATATTTTGAAGTTGGAGAAAGATTTTCATTACTATTTATAGTGCATATGTTAAAATAATAATCAAAGCTACATCATATAACTGACAAAATATTGCACGGACATAATAACCATTAAAGAAATACATGAATACGTGTTATCATTTCATATATACATAAATATGTATATTCAAGAATCCAATATTGAGATTCTTGAACCATCAAAGAGCTTCTTCAGCTTAATTATTTACTTAAACGTCTTATACACGTGTGATATGTAAACTATTTTCCAACTCCCTATATAAATAGGAGAGAGGAATGGAGAGATCAGTACTAGGATTCGGTATAACAGAGAAGAAAATCTTCAAATGGACAAGAGAAAAGTAGACAACATAATAAAGGGAATTAAAATCAAGACATAGCAATGACTGGGACAAATATGTAGGGAATAGGATAATGGACACACAAAGAGTGACATGCTGGGAAACAACAGATATAAATTGTGATGAAATCAATAAATATATGAAACATTTACATCGAAGAAGTCAGAAGCAAGTGGAAACGTTTGGCAGAGCCTAGGTCTTGAACGGGAATGATACAGGGTGAAGATGATGATTATGGTGACAATGATATATAGTGGCATTAAATAAAGTCAGGAAGAAAACTCAATAATGAATATTACTATTGATTTAATACCTTCTGGTCACATTCTGCTCCCAAAACTTGCTTTGCTGGCTTCAAGTAAAAACATTAAAACTACTAACCTGTTTGCTTGGCGGGTCTTTGCTACCTGTTCTTCATGCTGCTTGTACCAGTCCTCCAGTTCCTTTTGAGCTTTCTGTTTCAGATCTGCCTTAGCCAACTCCTCAGCAGCATCTAAAAAAATATTATTATTTTCAACTACAGGATTACTGCTGAGTAAAACTTACTCAATAGTGATGAAAAGTCCTTTCTTTAATCATTTAACTTAACATTATTTCCTCAATCATTACCTATCCCCATACTGCTTACGTTACAAAGCCTTTCTCTATTTTCAATCGTCACTTATACAGTCACCAAATTGTTTGGCACAGAATACATTTTAATATACATAGCAGTCTGGCTGTTAGACTTCACAAGCTGCATCAGTAACACTGAGTGAGTCTCAGCTTTAAAGTAACAGATGCCAGAGCTTCATTTAGTCAGCCAGAGCCGAGCACCCCTCACCTTCAGATGTGCCTCATGATCTTGCAAAAAGTAAAGCTAGGGGCACACACTATAGCTGCATTTTCATTTTTCGACAAACTGTCTCTGCCAATTAATCTTCAAAAATTAATGGTTTACCTTTTTCTTCCAGACGTACTTCCTGTTGTTGGCGCCAGATCTTTATCTTCTCCGGCTCTTCTCTTGTTACATGTGGAATTGGAGAGTATGCTGAAATGGTAAAATTAGTTATGTAAATTTGTATATTGACAGTATGTTAAAAACATACATAAAATAAATAAGTAAAAAATGAAAAAAATTATAGCACTAGTTCTCTAAATCCATGCAAAACACTCCTGAAGGAGGCACTACTACTGACTACTGTCAGCAATACCTGCAAACTAGACCTGAATCTCCTCCACCGTCTCAAATCTTTGTCGCTTGACCTAAGTGAGAGTTTTGGGCCTCTAACAACAGGGCTGCTGTACCAAATCCCTTCTTTTAACCAGATTTAGCAGCAAATGACTACTCTACATGAAAGTGAGTGTGATTATTAAACTTCATCACTGACAATAAACACATGATTTCAAGGTTCAATTGCACATTACTGTAAACATATGAAAATCATAACCATACAATTTATGAATAGTATTATACATGATCTTTGCAACTTATGTCAATATGGACATTATGGCATTATTTTTTTTTAGTAAATATAATGACATATGCATAATGTACATTTGCTAAAAAAAAAAAAAATAAATAAATAAATAAATAAAAAATAAAAATTGACGACGACTGGCTAAGGTTACAAAACAGCTGCCATTTTCACTGTGACACTGACTTGTTACAAGCTGAGTACTGGATGCAGAGAACCAGTGTTGTAACTTTTTTTTTCATATGTTACTGTAAATGTGACTAAAAAAGCATACTATTCTAAACAATATACAATTTATGATCAATATAAAAATCAACCCACCCATTGGACGAGCTGGTGAAGTTTCAGTAGCTGAAGCATCTGCAACTAAAAACAAAAAAATTCAAGGAAATTCCTAGCCAGGTAATTTATTTTTCTATAGTACAAATGTAAGAAACATTGAAAGACTTTCCAATGTGATTCACAAATCATCAACAAACTTCAAAAGGAGTTTGAAAAAGTTCATGACAAAGCACTGGATATATATATATATATATATATATATATATATATATATATATATATATATATATATATATATATATATATATATATATATATATATATATATATATATATATATATATATATATATATATATATATATATATATATATATATATATATATATATATATATATATATATATATATATATATATATATATATATATATATATATATATATATATATATATATATATATATATATATATATATATATATATATATATATATATATATACCAATGCAGAAACCTACATCTAAGTTAAGGAAATTTCCTGACACACCATTTTACATACACTTCACGATATGAAATATTATTCTAATTAGGAAAATATACCATAGCATTAATGCAAAACTGCAAGACAAAATCATCAAATTCAAACAAATATTCTCAGTGAAGAAAATGTTAATTTACCGAGGGATGTTTCTCCAACTGGAATACAAATGACAAAAGGAAATGCATGATTCACTGGTGATTACTGGTGATAAAACACAAGGGAGAAAAATGAGTGTGGCTGTTAGTAAATAAATATACGATGAGAGAAAGGAAGATGAAAAAAGCAAGGAGAGAAAGAAGGAGCAGAGGAAGGAGAGTAATGAATATAAGAGGAGAGTAAAGGAGAGAGGAGGAGGATTATGACTGCTCAAAATACCCCAACAACTCTCATACTACTCTACCTCTAACTCAGACTGAATGTGTAAATATGTGAAGGAAAAGGTATGCTAATTAGGGATGATACAGCATGACAAGGTGATGCATACAAGCCACCTCAATGCATTCTCCTTCAGTGACACTGTGTTTTTGGTGATATGTGCCTGGTGGCCTTTGCAGGTTGGCATGCACGCCATGGACATGAGTGGTATCTCCCGTGCACTGATAGACAACAACTTGCACCTCTTAGGGACATCAAGTTCATATTGCACAAAAAAGTCCTTAATAGTCAAAATATAACAAGTCAAGCATTGAGAGACCCCCCTGGAATGAGTACAACCCAATTTGGCCTTACATATATGATACAGGATTATATGAATCACCGTTTCTCTCTCTCTCTCTCTCTCTCTCTCTCTCTCCCCCCCAAACACACACACACACAGACACACATCACCTCATTTAACCCTCAGTGAGCACATAATCTTCTGCCACAAGTTGCAGTTTCAATGTCCCATCAAAGAATGTCAAGAGAATCTACTAAAGGTACAAAGTACCACACGACAAAATCTATAATGGTTGACTTGTTGATAAGGATCCATTTCTTAATGGATATAAGTCCAGAAAGAACAACTGACACAAGAAACAGTTTAGTGGTCCTACATAAAGCTTACTCCACTTCTGACATTTGCATTCATAGGTAGAGGTACATCATCTTTTATTGTCATAGATTATTGTTGCTCTTTTATGTCAAGCGTATGTTATGCATGAATATATCTTATTCCTGGCAACAAAACACAAGTTGTGCACATATATTTTTTCTTACCGATCAAAATTTCTTTGTGAATAGTCGCCTGCTATGAAACATTAAAATAGTTTTACCTATTCCCTTAGCTTAGTAACAGGGTTTGACAGAGTTGAAAAATTATCGTGAGTTTTACTGAGATGCGCTTTTTTGCATGAATTACCTTCTGTGGAACAGCATTTTGCAGTAATGTACGTATAAAATTTACATTGTTTCAGCTTTTGCACTCAAATCCCCATGATTTGTGGAATGAAATCCATATTCATGTTACAACCAATGAATCAGGAAGTCATCGCCAACACCTAGCTCATATGAGGCGCTCAGGAAAGAAAAGGCAAACTCTCCACCAAGAAAACAGGGTTTTTGGTACCACCAGAAGCATGCTAATTTCCTCTGTAGCTGAGAGTGAGTTTGCATATTTGTTACTGAAAATAGCAGGTAAATAAGGCACATCAAATTGAGCTTTCCCAGCCCTCGTGTGGCTGGCTGGCTGGCTATCAGTCGGACGTTTTTCTCAAAATATAACTTTGGTGAGTTCATCCTTTCTATTCTAGATGCCTCATATATTAAAGCAGTGTGCATGAAAAGATGAAAGCATAGTCTGGCAATATGGAGGAACTGCACCTCATACAGAACGTGGAGCTTGATGAGGAAGAGGAAGGTGGCAATGCTGTGGTGGAGGCAGTAGTGATGGAGCCGGGCCCCAGTAGTCCCCTCCCACCAGTCTCAGATACTACAACCCCTTCACTTCCATTATGCACCTCTCATCTCGAATCCAGATGCATTTACCAAGTTTATTTTATGTATATATTGGTGCAGTTAAATGATTTCCCAAGGGTACAATGTCCTTCAAGTTTCTATTTTGCATCTCACGGTCATTTTCATGGTACGTACTAATTAATCATAAAATGTGGTGCACCTCTGTATACTATTTTGGAATACACAATATTATAAATATATGTATGCAGTTTTAGGACATTTTTCTGCTCAAAAGACTCATGGGGGGTGCTCCTGATGGACTAGGTACTGTCCTGCAGGTGGAATAGTACCAGACAGCCATATAGCAGTCAAGATCGCATGCAACCCATGGGTAATGGGCTCACCTCCAGCTCTGAGCAGCTCTGTGCTGATGGTTTACCGTTTACCGTTGATGAGGTTTCAGGCCCCGCTCCACTGTCAGTGCAGCGCTCCGCAGGTGCCATCAACAATTATGATGTCAGCCTCAATAATAATCCTTGATATGCACTTATTCACAATGTCGTAGTGAGTGAGTCTTAATTGCTTTCATGGATAGCCTACTGATGTCCTTTTAATAAACATGGCATCATTATAGTCACTTGGCCATGTTTCAGTTCGTGCTAATCACAATATCTTTCCTTTTTACAGTATCACAAATATCCATTATTTTATTTTCCATTAATCTGATATTTTCTTTATAGTATCACAATCTAATGTCCAATGATTATTTCCAACTCACTGAAACATTTAACACTCAATTTATCTTCGAGTCTCAAACACTAATTATAGCCATGATCAGTCATGTTACGAATTCTCTCAATTTCAATCTGTAGAACTACATAACACTGGTCATTCACTGAGCGGTTGATTTCAGGCTTCTTGTACCTCACACAATTTATGCATTTCTTCTCAGCCATGGCGCACTCCTTGGATTTATGATCCACGGCACATTTGAAACATTTTGGGGCTTCTCCATTGGTCTTGGCAGTACAGTTGGCCTCAAGATGGCCATTTCTTTGACAATGATAACATATGATTGCATGGTATCTATCTCTCACAGTATACACTCCCCATTCTAGTTTTATCTTGTCATGATGCTTGTGGATCAGCTCTCTAACAGTTGGGTCACATTTCAAAATATAGTGCATTGTGCCACCAGCAGCAGGCTTATTGAAAATCTTCTCAATTTTCCCCTCAACTCCTGGAATCGAGTGTAGGAACTCATTCCTGCTTAACTATGTCTCAATTATCTTATCCCCGGTCTTTTCCTTATGCACATTGCAGAGCATGATCTTTGGACTTAATTTTTCCACAATTTTTGTGCTAACTTGCTCTACATTTTTAAATTTCTGAGCTGCTTTATTCCTTATATTCTTATCATCAAAGTTCATAACAATGTTACCTCCATTCGTGAATCTTGAATCAGTAATCTGAATGCCTTGTAATGCCTGGGAAACTTAATTTTTCATCTCAGTAGCCTTTTTATCTTGATCAGAGGCCTTCACGACAAGGAGATGCTTCTTCCTCCTCCGTTTTGCTACATCATCCTAGCTGGCGCCAGCCGACTCTGTCTTGTCAGCGCAAAACACATCCGCCGCCTCGCCCAACTTCTCTTTCACACTGAGTGCCCAAGTTTCAACTTCATCTTTCACAACTAATATTTCTTTAGATAATTCTTGCTTAAATTCGTCCAATTTTGCCAAAATGTTGGTTGCTAAAGATGCTTTGTGTAAGCATGGCAAACAAGCCCAGTTTATTTTGGGTATATTATCCTGCTTGACCCCTGTCAGATGAGCACACTTCACAAGACGCCACTTACGGCACAAACAGCATGCAATCCACGTATCGCCTGAATAGTCTTCACAGACACAACACACATCTTTCAAGAGTCCTGCTCCTGCTGCTTGCCATTGTCAAGTCAGCAGTATCAGGAGCGCACAATCAGAACATCCATCCGCTCCCACTATCCCTCACTCACTCACTCTTTCCATCCCTCAACCTTACCACAGCCTCTCTGACCTCGTTGAGAGGGTGGACTTTCATTAATGGGTAAATCAGCATCCACCATTTGCAGCCCAGCAGTTGATAGCTAAAGGTAACTCTCGATTTATGCGAGTTTGGTTTACGCATTTTTGAAAAAACACGGGGTCCAAAATCGAAAGAAATGTTTAATTTACACGTTTTTTCACTTATACGCGATATTTTATGGATTGGCCAACAGATGTCTCACGCAACTGGACTCACACGGCGCCGCGGCCACACAGCTGAGCTCAGTTCTTCCCGCGCGCCACTTGAACAACAATACAGTACCCACGCTACTCAACAATAGGGGTGGGGAGGTACCGGTACCAGTACTAGTACTAAGGGTACCAGACTGCTCGGTACCGGTACCAATACTAGCCAGTCGCTCATGGTGTCCCTCATTTCTACCTCACACGAGTGAGGCCGAGACTGAATGCCTGAGTGGATATCTTGGCGATATGGATATTCTCTCTCTCTCTCTCTCTCTCTCTCTCTCTCTCTCTCTCTCTCTTCACTGAATGAAGTGAAAATTTATTTTTCGATACAAACCTACCTCATTTGATTTACATTGTTTTTGATTTACACGACCTCTTCAAGGACACAATACTCGCGTAAATCAAGAGTTACCTGTACCAAGTAAGTGTTTGTCATAAACAACTGCTTTAAGTACCCAGCCCTACCCATCCATGTCTGACATGAGGCAGCCACCTGCTGTTCAAATAGAACTCAACTGAGAGGAAGGTTCAGAGCAAAGCTTCTTTAGGGCTTGGTAAGCAGGTCAGAGATAATTTGCATTGAAATGGTCCTCATCATCCTCAGCAAGACCTCTAATATACCTCTCCTTGTCTCTTGTCAGGAGAGTTCTAGTCCTTCACAAAGAACCCTATATTGGTCCCAATTCCCAACAAGCCTGTCAGCATAACTTCCTGATATTCTCCAGCATCTCCCCCAAAGCAAAACATGATCTCGGGTGCATTCTTATACACTCCAGCTATAAGAGATTCATGTTTAAAGGTATTCCACAGTTTTACAAGATCCTCAAGGGTGCCAAGTACATTGAATTCATTTGAGACTTACTGAATACTCATGAGCACATGCCAAATATTTGTCTTTCAAGATGAAACATAATACAGTTACATTTCAAGATTCTTCTTGACATGAAATGAACCTTGAGTGCTGAAATAACATGCCTAGGATCAGTTGCAAAGAACTCTGTACTTCAGAAAGTCCTGCACTTCTGCAGGATTCAATAAAAACTGCTTACAAGGATGTGGTCTATTTCCTTACCACTCTAGCACTGCTGTTTCAAGTACCGAAGTGCAGCTCTGGTCTCTGGTACCAAGAACCTGCAATTTTCAACCTCCTGGATCTTACAAAGTTCAGGGGAGAGAGCTATTGGTGTTCCTGGTACCAGAGCCATGGGGACCAATACATAACTTAAAGCTAACTCTTCAGTGCCAATAGTAGAACTGAAGTTGCCTAAGACAATGAGTGCATCTCAAGGGGGAATGGATCTAGTACAGAGTTGAGTTCAGCATACAACACTTCTTTCTCTTCAGTTTCACACATATCAATAGGAGTGTACACTACAACAAGAGACATGAAGTCCAGGGTGTGCTTCAGCCTCACTCACATTATATGCTCATCACCCGGAGTAACCTTACCCAAAAATTGCTGTATTTGGCTGGAGATGCTTATAGCCACCCCCATAAGACGGGTACCATTGCTCATGCCAGACCAGCATTAAGTGTACCGTACACTATTGACCTCACCACTGCCTTCCGAGATCATTTGCTAGGTATGGCAGTTGGTAATCCTGTAAGAGGCTCAGGACATTCCAGGAGTCCATGTGCAGATATGCAATTAAATACATTCAATCAACATACAAAATAAACAAGGATAAAAAGAGACTACAAGAAGCCAGATGGCCTGTATATTGCCAATCCCTTTCCCTTAACAAGCAAGATTTGGAGGTCACAAACCCCAGAAGTAAACAGTTATAATCAGAGATGGAAAGAGTATGCAATGAAAGGGGCTATATCATCATTCACACAAAGCCATGTGCATGCAAGTGCACAAACACACCACACCACACCACACTGCACACACACCATTTAGCATATATGCCACATCTTTAATACAACATACCAGACTGAAAAAATGCCAGATCAGATGTGACTTGTTTCCCCAGAAAAGTTATTGGAGGGTCAAATTCCTAAGACCAACCCTCAACCCCTTATACTGTTGGAGCTAAATTATATTTTACCATACAAGGCCAACAATGAGGGTTGCTATTTTTCAATCCCCAAATCAGATTACACAATATCAGTGAGTATACACACATTGTGCTGCATAGTACAGTATCAGATGACCCCATGAGTATATGTATTATTTTTTCCCAAATTAACCTAACAATTATGCACTTCCTGAGGTTAGCAAATATGAATACATGTGATCAACAGATATTTCTGTGACTAATTTGAGGATCTTTGTTTTAAAAGTTGCACATGTAAAGAGTGAGATTATCTTATGTGGCAACAGGGAGAATCTAGGCTATGGTAAAGAAGCCCAGAACCAAGGAGCCTAGCCAAAGATCTGGCCTACTGCAGGCATGCATATATTCATGTAAAGGCTCCAAGAAAATGCATTAATTATCAACTTTTCAAATAACTTATGAATAGGTTGTCTAGATTCCTAAGATCTGGGTTAAAATTGTTATCAAAATGCATATATGTGATCATCTGAGTGTGAGTACATTAGCATACAATTGGATTCAGATTCTAGCTGTAATCATCATATCATATTCACACTCAAGGCTTTTAAGGTAGATCTACTTGTATACCTTAGATGCTCAAGATTCACTTAACTAAAGGTTCTAGTTTAGTGTGAAAATGGAGAGGATGGCCAAAAGCAGTGTTAGTGCTTATGAGGAGGTGTTAGACAAGAATAGCACACCATGCTGGAGAGGCAGAAGGCAAGAACCCTTCTCTCCATAGCCCCATCAACTCACCACCCACAAAAGAGAGATCCCCGACAGAGGCAGCAGCATCACCAGTAGGCACAGAAGCTCCCCCAAAGTCTGCCCCAAAGCCTGAATAATCCCCTCCATGCTCAGGTGCTCCTTCAGGAGGAGCTGCTTCAGCAGGAGCTGGCTCAGCAAAAGCTTCCTCAGCTGCTACTGCTTCAGCTGATGGGTCATCAGCTGGTGCTCCTGCTAGGTCAGAAACAAGTAAGAATCCCTCCCGTTTTTTAAATAAACAACTGTCATTAGGTAAGTCAAAGCCAGCCATTCTTTCATTCCATTAACTGGCACTGTTCACTCAAGCTCTCCTCATGCTTAAAATCTCATAAGCTTTTAGAGCTTTTTTTTTTTTTTTTTTTTTTTTTTTTTTTTTACTCAGTCAAGGATAGCATTGTTATATCTGTACACAAAAGATATGATTTGTGAAATAAATTGTAAACCCTTTTTTGCATGCACCTTGACACAGAGTGAATCAGAAGAACCAAAGCCCACTGTAAAGGAGCATAAATGAAGCATATTATGATAAAGATGAATGCTGAAAACATTATTGCAAAGCACCCTCCACCAGTAAATAGGACGAAAAATATAAGCATTAATATAAATGGCGTTACATTTCTGATACATAGACACTTGCCCCTATATTTCAATTAGTATTGGAGGAAAGTTGTCATTAAGTAATATTTACATGAACAATATTAATAAGTAACATCCATGTTTCTAAATTACATCTCAGAAACTGATAAAAGCTAACAGTAAAGCCAATAGAACAACTGATAAAATGGCACATACTTTACACTGAAAGAGTGTGTGTGTGTGTGTGTGTGTGTGTGTGTGTGTGTGTGTGTGTGTGTGTGTGTGTGTGTGTAATTCACCTCTTGGTCTGCTGCGGGTCTCTCTCGAGACAGCCAGCCGTTCCCCTATGGAAGGAGCTCAGAGCTCAGTGACCGATCTTTGGAGAGGACTGAGACCACTCACACACAACACACCGCGACAACGAGGTCACAACTCCTCACCTTACATCGCATACCTACTCACTGCTAGGTGAACAGGGGCTACACAGGAAAGATAAACCCAACTTATCTTCACCTGGTCGGGGAATCGAACCCCGGTCCTTTTAGTTTTGAGGCAGACGCTCTAACCACTGTGCTACCGGGCCGTGTGTGTGTGTGTGTGTGTGTGTGTGTGTGTGTGTATTTACCTAGTTGTGATATACAGGAAATGAGCCACAATCGTGCGGTCACGCTCAGTCTCAATAGGTCAAACTTAACCTTAAACTCATTATAGTTATGGATTGAACAACCTTTGTCTAGACTACTTCCTATTGCAGTCTTAAAATAGTGTGTACCATAAGATCTGTCATTAATTATAGTGATTAATCTACTAGCTCAATAAGATTAGTGCATATAAGTTATCTAATCACTGCTACACACTATATTAAACAAAAAACACTAATCAGTCAGAAATAGCCTCTTAGTACTAAGAAATTAGGAAATAAGCTATGCATAGCCACAGTAACTAGTGCAGAAGCCCATGTATGATCTACTAGAACTTTAAGACTAACCAACATAAAGTACATAGATAGCACATAAGGTTAAGTGTTTGTGGAAATGAGCAGAGGTGGGCGCGGTACTGAAATATCAGTAGTGCAGTTGCGGTAGTGCGGTACTTTTTCCGAAGTAGTGCGGTCCCATTTTTTCTTTTCCAGTGCAGTACGCGGTACTGCGGTAGCGGTAGTCAAAATAAAAAATACTTCAGTGCCTATCCTGGCTATCCAAACAAAGGAAACATGCTTAAAATAATACTATGAAAAATCGGCCGGCACCACAGAGAGGTCCGGGGTTGAAATGGCTGGCATCGCGCGGGTTAAAGAAGACTCGTAGTGTAGTAGTTTAGTCTGTCTATTTAGAATTTAATTTTGAACAATAACTGAAAAGTCAAAATGACTGAATCACTGATTCTGAGGACTGATACCGATTGACTGATTGAGTCCAATTCACTGTAAAAAAAACATTTCTGTGAGCATGCCGCGCTGCAAATGTCGTCTTCGATAGTTTTCAAAGAACCGCAAAAAGTACCGCAGGGTTTTTTAGTGCGGTCCGCGGTAGTGCGGTATTTTCAGAAAGTTTGCGGTAGTGCGGTACTTTTTTTGTGCTGTGGTGCTACTGCACTACCGCACTAAGTACCGCACTCGCCCACCTCTGGAAATGAGGACGCTGGTAGCACACGACTCACATGAAACAAACCAACACTCCTTAAAAGATAATTATGTTCTTGTAACTTTCAGAGCTAAATTTGATTATAGACAAAACTCTTTGTTTCATCAAACACAAAGACTGGCTAATATGCACAGTACAGAGATAATATTACTGTTTTATTAAGTTAAAATTGAACATATACCATATTTTTTTCTGATCGCTGACTGTAATTCAAAGGACATCTACCATATAGCATGCACAGGAGATCTGTTAACCATGAGCATTTACAGCACACTTTGTACCAATATTTATCCATCATCAATACTATTTCAAGTAACGTCACAAGAAATGGCTTCTAAGCAATTTTTTACCCAATGATGACAGGAATCCATAAGACTTCCATCAGTCAGGCCACTAGACTGCAGTATTGTTTACAAATAACCATAAGCTGGGAAGCTCAAAAGCTCTGCATTAATCATCACCAACCCTCACCTAACATGAGTACATTGTGCACGATGATTTCATGCTTAATGAAGTTAGTTTTAATGGTAAAAAGGGGTTAGATTTCAAGATTCCTAACACACTTATATATCTTGTTTCTATACCTAACATGGAAGGCTTAAAAAGAACAGACACCTTCATAAAAGGTCTATGATGATACGATAAATTAGGAGGACCATCTCCCAAAAACAGAAATTCATTAAATATTAACCAATTTTCATGAATTCCTAATATGTATGTATACCAGGAAAGAGATTTCCCATGCCAGGTTTCATATGAATTGCATGATAAATAATTGCAAAAATCGCATTTTTTTATGGTAAATGCAATTTTTCTTTGTTATGCATGAGACTATGTTGATGAAAAAAATACCAATTAAACTTTGTTTCATTCTCAAAAGATATTATAAGGCAGATTTATAAATTTCCTTTATAGTTTATTATTATTTTTTTATTAATGTTCTAGTTTAAAATCTATTGCTAATTTATGTGGATATTTTGCCTTGATTGAAAAACTCCCTTGTCATAAATATTGCCCATTTATCCTTCTTTCAAATGCAAAAACTCCATTAGAATCGGTTAAATGGTTACGTAGGAATATCAAAGAAAGAAACATGAAAGGCAGAACAGATATTGACATGAAAACATAAACAACTACTGGTACTTCCCCTTCCGCTTTAGCGAGTTTTTTGCTTCTCTGCAAACCAACATCAATCATGTATGTCTATATCATTCATGGAGCCATTGTGGAGCAATATATAGTATTCATATGGCATTTTAGATATTTAGCTTGTCCCTGTTCCCCCTTTTTTCAAGGTATTATTCGCTCGAAGGCAAGGGAATCAGAAGGCACAACCTCTCTCACAGTAGCTAGGTTCACTAATGTCCTTCTGGCTCGTGCTCCTTGCTGAACTTTGGTTTCTTCTTGGCTTCTTTTTTAAGAAACTCGCTCCGTTTCCTTCTCTCCTACCTCCATGGAGTGTAGGATGTCTGGGTGTTCCGAACAGTGATGACTGCTGTCCGCCTGAGTCACTCAGTGGGTTTATATACATGCAAGCAGGGCCACCAGTTGTCTCCATATGCCAGTGAGCCATACGAGGGAATATTTCTGCTTTTTTTTTTTTTTTTTTTTTTTTTTGAGGAAAATAAATCAGTGGGAGTACACGGCAAAGCAGAGCGTGACAAGTCACTGGAAGGGGGAGGAAGGAGGGGAAGTATCATAACTTTTTTTTATCTTTGACAATTTTGTTGTAAATCTTCATCACAAGGAGGCCAAAAGATACACGAACATGTGAGAAATTTTCAGAATATTTCACCTTTTTTCTTCAGATATTTCCATCAGACGGTTCCCTTAAGAGATTGCAAAGTGTACCCTAGCCTCATGCAGCACAAACTTCCACCCTGCCTCTGTTCAACTGACTCTGCTCTTCAAGATGTCAACAATCTTTATTTTTTTGGCTGGGGTCAGCACCTTTCTCTTCACATCACTTGAGGTCTGAGGAAACTTCATGGTAGGTCATTTAGTAGGCACGATGAAGTAAAGGTAACCAAAACAACCATCGTGAAGCATGACACGGATTGACACCAGCACAATATTTAAGTATCACATGTAAAACTGGCTCCTGGAACACAATGCAGCACTATGTATGTGGGTAGAGTGGGTGAATCTACTTGCTGCCTGGCACAGTGGGGTTATTCTCACCAAAGAGCACTTGCTCCCTTCTGTACCATGTTGTGTTGGCAATTCATGTATGTGCACAACCGTATAAAGTATTGGTTAGAAATCAGTAGTTGTCAAGTATAAAAATTTGTTTGTGTTGCTATATGTGGCACACTGATTTCCCATAATATCATGATGCAGTATACAACCTTTGATATAACAATGATAACAGGAAAATCATGTTTGCTAGAAATAGTAATGAAGAGCTTGAGGAAATCTCACTTAGAGTAACTTTAATCAGCCATTGACAGTGTGGTGCAAGTGTGGGGAGGTGAGAGAGCTAGCCAAAGTCAGTAGAGCCATCTTGACAGGATTGCCAAGGTCAAGCCTTTTCGCTGTACGTATTGTGCAATTTCTCGAGGCTGCATGGGATATATTTGGTAGCCATGGGTAGCTTCCTGTGTGTGCAACTCAATTTTCTTTAGTTTACAGGGATTCTGTATTATGTTAGATTCAAACTTGTTTTCTACAAGTATACAATGATTCAAAATTATTGTCATTTTGTTGGGCTATTTTTGCCAGGGAAGTCCACCAGCAACTTCAACAAGCACTTGGCAACCCTGTATCCTGGCTATAGGGTGGAAATTCTCATGGAAAGCACCAAGGCCTTATCCTGTGTTTTTTGCAGAAGTAGAAGGAAGGAAAGGTGTCACTTGCAGTGTTCGGCAAAGGAAAAGAAATTCAAAACCACTTTCTTTCTAATATCATTAAAAATGCCTGACTTTTCAGGACAACCCCTCCCTTCTTTTTAGTCACTGATAATGAGAGTCCTGTGTACTATACTAAATATCATATAATGGCATCCATAGTAGAGCACTGCTGTGGTGTAGTGTATACCACACCTAGCTACAAATTCATTGGCCCAGGTTCAAGCCTAGCCCAGGGCAGTCTACACACAGCTCAACTAGCTGTTCATCCTTCCATTCAAGTTGATCAATAAATGGCTATCTGAGGTAACATGAGAAACATAAACTGTGGTAGCCTGAATGTCACACTGGCCCTGTGTGTATTGTGGTAATGGGTTCTTACCCTCACAAGCTGAAACACTAAATGTGACAGATATGAGCACACAGCATAGTGTATGCCCCCAAATTTACCTTTACTTCCATAATACCTCCATTACTTAACCCCACATGAACTTTTGTTTGATTAGGATATCTTATAAAGGTATTTATATTGAGTTGCCTCATGGCACTAAATCTCTCTATGGTTTGTAGGTTTGACATTGTCTGAAAGTACACATTTCTAATTTGCAGTTTTCTTTCACTACCAAGTTAATTGGTTTGGCATGGGAGTGGTGTTGTTATTGTTAGTTGGGAATGTGTAAGTGAAGCTGAACTACTTCACAAACTTATTTTGACGATACTAGGTTACCAGTAGCTATGGTGATGCTGTTAGTTCAAAATACAGTAGAGGTATACTACACTAACCTTGGGACACCTCATCTCCACCCAGCATCTCAAAACTCTCGAGGTCGGGACCCCCGTTCATTGGGGCAGCCCCAAACAAGTCAGCTTCAAGGCCTGGAGGTGAGACACAGCACCATGCACTGTCACATCATGCATAGCATCACCATACAATGCATTGTACTTAGATGGGTAAAGATATTAAGGCAGAGTAGAGAGAGTGACTTGTAATTATAATTTCCAATGTAACAATGGCAGAAAACTGCATGCCTTACTTATATAGCTTTTTTCCAATTGTTTAGTCATTTTATGTACATACATTGTTATAGTATTGAAAATTAGGTGTGGTGCCAACATACTGAGTATCACTTCAAGAAATAATTGTATGACTGTTCACTAACATGTACACAATAGTTATACTTTCTCCAGATGTTAGTTTAAAAGGGAATTTTAAAACATGTATGGGATACATTTTTAAGGTATTGGAAAGCAGCATATTGTGTCACTAAATTCAGAAGATATCAACAGATATGAACACTTATGGCTTGGTCTTGTTATCATCATTTACTGGGAATGAAATATATCAGTTATCCACCTTGGCAAAAATATAATATCAAATGATAGTTCTAAAATCATTATTTAGTGTAAATGGGAATGGGAATAGAAACAACAACAACAACAACAACAACAACAACAATAATAATAGTAATAATAATAATAATAATATTAACCCTTTCACGCACCAAAAGTTTAATAAGTTTCTCTTTCCACTGCGACATCCGTCTGGGGCTCCCTAGGGGGCCTCGCAGAATGGCCTGACCATGTTATCGATTTCACCCGCGAGTATTCTTTTTTCCTTGCATTATTATATATCGTTGGTTTTGGAAGAGATTATTCTGCATTATGAAAGAAAAAAATTATCAAGAAATGCAAATAAAAAGGGAAGTTTATCGACTCTGAAAAAAACACAATTTAAAGGGACAACAGTCGCGCTCACAGGCTGCCTGCTGAGAGGCAACTAAACCACGGGCAATTATCACTTAAAATTCAACGGCACGAGAGAGTTGACAATTAGTTTATTTCATAGGTCTAGCTTGGATCTTTGACGCAAAAAATTTTGACGCAATTCTGAAAGATACTTTATTTTTGGCAAATTTTTTAAAGTTTTTGACGCAATTCAAGTCAAAAGGTGATGTAGACGATTCCGTTTAGATGTGAATCGCGTCGTGGTGCGTGAAAGAGTTAATAATAGCATTAAAAAATAATAATTATAATAATGATCGTTGTCATAATGTGATAACACCAATTGGGAAAAAAAACTACCTAAATAAATGCAGTACAATTATGGAAGTGAAAGTATAAGTAAAACAGCAAGAAGAGAACACAGATGAGAAATGAATGAAGCTCAAGCAAAAATTAATGATATGAATGAAAGCTTGTCACCCATCAAGGTACACGGAAAAACATCTAGCAAACATTGTGCTGCACATGGATATCGCCATGAATTTTATAAGGAAAGGTGGCGGAGCACAATGCAGTCGTGGTTCCTCAAGAATCATTCTGTCTACCTCTCTATATCTCATATGTCCTGTCTCCTCCAGCTTGCTCCAAGGGGGTGGCCACAGCAGAAGTGTCTCCCATTTCCCCTGTTCCTGCTCTCTTTTTCAGCACATTCAATCTCTTGCTTGCCAACTCTCTCCAATACTTACCCACTCTCTTTATCCATTTCACTGATGGTCTCTCTCTGATACCCTTTCCATCAAATATGGCCTCATACACTCCATACAGTCATTCTCCTTCATTCTAACGAAAATGTGAAAAACATCTGAGTACCACATTTCACCCCTTCAATCACTACACAATCCACTGCCACTGTGTTATTAGTTATTACCATACTAAAATTCTCATACAAATCTTCATTACCTGCTCCAACCCATCCTGACACACCACATTTAATTTATTTCAGATGCATATTCATGATTACTGTGCTACATTAGATGTTCATGTCTCTGATGCATATGACTGAGTTGGGAGCATAATGTAATTTCTTATTATTTTCTGTTCACTCATGCTCACACTTCCTCCTTTCATAACTCTTCATTTCACTTGCTACCTGTCTGCCCTTCAATGCACTCTCTCGTTCTACTTCCTATATGCTCACAAACAGTAGAGCCTTTAAAAATCAGCACAATAAGGATTCTAGCCTTGATGAATTACTCACAATTCTGAATTGTTCAAATCCCCCCTAAAGTATGCATAAAAATTCAAAATTCTGAAAATATGTCACTGTACAGTAAAGTAAGAGCAAAAAACTAACACAGTGAAATCACTAAACACTTGAAATGTGAAAAATAAAGCTCAGAGATACAGATCCAGGTCAGGCATGAGTGTGTAGGCAGATGATATGTGTGAGACTGACGAGCATGAAGGGGGATAGCGAGGGAGTGTGGGGCGGGTACAAGTTCAACCAAGTGCAGGGTAGCCATGACAAGTGTAAACCACGAGTCGTGGCTACAACTTAACCGCATGCTGAGATGCTTCAGAGTGTAGGTGAGCGAGTTGGGTCACATTTCCCAGGTGTGTATATGGTACATGTTCAAAAAAATCTAGTGCAGGTTTGTCATGCAGAGCAGTGACCACTATATGGGGTTACAACTCGGCAATATGCCGATGCATAATTTTTCCCTATTATTTTTTTAAAGTTGCAATAGATTTTTTTTTTATATTTCTTTGCTTTGCTGAGTTGTATGAAATTTTGAGTTACAGAATGCAGAGTTTCAAGAATTTTAATGTATATACATATGACAGCCCCAAAGTACTTACTATATTCAATCACTTCCTCCATTTTCTCTTCTGATCTTACACTGTTGTGCTCTCTTTTCCTTTCAAATAGCTATCATTACCTTACTCTTGCCAACATTTACTTTCATCTTTTTCCTCTTACCCTGACAAATTCATTCACAATCCTCAGAAGTATCTTTTTTTTATTTTCTGTCAGCAACACTGCATTGTTTGCAAATAGCCTGCCACAAAGGAGTTCTGTACCTCTCACTTTAAGCTTTGCACCTAAACCCCCAGCTCTGACTTTCATTTCTTTCACACAACCTTATCAGGGGCGAGCAGCCTTTTTGAAGGGCAGGCCACACGAGACTTTCGGGACTAGGCTACAGGCCGGAGTGAGAAACGAGAACCCCAAAGTAAAAGTAAAAAGTGAAAAACATACAGATTAGTGAGATGATTGGTGCTGCTTGCCATGAAGAAGTGTTTCAATGTCCGACTCAGTGGATGAGGTAGACAATAGAATAATGTCATTGAAGTGGAGGTCTGAGAGTTGGGAGCAAAGTCGAGACTTCATGTCCTTCAGTTTGGAGAAGAACAGCTCTCTACAGTAAATGTAGCAAGGCAAGAAAAATATGCACACTTAACATCAGACAAATGAGCACATCTAAACCTCAACCTTGAAGGCTCTGATGTGTGTGTGCATGTCTGTCAGGAGAATGTCTTTAACTTGCAACACTTCAAATTGAGGGCGTTCAGATACACAGTGATGTCTGTGAGTAGGCACAAGTGAGTGAGCCATTGCGGGTCAAAGTGATCAGCGTGGGGAAGATTCTTCTGACGGAAGAAAGTGGCATCTCCTGCTGCAGGTCAAACACACAGGATAACATGGCCCCCTGACAAGAGTGTTTCAGCCTGTCTTTTTTTGTTTAAATCAAATAGGACAACCAGATCTCAAAAAGGACAGACCTGGCAATTCTTGCAGAGTGAGGTGAGGAGCACAGGCTTGCCAAACAGTATTTGCCAGGAGATGCTGTTTGGCATTTTCTTTTCCTGGGGTTTCGCAGGCCGGACTGCAATGTTAATGGCTAGCAGAGTGGCGAGCTGGATGCTAGGCCTTCATGGGCCGGATATGGCCCACGGGCCAGAGGTTGCCCGCCCCTGGTGTAAATAATGAACAATCATGGTGACTTCATACAGATGTCTCACACCCACACCAACACCAACTCTCCTTCAGCTCACCATTTACACACACCGAGGCATTCACAACCTTGTAAATTGACCTGGTTCGTTCAAGTACAAAGCCTCTCATACTTTCAGTGCAAAGATCTGGTTCACACAGTCCCTTCCTTTCATGAAATCCCCTTTGCTCAATAATCACTTAATCAATCAGTGGGGGCATACATCAAGGGGCCCATTGCCTTGGCCACCCTACAGCCCTATCACATCAAGTCTCCATGCAGGCATCTTTACCATACCAAGTATCTCCAGGCAGAATTTATAGACTTGCTCAACTTTGATCTTTGCAGGCACTACCTTGCCTCCTCCACATAGGATTGTCTCTTACAAGAACAACACAGTGAGCAAGGTCGGCTTCTGTCGACTTCTGGGAAGCTTGCCACATCCATAATCACAGATCATGGCTGAACCTTCAGCTTTGAGCAGCCCTACACTGATGTTACAAATGCCAGCTGCCATCCCACCCTCTAACCATGCCACAACCTCTCTGACCTTGTCAAGAGAGGGTGGGGTTTTCAAAAGGTGGGTAAGCATCCATTATTTGTAACCCAGCGAATGGAAACTGCCCCATTGTAAGGGTCTGCCTGGTACAGCTGCTCAAAATGCTCACCCTAATGAACTTTCTGCTCATCAGTGTCTGGCATCATGCAACCATCTGCTAGTGCCCACCTGAGAGGAAGACTCACAGCAGAGTTTCTCCAGGGGTCTGTAAGGTCAGAGGTCATTTGCATTTATGACTGGACACCCTCTACAAGATTCCTGACATACTTCTTGTCTCTCCTCAGGAGAGCTTTAGTCTTACATGACAGAGACCTACATTGGTCCTGATTCCCAGCAAGCCTGGCATACTCTTCTTGATATTCTCCACCATCTCTCCAGGGACAAAACCATTCCCTGAACTCAGATGCTCTCTAATCCACTCTTTGCAGCTCTTATATAAAATACAGGTCATGTATCTTCTCAAAATATGACACATAGGAAGACCTTTTTCACAGCAAAGGATGCAGACCAAGGCCAAAATCAAATAGAGAAAAAGCCTGCAACATGCAGCTCCTATAAGAAGAGTACAGAGCAAGATGCCCACACGTTATCAATTTTGTTTATAGAGGTGTCTTGACACACCCCTATTAACAAGTAGCTGTGGGCACAATGCTCCTAGAAATTTCTAGATGCATAATCACTTAACATCAAAACAGATCATTTCATTAGTACAGGGATGACGGAGTTAGAGAAGGTCGCATGAGTATAGGGTTGGCTGGCTCAATGCATCACAACACTATTGAACACATTCATGCAGACATGATCAAAACTTGCAGGCAACATATAAAATCACATCTTACAAAAATATTTCACATAAAAACTAAACAAACTGTACAACCAAGGGAATTCTACTACCATTTAACCCTGTGAATGTGTACAAGTGTCTGTGTCTCCATATCTTGATAGGTAAAAATTAACCATAAATTCATCAAATGTTTTGGAATGGATGGTCTCCACAGTTCAGTGCATCTATATGACACTTTCAAGCCTATTATGCTGTTGACTACTCTGCCCTTTTCACTTCCTCTCTCCACAGATACTTCCTCAGCCTCTGATCCAATACTTTCCAGTAGAACCTTGTATTCTTTTCCTCTGTTCTCTGGTCTTTTTGTACTGTAGCTTCCTTTATCTTCCCTAATTTGCATCTTTTTCATCCACACATTTTTTTTAAACTTTTCTGACTGCTAGTATTAAAGGTCTGTTGATTATATCATTTACCATGGTTTATCTTTATAACTTAATTTTCAGTTGCCTTGTACCTCCCTCCTTCCTAAGTGTGTGTGTGTGTGGTTATTTAATCAGGTAAACACATACACACACCACACACATACATTCCGCTCACTGCCTTGCCACGCCTGCTTCTCATCTCACTGCACTTCCACCACTGTACTTGAACTTTTTTCACTAAACATTTTTTTCTATTTACGTATATGCTACTCAAAATAGATTTTCCTGTACCACTTTGTTGTGACATAACAGGAAAACAGAAGAGGCTTGGCATGGCTGTAAACAGTAGTCAGACAGGATCACTGTGTACAAGTTGGAATTGGACCATAAGTAAGTCTCCTGTAAAATTATTAGCCCCTAAGCTTCAGGTTAGTGTGATTGTGGTCTTCCCAGCGAGCGAGCCATGTTGATAAATTCTGGAAAACTAGGTGTTTCCATCAGTGCCCTTTATGATAATTTTGAATGGAAACACAATAACGTTTAGTATTTTTTCACCATCAATCCTACCTCTCTACAATGAGAGAAACTGTAATTGTTTAGACTGCACCAGAGTGGAGATATGAAGTTGGGAAGACATGTAACTTTTGGTCAAGTAGAAGACAGCTATAGCCACTCCTCGAAGCATACAGCTGTCACCTGAAGCCCAAGGGTTGATGAAGCTGGCCCTTATTTAGAGTTTCAGGTAAAATCAATAATCTTAACTGACTATATACTCATTAAATCGACATCCTACTGTAAGTGCCATTTGTCTCAACCCATTTCCCATAAACAGATTGCAAAAACATATACACAGGACATAAAACCATAAATTTATCATAACAGGATAAATACCACATTTGCTTCCTTGGGAAGTAAACTGGAATTTCAAATCACTATAAATAATTTTTACATACTCTTCTCTGTAAACTCACTTATAATGTAAACAGGAGATTTAAACAAATAATGCAAACCCGCACGCTCACCTGGAGCAGCAGGGGCAGGAGAAGGACTTGACCCGTCGGTCTGTGCAGGCGCTGCCGCTGAGGCAGCGGGGGGGATTATGTCATCATCAAGGCCAGCCAGCTGGTCCTGCTCCCTTGCCAGGAACTCTGCTGCTGGGTCCACCTCCCCAGCATTGCCATCAACAGGGGGCACGAAGCTGTCACCAAAGCCGTCCATTCTGATGCCTGAGATGTGATAAACCGGTATATATTTGAATTACACTCTATATTTATATCATTTTGGCATCATCCTGTTGTATTTCAGCTTGTAATTAGTTTTTCTTATGGCAAACAACCGTTTTGACTATTGATTGGGTGATGAGTGAGGCACTTAAAAAGGGAACCCTTGATTGAAGAGAATTTAATTTTTTCTTGCCCACCTTCAAATCCCATTTTATGCTATGGTAAGACCAGAACACCCTCAAAAGACGTGGGCTATCCAATATCCTGGCCCTTCATGGGGAAACACAACACAGAAATAAATCCATTGCTAGCCACTAGTGCCATGGGGGGTATTTCCTACTTGAGGCATGTGAGAAATTGATCTATTTAGGAAAATAATTTTTTTCCCCAAAACCAAGGCCCCTGAAAAGGTAACAGACACTCTAGCACTGAATCAAAGGGTACCCTGAGACTTAACCCTAAAGGATGGGTGACGGGTTCTTCCGGCTGCCAGGTCAAAAGCAGGTGGCGGGTTTTTCTGGTCTGCCCTTTTCCGCCGTAATTTTGAAGTTTGCATGTGGATTTATTGGTCAGAGTGACTCCAAGGCTGCCACATATTTCCTCCATGTCATTCTCAATGTTCCTGTGACTGTAGCAATGGCAGAAGGAGAGTTTTTTGGATCTTCTTTGTCTGATTCTGTGCTCGAGTGTCCACAGCCACCAACCTCAACTCCTCATATGCCTCCTCTTTATCTCTAAAGGGCTCTCAATTTGAGTGCAATTGGGAGAGCTGAAAGCGACTTTTTCAAGCTTCAAAAGTGGGATTAGTGGTAAAGAGTGACAGCAACAGCATTGAACTCCAACCCTTTGTCTTATCAGGAAGGTTGAGCCCTGTTATTGTGCAATCTTGGTTAGTTGGCCACCCTGTAGATCAATCTCATTACGGCGATGGTGGAAGTGATACTGAGGCCCCTGAGGATGCATCCTACCACCCTTCAGGGTAATCAAGTTAAGAACATGAGGGTAGTGAAGGGGCTTTGTAGTGGGGTCGAGTGGGGGGAAGGGAGGGCCATTTGCTACACTGCGCCATCCACAACCTATGCAGCGTTGCGAACAAAGGCCTGCTGCCAGCTGCAAGTTACTGCACTTCATCACGTTGCCACGGAAACAAACATGACGCAGAGACTTCGAATTTGTGGCAGATTGGAGAGGAAGGATGGTTAAAGGGAATGCTCATAAATTTAAAGCTATTGGCATAGGCGGAGCCATGAAATTGATAATGGAAAGAGAGCAATTTTCAGGAACATGTTAAAGGTCAGCCAGAAGGGAACAAGTCAAAATAGAGCTCGGTGCAGAGTGAAGTCTACAAGTTTGAAGAAGAATCAATCCACCCTAAATTGACCTCTCTTTTGACCACTCTATACTATCCTCTGTATGGAAGTAGCGGGCTTTTTTTTTTTCTCTTTTTGTTGCCCTTGAACCATCTCCTATGCTGTAATAAAATAAAAATAAAAAACGAAGCGATAAAGGCGGACGGCGTGACTCACTACTAAAGGCACCGTGGCGCTCAATATTAACCAACAATTTAAACGTCATGATGGACTTACTTGGGAATAAAACATACCTAGAAAGAAAATAGAAAGACCCCAATAAGTGATACAAGGCGGACGGCGTGACTCACTACTAAAGGCACCGTGGCGCTCAATATTAACCAACAGTTTAAATATCATGATGGACTTATTTGGGAGTGAAACATACCTTGCCTGCCTAAAGCCCGCTAACCACAAAACCAAGCCCGCAAATACCTGCCGAGAGTCGTGGCTGTCACCTGAGGGATGTAAACACTGGCCGCTGCTACGAAAAATACCTCATCTGATAAATAAGTCGCACTAACGCCCACTACGCATGCGCACTGGGAAAAACACGGCCGAAAAAACTACTAATTGCCTGGTATTGTTCTAGTTTGTCCACTTGTGATGGTTGATATTGCCCACCAGAAAACAACACATCAGACCAACAGACTAAACAAACAAGAACTGAGTGAACATCAACGTGGGGTAATTCTTCCCTAAGTCTGCCCTATTCGTTTGTTCTAAAGCATTATCTTGATTCAAAGTGTTTCTCTGATGTTTGCACCATGCACTGGAAACGAAACAGGAAAAGTAAACGAGAGCTGTGAGTGAAACAGAGAAAAAGTAAGCAAGATGAACCTCTCTCTGCGAGCTATTTTGCGACTGCGAGCTCCTACAACACCGCCCCTCCACGTCACGGTCGTCGCCACACCCGACCAAATCCACATACAAGTTTTGACAGAAGAAGGCCAACAAAAATTCAATTATAAAACTTATAAATTTACCTTATATAACATTATAAAAATCAATTATTACGAAATAAAACTCTCTAGAGTGTGTAAAATTATATTTCAAATAGCTATACACATTAGCTACCGGTACCGTAGGCGATATTTTCTTATAAAATCAAATGTTTAAAAGATAACTAGGCAATGAATACAGCATTTATACTTATGATAAAAATATGGTAGTTTAATATAAATTTCATCCCTTGAGGATACGCGCTCGGTTCGTTTCTAGACGAAAAGTTGTCTCCCTCACCGCGGGAAGGTCCCACATTGATTAATTGATTTGTAACTCTAAGAGCAAATAAGAAATTTCACTGTGGAGCGCATTTCTCTCTCTCTCTCTCTCTCTCTCTCTCTCTCTCTCTCTCTCTCTCTCTCTCTCTCTGACATAAGAACATAAGAACGTGATTGATTGATTGATAGTTTATTGTTGCAGGTAAACAACAAGGGAGAAGGGAAGAACATGCCATCCCAACCCCCAGGCAGGACAGAGTGTGATTATACAACTATTAATCGTATGACATCGATGTTGAACTGTGATATCGACACAGCTGATAATTGACTTGATAATTTTATATATATTGCTAAATTTTCTGACGATATGAAGACTGATAACTCATTCGGTCCTCTCAGGCAGGCAAAGCCTTTATAAGAATATTTGAGCATATAACTTAAATCGAATCCGCAAGCTCGGGTTCGATCCCTGGCAATGAATATAATCCCGCCCCTCGGTCAGTAGGGATGGGCAAGTACCGTTAATTTGAGTACCGGTAGCACCGGTACCGAAAACTCAGCTACCGTTAGTACTGGTACCGGTACCGGTACCCGAAGGAGTATTTTTTTTATCTATGACTTCTGATGAAATTCCCAAATAAATTTCCTGTAAAGAAAACTCTCTCTCTCTCTCTCTCTCTCTCTCTCTCACAAAATGGTGGGAACTTGGGGAGACGGTCAGCGAGGCAGTGACTCAGCGTCTCCATACAGGGCCCATACCACATTGAGGCGGGCGAGCGCCGAGCGTCACTAAGATCCAAACGGTACCGGTACTAGCGGCAATGCGCAGTGCCGAGTGATCATGACGCTTCCCGGCACCCGAGTGATCATGAGGCTTCGCGGTACCAGGTACTGGTACTTGGTACCGCGAGGAATCGATTCCTCTCGGTACCAGGTACCGGTACCGGTTACCGCCTCCATGTGGTATCACGCGGTATGGGCCCTGTGTGTAGACGCTGAGTCACTGCCCCGCTGACCGTCTCCCCAAGTTCCCACCATTTTGTCCTGCTTTCCGTTTCCATCACAGCTCCCGTTTCCATTATTTTATTATTTTATTTATTTATTGGAGTTACTGGATAATTCTTGATGTCCGATTCTTTTTCTTTTTTAGGTTGCTAATAAATATTGTTATATTGTTATTAGACTATGATCGAGTACCCATATCACCGAGATATCCACTCACTGAGTGGTGATCTCTCTCTCTCTCTCTCTCTCTCTCTCTCTCTCTCTCTCTCTCTCTCTGAATGAAGTGAATATTTATTTTTTCGATAAAAAAATAGCATGTATAGTTATTATGGATGTACTCGATCATAGTTTAATAACAATAACAGTATTTAGTTGCAACCTAAAAAAAAATCGGACATGAAGAATTATCAATAAATCCAATAAATAAATCCGAGCAATCTGGTACCGGTACCGAGCATTCAGGTACCGGTACCGTACCGTTTAGCTGGTACCGTTAGTACCGGTACTGGTACCGGTACCTGCCCACCCCGTCAATCAGCACCCATGCAGCTCACCCAGCAGTCGGGAGGGTCTTCTATCAAAAGACGTTGAGTAATACAGAATAGTCATCGGCGTACAAATCGATAGGACATTTTTTTAAAGAAAATCATTAATGAATAACAGAAAGAGAGTGGGAAAGAGGACAGAGCCTTGCGGGACATCACTGTTGATACTTATTTTTAGGGGAAAAACAGCGGCCGTCTACCACAGCTATAAGATAGATCGGCCAGAAGGGAAACTGGAGATAAACGTACAGAGAGAGGAATAGAAACCGTAGGAGGGTAGTTTAGATAGCAAAGATTAAATTTATGCCAGATTTAGTCAAAAGCTGATGTCTAAGGCAACAGCAAAAGTTTCACCGAAACGGCTAAGAGAGGATGACCAAGAGTCAGGAAGTAAGCAAGATCACCAGTAGAACGCGATCAGATTGATGGTCAGAAGTTGATGGATGCTTATAAGAACTTTCCTGTAGAGAATTGTTTCAAAAGCTTTAGAAAGACAGTAAAGTAAAGCTATAGGACGGTATACACACACACACACACACACACACACACACATATATATATATATATATATATATATATATATATATATATATATATATATATATATATATATATATATATATATATATATATATATATATATATATATATATATATATATATATATATATATAAAACACCAATATATATATATATATATGTGTGTGTATATATATATATATATATATATATATATATATATATATATATATATATATATATATATATATATATATATATATATATATATATATATATATATAGTATATGCGATGTAAGGCTCAAAACACCCAATGTGTTAAGGATCTTGGTTTCCCTCTTCCCCTGCATGTCTCCCAACCTTTGTTTTCATCACCGGTCGATATGATAAAAAAAAAAATAATGCAGGATGAATTGGACCCGTCGCCCATTTCCGTCAGCGCGGTATCGCTTTCTCCCACGACAGATACAGTGCCTCCCTCCAGCCTCCCAGCCAAAGAGAACGTCAAGCTGACAGGGCCGCAACACGTACGCTTCTTTTACCATAGAGATGCAAGCGCTTAATTAATTTACGTC
Source organism: Eriocheir sinensis (assembly GCF_024679095.1). Lineage (NCBI taxonomy): Eukaryota > Metazoa > Arthropoda > Malacostraca > Decapoda > Varunidae > Eriocheir > Eriocheir sinensis. The sequence continues at coordinate 2,811,295 of NC_066518.1, forward strand.
AGTGGGTGGGAAATTTTGCGGACAATCAGTGGCGAAACACTAAACAACATTCGTGAAGCTTGTCGATCTGAGGCTCGTTCGTATGTAGCCTACTACAAGTGCGTGTACGTCGTTGCAGTGCACAATTAATTTATTTATAAGCTGTTAATTAAAGGTCTTAACATTTTTATTGTAGGGGGGGATGATGAGGTATTTATACTCTTTTAACCCAGATAATATAGTGTCCATCTGCAAGAAACGGAACACATATAATTATAGTACACCCATTTTCACCAGCGTAATTGGATTGCTGGGGGTCGTCGATCTGTCCCAGTCCAACTCTCATTGACCCTGTCCGTGACACAACAAGAAGCTTATCAACTGCGTAAATTTGATTAATATAAGTTTATTTAACGCTCAAACGCAACAGCCAGCATTTCTCGATCCCCTCTACTATAGATAGGCCATAGGTATAGTCTAATATGTTATCAACTGGATGAGCTTTACATCCTTTGTTTTTATATGAGTAGGTGAACGAATAGTGGAAACAAGTCCTTATTATTATTTTGACATAGTACTTGTCAGTGATTCAGGTGAGTTCATTAATTACTCCCTTTGAGGGCAACGCAATATACGCCAAAAGATAATGCATCAGCCACTTCATTGTCGAGTTTCAAGTGCCTTCACTCTTTGAGGGCCTCGGTGGAGTGTCTACCGCTTTGATAAGCTCAATGTGTATACAGGCGTGCCACATAAAAGTTTATTTTTCCTTTTTTTTCTTCTACTTTATCCCCCAATGCTCATCTCTCTGGGGCTCATGGTGTCTGTTAATCTATCTCTATTTATCTTCCTGTAGACATAGAGAATAGAGGGAGAAGCAGCGGTGGTCTGTCATGGTGCGCAGTAGAAGGCGCGGGCGAGGCGGCGGCCGAGGCGGGGCGGCGCAGACTCCGCCAGGAATCAGTCAGTCCGCCGCAGGTGCAAGGAGAGACGCGAGCCGCTGATACGCCGCCTCCACGCCCTGCCTCGCCCCGCAGAGATGGCCACCGAGGCTGATAACGAGCTGCGGCAGCGTGTCACTGAGCCCTGCGAGAAGCCTGAGCAGGTATTATTGCCTCCTGAGTCTTGTAGCACCTGTGTTGTCCGTGCAAGTGTCAGGCTGGGAGGACTGAGCGGTGGATGGTGTTGGGGGCCGCCTTTTTGATGTTTGTACTGCTGATTAAGACTTGAAGGTTGTTTATATTGGTGGTACTCATTGTCCCATATCTTTGTAAGTGCACATGTCGGGCTGTCATTGGACGTACCTCTAAGTTAAAGGAGAAAGACGATCTTTTATGTCGATCACGTAGTATACATGGTTTTTATGTCCGTTTTGGTTATGCCTGTAATGCAAAGGGTGGTCATCTTATTTCTTGTCTCCCATGTGTGAATCGCAGTGAAAAATCAGTCACGTGCATTTGACTTCACCTTGGAAGTTAAAATTAGGTGGTGAATTCCTTCCTTTGTTTATTATGCTTGGCCTTGAGGTTCTAGTAAGGAGGGGAGCGAGCTCACCTTATCTTTACTGATGTGCGTGAGGACCGACTACCACATCCCATCAGGTGAAATGTCATGACATTCGTGAAGAAATAATATCGGTAAACAGGCATTACTTTAGAATTGCACCCAACTCACTGGTAGATGACACACAATTTTCTGATAAATTTTACTGTTAGATGTATCTTAAACATAAACTCGAAAATACATGTTAATACAGTATTTTAGCATACTGTATCTGCTATGGTAAAATTTACCTTTACAGACTCCTGTGGAAGATATGGTGTGAAATATTTTTTTGTAATTTTTTTTTTAGGGTGAGGTAAAGTAAAGTTGGGGGCATACGCTGTAGCAGTGCGTGGCCTAGGTGCTCATCTCCGTAACATTGGCCCTTGAGCCTGTGGTGGGAGGGAGCCCATCACCCCAGGACACAGGGCCAGTGTGACATCTGGGTTACCCTGGGTTTAGGGCGAGAGAGGGCAGAATAAGTAAAATGTGGCTATCTGAAATATAGGGTAAATCTCCTAAAATAAGTTGACTCACCTGGTTGACTACCTTACATATCGTGATTTGGATGGTCATGGTAGAGTTTACAACTAAAGGGGTGTACCCATAGTTGTAAAAGTGAGGTCTTTTACACTAAATGTGGACCTTTGTACCAACATGAAGAGGGGCGAGTGGCCAAATTAGCTGGTGGTTCAGCGTTTTGAAAACTGACATTTCAGGGTTCATTTTCCAGCTGTCAAAACAAAAAACTGGGATAGTTTATCCCAGTTTTTCACTTTCACTTTCTCAGAAAGTGGATCTTTTAGCAGATAGGGGTGGGGGGGGCGTCGTCCAACCCCCCTTACCCTCCCCCTTGGCATGGCCCTGAGCTAGTCATACATTGAAGGCAGCCCAGATCTGCTGGCATGCCAGTCTGCAAGTAGACTGTGTTGAGTGCCATTAGCAGACTTAACAAAACAATCTGGTATATGGTTAGCAGACATTAAAAGAAAAAAAATATAGTGTAGGCTAGGTTTTAGGATTTTTATCCCTATTCTAGGAAAATTTCCTTAGATTTTAAATATTTTACTTATTTTGCCTCTTAAAAAATAATGCCACTGATCTAAGTTTGCTGTGGGTAGGGAAACTACAAAGGCTTGTTTTTTTATGTTTAGCCTATGGTTCCTGTAGGCTTTCTTGTTGGGGCTTGGTGGTCAGCCCTAGGTGTCATGGTGTAGGCAAGTGTTTTATAGTGGTGATGTCTTGCTTGGCTCATGCTGTTCCCTGGAGCTCTTTTTTTTTATCCTCTTTGAGTCTTTAGAGAGTTAATCTAGAGACTGGGTTGACAAGTGGTCTTCAGAACAGTATGTGGGTAGTCTTAGGCCACTTGGTGATGACTGAAAATTATCAGCTTGTAGTGGCCGGCGGGACTCAAACCCGGGTTCTCCAGGACGCTGCGCCCACATTCTGACCACTCAGACACTTCCTCCCCATTTGGAGTGTATGTCTGTAAACTTTACCTCTTCTGCTATGCTATCATTGTCAGGGTCCTTTTCTACCTATAACTTGTATTCCTTCCTCTATTTCACCCTTCTCCACCTCACTTTGTTGATGGCTGCCCTACATTAATCCTTACTCCTTACTATTGATTACTCTTCACATTAGTAGAACTATGAAGGTGTTGGTGTCTGGTGCTCATACCTCCCCAAGGGTGCATAAAGGGGTCCTTCAGTGCTATTTATTGGGTCCCCTACTTTTTCCTCTTTGTCAACCATGTGAACTAAATGCCAAATTTTTGCTGATGATCTTCACCTATACATGAATATTCACCATAATTCTGTCTCTACACCAGCTCAAGATATCAGCTCATGTCAAGAGGACACAGATAGGGTTTTTAAGGTTGCTGATTCATGGGGGCTGAATATTAATCCTGGTAAATGTGCAATATTGCGATGTCAGTTGGTAATAATGACTTGACTGGTATTGGCTCCAACATTATCGTTTACACAATTCTGATCTTTCTGTGGCAGAGAATCAGAGAGGTTTGGGAATTCTTGCTGCTAACACAAGTTCTATTCCCACATTAAGTATACATGTAACAAGGGTGTAGGTCTGGGCAGTTATATACTAAGATCCACTCTGTGTCACTCAAGTGTCTTTATGACAACATTACAAAACACATATCAAATCTTTGCTGAACTTTGGATCCACAGTTTGGAATACTGGTTGGTGATGTGATTTGAGACTTCTTGAGTCAGTACAACTTCACTGGATAGATGGTCTGAGTTGAGTTTTGCTGTTTATCTAATGTTCCTTGATTTATACTCAGTACAAGTTAGACTAAGGTGGGTGCGTATGCTAAAGCTGTGCGTGGCTGTGGTGCTCATCTCTGATCCGTTGGCCCTTTGAGCCTGTGGTAGGTAACAACCAATTATGCCAGGACACGGGCCAATGTGAAATCTGGGATTGCCACAGTTTACCCTCCCCAGGTTTCCCCAGGTACACATTTATCGACCAGCCCGAAAGGGAGGATGAACAGCTTTATGAGCTGCACGCAGACTGCCCATGCTAGGATTTGAACCGGGGCCTGCAGAGTGGTAGCTAGGCAAGCTGACCACTAGACCATGGAGGTGCTACAAGGTGGACTGATGAAAGAAAATCTCATAAAATGTTGGCATATCTTTCATAATTTGTCTGGCATTGCTCCATCTGATTTGTTTACCATGTCACCAGTCACTACCAGACTAGGTCAAAGGTACAAAATTGCCATACCCCATGCAACAACAAAATGCAGACAAAGGTATTTTAGTGTTAGGTGCTTTGATCTCTGGAACTTTTTTGCCTGATAGTGTTGTTGGTGCTGCAACTGTAAGTCTTTCAAAAGGTTCTCCACCAGTTTCTGAAGAGGCATTATTCTATTTCACTGACTGATGCATTTTTCATTATTGAGATAATAGTCATTTGCACTCACTTACATAGTGGGGTCATATGTACATCAATTTGCACATGACACTTTATGCCCACTATGCCATTCTGTACCTTTTATTGTTTGTCTAATGGGCGCTCTGGTGTGTCAGCAGTTATGGGCTGCTTATCTTATGATGTTAGCTAGTTTGAGCCTGTCTGTCTGTGGTAACCTGGGGTAGCCAACCAGGTAAGTAATTTTTGCTCTCCTGCCCACTCATTTGTTACAGATTCAAAATGCCTCCTCTATAGTTCTTTTATCTCATATTTTGACAAGCACCTCATCACTTCTTATCCTGTACATTTCATTTTCTCCTCTGATTTCCTTTTTAACAATTTTCCAAGAGTTTTTTGTTCTCTTGATGGAATAAGTGTGTGAGAGGGAGAGTGTGTGTGTATGTGTGTGGGTCTGGGCGTCAGTGTGCTGCCCTTGATTGTGCCAAAGGCTAGGCTCTGTCCACATCACCATTGAGTGTAAGCATCAGTTGGCTGGAATTTTCCAAAACCTGCATACTTCTCAGTAATGTGCATCCAAGAAGTCACTCTTTGACACGTCTCTTATGTGCCTCATTGTGTATCATTTCTGCTAGTACCTCTGCTATTTTCTATGCAGGAGTAATGACCTCGAGAGATGATATTATTGCTGATACTTAACACTTGATGGAACAGCTATGGGTGGCTGGCTAGGAAGAACAATGGGTAGGGCATATCCACAGAGGTGACACAATTAGTAGACAGGAATGTCATTTTTACTTTACTTTGAATCATAAATCACCATGAGGTTCAAGCTGCAGCAGTGAAGGCTTGGGTATACTGTAAAACCCTCCTCACATATTTTAGAATTCCCATTCGTTGATCAAGCAGGTTTGGAGACCCGAATTTCCCTTTTCAAACTTCATCCCCCAAAATTCAGTTGTAATACTTGTATATGAAAAAACATAAATTTATTGATGATCACAAATTTAGTAAGACTCATCATGTTGGTATAGATGGTCCTGAAGACTGTTGTGTGCATACAAAAGAACTTCCTTCTCCGTAAATTGTGAGCACTGTTTCTGCTACTTGGAGAAAGCTTGGCACTCATTTATGATTCTCTCTTTTACATCTGAAGAGTAAGAGAGTAAGTAAGGTGTTTCAAATATTTAGGGAAGTGTGAGCTGCCATCAAAGAGGCAAGAGAATAGTTGAAGGGCAGCCTAAAGATGTGGTGCTCTTTGGTCTGAGGCCTGATATTTAAGGGTGTCCTCCCCTCCTTTCGAGGTTGGATGAAAGGTCCTCGAAGAATTATATAAAAATGGGGTGAGGAATAGCAATAAATACAATACGGTGTTACTGTGAACAAGGAAGCCCTGTTACATGCTGGTTTTTATCTTTATTTATGTTCAGGTGACTTTTTTCTAAGACATGTAGGAGGTTTGAGAAAAAAAAAAAAGGCAATATAAAAAGTTTTATTTGCTGCTCTTTTTTATAGGGTGGTGGTGGGAATGTACACATATTTTGTTGTAGGACTTGGCTGTTCCAGGTTGGTTATCCATATTCTCTTCTCTATACACAATTGTTTGAGGTCTATAAAGTGATGATATTATGTGTCTTCTTTTGCTAACCTCAGTACTTCAGTTAATAGTATATTTTCTTATAATTTTTGTGATACTGCATTTACCATTTAGAATCAACATTTATTCATCCATTCTAGTCATACATTGATTGAGACAAAAAGATGTCACATGCCTTTCTCTCCCCCAGCCCTGTCAGCTTGAGGAAGCCTTAGAAGTAGCCTGAATGCTCTCTTACATAAGTAGCCAGCCTCACAGTCCCCTTAGTCACTCACCTGCACGTATCATGCATATTGTTTTCCATATAATCAAGGTGCTATAGTAAGATGTCACCAGTATAATTATCAATAATCTTATTTTCATGCTTCAAAGTTACACTGAATTACAGTCAACAGAATTTTCATAATCTTTACTGTTATTATAACTATTCATGAATTTTCATATGCACCATACCATATACACCAGGGGTTCCCAACCATTGTTCACTCACTACCCTGCTCTCCACACCTCCTTTCACTCATTACCCCATTTTGCTTATGCTTCCACAACTGCATTGTAGCCCATACTTAAAAAAAATGTATTAATATATTTGTATGTGGTATATTATGCAGGGAAGTAAAGAACTTTTGAATAAAAGGACAGAAAAGGACAGATTCAGCTGCCCTAGACGAAAGCCTAATACAATGGGTATAATTTTACGAAGTTTTTTTTTTCTTGGTCACCCTCTGTCTCCTGATTACCCCACAGAAAAGACCAAATTACCCCACTTGGGGTAATTTACCCCAGGTTGGGAACCCCTGAATTATACACAGCCATTTTGGACAGAGTAGATTAAAAAAACTTTTGTCTCATTTACTCTCCTCATACTGACTGTCTTCTACCTTTTTATATTCCCCTTGAGGTACAGATTTTTTAGTTTTTGTTTATGCATTCCCTTGGCACAACCTTTGCAATGTATAATAAACACACAGGCTTCTGAAATCAAGGTCTTTTACCCTAGTATATTTGAATTATTATATTTAATTTTTTTATAGTTTTTGAATGTAAAAATTTATACTAAGGCTACTTCTCTCAACAGGTTGCTCCAAGCTCTGAAATAGACTCAGATGATGACCGCCTTGTTGAGCAAGCCATTGAACAGAGAACAAAGGAGATACCTCAAGGGACAGCCCAAGAACCAAGTTTCTTACATACTCTCCTATCACCACTGCCACCAAGGTTAGTGTTTTATGTTCTTCATACTTCAAGTTACAAAATCAAATTATCATCATATATTAATATGATTTCCTGCATTTCACCTTCAAGAAACTATGCAAGCATTTTGTGCATTACAGGAAGTTAGTACATAAAGTAACATCAGTAGTCATTTTCCTACCCGAACGGATAACCCTCATAATGTATTGACTTTTAATCAAATACATTCATGATCTATAGCAATTCTCCATTTTGACTTACTATGTGACCAAAACACATTTCCTAATAAATTACATGTAGCCTACATTTCCATTAATTTTTTCTAGACAGTTTTATAATTTTTTTCATAAAAGTGTGTAGTTTCAAATACCTTTGATGATTTGCTCAAAGCATTCCAGGTTTTGGTGCACGTGCTGTATGGCAGATATGACTTTACATTTTTTCTAATCCTCTGATATAAAATCCTTTGAATTAAATAAAAAGTTTTGTCAAGAGAATTGTTATTGATGTATAAAAGTTGTTAAGCAATTTTTTTTCAAAGATAACAAGAATTTGAGTGGATCATGAAATATGAGTAATGAATCTAATTCTTCCTTAAGTTGTTTTATTTCCCATAGATATCATGGTCCAAAGTCTGTCATTGTAAAATATTGTGTGTGTTCTTAATAGTAACAATATAATACCTCTACAGATGGAGAAACTGGGTGATCCGAGGCATCTTTACTTGGCTCATGATTGGCCTTTTCTGCTTGATTATATACATCGGCCCTCTTGCTCTTATATTTACAGTAAGTGGACTCCAGGTTAGATTTCATGCTACAGTATGAAATTTAGAAACCTGCTTGTGTGTTCAAATCTTGGAAATTAACATTCTGTAACATGGGGCTCACATAGAAATATATTCCAGGCCTGTTAGTTCCAAAACAGAAGTAGATACAGTAATGCATTGCATATCTGAAGTTATTTGGCCAAAGATGGGTAATTTTCCAGATATGAAAGGCACTGAATTCTATGCTAGCAAAGGGATCATTGTTCTGATACCTCAGTCAGTTAGAATTGGAAAGGACGTTAAAGGCCATTAGAAATGACCACTGAAGACACTTTTATATTCATTCATACATTTCAATCAGTACACACAATAGGATGCAGCTCACTATGGGTTGGCATGAACATGGAGAAGCATGTAAATGAGCACTATATGTTGGTGGATTTGAACTTTCAAGCTGCATGGGTAACTCAATATTGCAATGGCCGAGTGGTCAGCGTGTGGGCGTGGCGAGCCCTTGGACTTAGGTTTGAGTCCCACTGAAACACGCTGATTTTTCAAACCATTGCTGAGTTGCGGAGAGATACCCACATGCTGCCCAGATCTTCAATCAACCCTAACCTCAGTGACTTCGTTGAAGAGGAGCACCAGGGGTCAGCATGGGCCAAGCAAGAGTCATATATCACAGCAGCCACTATGAATAAAACTCGCCTCTGCCACTAATGGGCTGGGGTCACCCAAGAGGGCCTACCAGTGCTGTAGGCATCATGTAGAGGGAGAGAAAAAAAAGAATTTTAGGTGAACAAAAAAAATGGATAAGTTCAAGTATGAGGAGCTTACCTATGAAGATGCTTGCGTGTATATAAAACATGCTTAGCCATGTACAATATATTATATAGCATCATTATTACATTGTTGGTTTAGTACAGTGATATTTAAATCTGCTAGACAGTCAAGTTTGGTAAAAGAGGACTTGGCAAGCAAAAAATGAAATCAAGGGAGAACAACAATTCTAAGGTTTTAATGCTTTATTTTAGGAATCTGCTATTTACTAATTATTATTATTTTTATCATTATTATAATTACTGCAATCATTATTATTATTATTATCATCTTTTTTATTTCAGACATTGCTGGTTCAAGTGTGGTGCTTCAAGGAAATAATCAACATTGGCTACTCAGTCTATCGAATGCATGGCCTCCCCTGGTTCAGATCACTTTCTTGGTGGTTTTCAATCACAAGCAATTACTTCTTCTATGGAGAGTCTGTGGCAGATTACTTCAGTGTCATTTCTTCAAAAAGTGTAAGATCACTGTATATTACAATATATATAGATTTAATATATCTATATATATATATATATATATATATATATATATATATATATATATATATATATATATATATATATATATATATATATTAACAAAACAATTACACTTGATGAATGGAAGGTTCTGGCACAAGTTCATGAAAACTCAACTGAATAAACATTTTCTGTTTGCAGGATGTGATGCGCTGGCTGATTGCCTACCATCGTTTCACTTCGTTCACCATGTATATAATTGGATTTGTGTGGTTTGTTCTGTCTCTGAAGAAGAAGTACTACATGAGACAGTTTTCTCTCTTTGCATGGACACATGTAGCTTTACTCATTGTTGTGTCACAAAGTTATTTCATTATCTTCAATATTTTCCACGGAATGATTTGGTTCATTGTTCCTGTTTCCATGATTGTCATCAATGATGTCATGGCATACATGTTTGGTTTCTTCCTTGGCAAGACTCCTTTGATTCAACTCAGCCCAAAGAAGACCTGGGAAGGCTTTATTGGAGGAGGCATTTCTACCATTTTCCTGGGAATGCTTGTGAGTACTGTGTAGCCTGTGTGCTGAATTTTGTTTTATTCTAAATAATGGAAAACTAGTGTTGTGGAAGCCAAGTACTAAAATCTAAAGGCAGCCTGATTAATATCTTAGACATGAAAGCAAAAGCAGCGCATGGAGATGTACTAATCTTAACTATGGGTGAAAGATTAGTGCGAATGATTAGTGTCAAAAGTTTAAGTTTGAGTGTTTGTAGTTAAAACAAGTATGTCAAGGAACAGTTTGGAGATAATGTATAGGATGTAAAAGTAAACATATCAGAAGGTATTTTTTAGAAGTGACAAAATAGGAACAGCAATACATTGTTATTGTGATGTTTTTTATTATGATTGGCTACTGAGATTAGTACAGTAATCCCTCGTTATTCATGGATGTTAGATTCCAAATTAGACCGTTTATAAGGAAAATACATGTATGACCTTTCAGGTCTATACAATATACAGACGTTCCCCAACTTACGAACAAGTTACGTTCTGGAAGGCTGTACGTATATTGAATTGTTTCGTAAGTCGTTATTTTGCCATTTTTCTATTGTTACGATCATCATCATTATCTTTAATATTATTTTCATTATTATTATTATTTAGGGGTTAATTTTCTCACAAAAAATACAAAACACTGAGTAATGTAATGAACAGCTAGAGCACAAGCGAATGCATGTTAACACTAACGAGCGTATAATGTCACCCCCTTCTCCCTTTTGGTATGTTAAAGCAAGGGCTTACTGTATTTGTCATTGGTACCTGTATACTCTTAATACAGACAGTTGTTTCCAATGTGTATTATATTACTGTCAAAATTGGACAGAGCAGGATAATGCAGGCCTCAAAGACTTCCAGCTCCTACAATGAGAAAAGAGGGGTTAAGAATAGTATATATTAGGACTGAAGTAATTAGGATTGATTTTCATTCCTTATCATTCTGAAAAACTTGATGGTTATTATTTTTTGTTTTAATAACCTTTCCTTTCACGGAAAAGTGTCATTATAATATAGTATGATCATTCATATTTGAGAATGATACTAATGATAAATTATTTTTTCAGCTCTCCTATGTTTTGTGCCAGTATCCCTACTTTGTGTGTCCTGTGGAATACAGTGAATCAGAAGATGCTCTCAAGTATATCTGCGATCCTTCTCCAATCTTCAGGCCCCAAGAATATGCTTTGCCTGAAACATTGGCAAACTTATCTGCTCTTGTAAGTTAAGAAAAAATATTTCATATTGGACACCGATAATTTCAGATTTTATCAGAAAGCTCCCTAGATTTTATAGGAAACCAAAACATTTTCTTGAATGTCGTCATATTTATAAAGTGAAATTCTAAAAACTAATCTGCATTTCAGCTGGGATGGAGGAAGACCTTGACCATGTGCCCCTTTGTGTTCCACTCTGTCGCTCTCTCCCTCTTCAGTAGTGTTATTGGACCATTTGGTGGATTCTTTGCTAGTGGCTTCAAGCGGGCCTTTAAGATTAAGGTAAAAGTTTTGTTGGTTTAACTGATACACTGAAAATGTTGATTTATTCTATGATATTTTTACAATGTCGGCGGGATAATCCAGTTATCTTTAAAATTCTGTTACCTTGGTTCTTTTTGTTGGGAAAGTCCTTTGTCCTGCAGTGGACTAGTAATGGCTGAATATGATGATGATGATTGTATCTCTGCACAATATTGCTGCTCCTCATGAAGTAAATGATAAGGAATATTTTTATGCAGGACTTTGGTGATGTCATCCCTGGTCACGGTGGAATGATGGATCGCTTCGACTGCCAGTATTTGATGGCCACATTTGTCACTGTCTATATCAACACATTCATCTCAGATACATCACCGCAGAAACTGCTCCAGAAGGTATGTACTCTTATCTTTACTAAGATAGGAATGTCCAGAGAAAATTTTGACTAAACCAACTCAAAAGGCCTTGTCCACACTGTTGGGCAGTGCCTGATAGGTAAACACCGTTACCAAATCCCCGTTCCAATACATGTTTGGATGGTGGCTGGTGGGCACGAGTGGAGATGATGTCATAAGCGGGAAACCACTGGCAAATCCTTTAAATGCTCTTGCTTGCCTGCCCATACTATTGAGTAGTGCCTGGTGTGCTTTGCAAATATGTGTATTGTAAACTCAGACACCAGAATCCCAACCTCACCTGGATTAGGGCCCAGGGATTTGGAGTGTTTCATATTGTGGACGGCAACAAACGCAAACTCACAAGGGTACACATGCACAAATACACAGGGTTCAAACTAATAGAAGCTTGCCCTCTGTCTGTCATGCATTTATTATATTGTGGCTTTATGTTGTGTCAGAGTGTACAACAACATGTGGGCATTGCCTGTTGTGTGGAGCCTGCTGGGAACTATTCCATCTGGTAACACTGCTTGAGAAGGGAGAGAAATACACTCAGCTTGTGTTGCTTGCTGGGCACTGCTTGATTGTGTGGGTGGGCCTTAGGAGAAGTGTCTTGGTCAGATTTATGATTAATTTATGGATTTAGAAAACAGTGGCAAATCTAGAAAATATTTTTTTGGGGGGGCACTATAAGGCACTCGGCTCGCAACCAAAATTTTTCGGTTGAATAAAGATTTTGGGTTCTATTCCTGGGCTGAATGAGAGTTAAAATGGGTTTTCTTTACATCCCAGCCCCTGCGCCTCCGTGGCTGAGTGGTTTCTGTTGAAATGGCAGGATTTACTCTTTACTAAACTCCCACACGACCACTGTGTGTAACAAAACACGAGAAATTGATCCAGACAAGGAAAGGTTTTGCAGGCGCCAGGGATCGAACCCGCGACCAGCGAAACGGGAGAGACACTCCTTAACCAGTTGGCCAAAGAGGTACTACACTACTACCCCCTTTGCAGAGTGAGTAATGGGAGGCTCGCCCATCAGGCAAGTCGCTGCACTACATTGTGACTGCCTACCACTCCTCGGAGCACCGGTTTGAGTCCGATTAGATGCCTTCGGCGCACAGCCCACCCAGCTATTGCCCTTGTTCATCCTTCCTTTCCTTTTCCTTTTTTTTGAGGAACTCATTGGTACATTAAAACTATTTTAATCCACTGTGGCATAAGGGGCACAATAGTATGTGTACAAAAATAAACTTGCGAAAAAGTTTGCGAGACAAAAAAAGAATCATTGGTAATCTTGACTTTTTTATGAGCTCTATGATGAATGTCAATTTATTTGGATTATTAATGCATATAGAATAAAAATCACACCCTCTCCTGATGAGATCAGAGGGGCTGTGGTAAGGTTTAAGAATGGAAAAGCTGCTGGTCAAAGTTGGAGGTGTGGTCATGATCTGTGGGTTGCATGTAGTCTTGCTGCTGTATGGCAATCTGATACCATTCCCCCTGACTGGAAAAGGGAGCTTGTCATCCTTATCTGAAAAGAGAAAGGGGATAGTGAGGACTGCAACAACTATCTTAGTATAATATTGCTCAGTGTGCCAGGCATGGTGCTTGCAAGTCTTTTATACATGCACATTTATAGCCACCTTCTGTATGGGTTCACGCCTGGTAAATCGACAACTGACCAAGTCTTACTTAGTGTTCTTGGTGTATTGCCAACACAAGTTTAAGCAGGGGATGCTTGAAACTTATTTTGATCTCAAAGAGTGTTTGATTCATTGCATTTTTAGGCATTCTTGGTTGTTGGCTTATTGACTGTCCTGCACTGTGGAACTGATTGAAAGTAATGGGTGCAGGGTAAAGCCTATGGGTCCCACAGGACTCCTGCATTTTGAAGGAGGAAGGGTCCCCTAACCCCTCTTTATTTTTGGGGTGACTGGGGAGGTGCAGCTGTCCCCACCCACAGAAACAGGCTTAGGATTAACCTAAAGAGGGGTCTGCACGTGGGCTTCTGGAAAGTCCTGAGCCTATTGGAGAACCACCAACTGCCTTGCCTATTGAATGAGCTCGGAAGGCTGAGGGTGGATATAGTGGGATTCCGAGACGAGGAGGCCTGGCAGTGGTGAGATCAGTAGTAGGGGGTACACCTACTACTAGTCTGGCATAAGCAATGATGCCCATCTTAAGGGGGTAGCTATAGGCATCTCCAGCCAACTGCAGCCGTTTGTGGCAGAGTTTACTCTGGTTGATGAGCTTATTATGCAAGAGAAGCTGTAGCACACACTGGGTTTCTTGTCTCTTGTTGCAGTGTACACTTCTGCCGAGATGTGTAAAACTGAAGAGAAGGGAATGTTCTACGCTAAATTAGACTCTGTATTAGACACATTTTGTCTTGGGTGACTTCCCTGCCACTACTGGCACTGACAGGGTTGGCTGTGAGTTGTGTTGGTCCCCCATAGTTCTAGTACCAGGCACTGCTTCTGAAATTTTAATGCTCGGTATTCTCTTGAATTTTTCGCTTCTCTCCTTGCAAAGTTATGGAAACTGAATATATTTGAGTCTCTAAGAACTGAATTCATCAAAACGAGGTTCAATAAATAAGTGTAAGCACTGTAGGTAGTGAGGGAAGAATTCTTCAGTTGTTCAAGGCTGCTGCTTTGGTCGGGGCACTGTATTTTTTGCGGTGAGCCTCGACCACTTGGAGGAGGAATTGCTTTTGTTCCTCTGACTTGGTGAGCGAGGCATTGAACTCCGTCATCAAGACCACCCCACGCTCGGCCAGATCGTTGATGACCCTAACGGACTTCACCAGGTCGAGAGAGTGTTGATATTTTTCATCAGCAGCCCACTCAAGAGGGTCCTTCTGAAGAAAATCTTCGTTGACGTGGAGAATGTTGAAAAACCTCTTCGTGGAAGTTGTCACGAAGCCGCTGAGGTCCATGTTCTGAGGTCTGCTGACTGGATGAATCTGCTTTGGAGCGTCCTTGGATCCCGGCTTGTCTTTCAGGTTTTTTACCATCTTCCTCTTCACTTCGAGTGTCACTTGATCGTCGAAAAAGGCAAATCCCACTAGTGTCTCCGACAAATACCGCAGATGCCCACTGAAGACAGTTGTGGCTGCTGTGGATATCTCCTTGCTTGGGAAATCCTCCAGCACTTTGAGCAAATGGAGGTCGTTCCTAGGGGCTGACATGGAAGGAGCCTGGAACCAGTACTTCATGTACACCTGAACGATGAAAATGGCGACTTCCAAATGATTCCAGGTGGTCTCACTCCGTGTCTGGCGTCGAGATGGACCCAGACGTTGATCCATCGGATACTGCTCTTGAAAGATGACCATCTTCAAGGTGTAGATGGCACGACTCATCCAACGTGCACGATGGATTGTGCCAGGGTAACGGAAGCGAACTCCCTTTGGAGGCTGTCCACCAAGAAAGATGATGGTGAGTTCCAACAATTCCCGGTAGTCACCTCTTGGTTGATGCTGGTGAAGTTGGTCAGTAGCAAACATGACTACTTCCTTCCTCCATTCTGCGACCCGGGATCTCATTTCCTCTTCGTCCATGGCAGTACGGAACGATGTTTGATCGACACGAGGCCAATATTCCTTGAAATGATGGAAGAGCTCAATGTTCGGAGACTTGGACGTGTCATGAAGGCCAAAGACTTTCTCCAGGATGATCTCGGCAACATGGTGCTTTCAGGTGGGGTTGAGGAGGTCTCGCTCCAGTTCCCGCTCGATAAGGAAACAGACTCCGCCTTTCAAACCGGTATTTGATGCTGTAGTGTCAAAGCAGAGCCCACTTATTCGATCCTTCAGTCCCCCCCATTTATCCAGAGTCTGCAAGATCGACATAACCATCACAACCGCTGTACCAGCGTGCAACTTGGGCACGGCAAGAAGCTTGACAACAACTTGGCCAGAAACCAACACAGGGAGACGATCTACAGTCTCTTGGCCAGGAAGAGAGCAGTCCTCCATGATTTTCCCGTCCCAGTGTAGGATCAAGGGCACTTGTGGTCTGAAGGTATCTTTAAATTCCGTAGCCAGAGCTTCCCTGCACTTGATACGAGCGCGTCTGATTCCACTAGGGCTGATGATGAGTTCGCCAATGTTCTCGCCGAGGTGGCTCGAGGATGCCATGGCTGAGAAGATGTGAGCAGCCTTCCTGTTGCTGACGTTTGTGCGGTCCAAGGCAACGGCAACCTCTGGAGTGACGACTTGGACTATGCCTCGGGCACCTCGTTGTCGCTTTGGAGAACGAATGTCTACGTTGGGGTCAAGATCAGATCCAGATCCTTCAGCTTCGGAGGCTTGACTGCTTGAGGACGAAGACGATTCCAGTTCCACGGTTGTGAAGGCTTGAGCCTGTCGCTCTGCTTCGGCCACAGCCTTCATCATCCGTCGCTCTTCTTTCCGCGCAAGAGCCAAATCTACTCCTGCCATTCTTCCCCACCTCCCTTTCTCCCGCTGAGCCTGAAGGAAGAGCTTGTCCTCTTCAATCTTGATCATGCTCAGAGCATCTCGATGCACAATATCAAAGAGCTCCTTTGCCCTTTCCACAAAGGCTTGTTGCTGTGGGACTGCTGAGGCCCGAGACCGACTCTTTAACAAGCCCTTCCATTCCGCATGATACTTGGTGACCTGTTCCACAACGTGATTTCTGGCTCGTGTGAGGATACGGGGTCGACTCCAAATCTCCAATAGTTCATCCGCGGTGGCCCTGGCACTTCCCCATCGGTCTGCTTCTCTTCCGTGTGGTGATGGAAGAACACGGACAATACTTCGAGGCCACTGGACAACTTCGTTGACGGTAAAGTGCTGCTCACTGGTCCTACAAGACACACAAGGGAGGAAGATCTAGTTTTTGGCATCTTCGAGGAACCTGGGAATGAAAAAAAACAACAGGTTGTAATGACCATAATCGACATATCATGAGAGGACATGATAAACAGAACTTTCAAGGTCGCTGCGCCACCTTTAAATATAATCTGACAAGAAAAAAATTTCAGGCATGCGGTTTCCTCACAATAACAAACAATTTTACGCTCTGGAGGAATAAAATGGCACGTTTTTATTCACCCTGGGACGATGGAAGCACCCTATTGCTGGTGGTGCTAAATGCTCGCTGCGAGCGCCAGTCGCACTCATATTTGCTGTGTATGAGTGTTCCAACACTATTTCTCACCCCACAGCATTGCCAATTCAGTGGGTTTTCCACTAAATTTGGTGGAAAATCATATCAGCCCAGCGCGAAAAATCTACAGACGAGTAACTGGTGGATGTTGTTGTCCAATATAGCGGCATTTTTGCATAGCTTCACCTATCACCTGACTGATTTTTTGACCAAATAGTTGTAAATTTTGCAGTTGGCAATACTACCCTGCCAGTATGCCATCAAGAGATATACTCAGTTGCCTCTGTATTAGACCAGTGTCCCCTTCGGGCAGGTACTCTTCAAGTTATGTTGAAACATAACAAATATTAATTTTTACTAACAACTTTTACTGCATTATTTAGTTGTATTCCATTGTATAAGATAGGATAAAGTAGCTGCACAAACTTTTTTACGAAAACTGACAATATGCTTCTTTCAGGTGTACATGTTGACACCTGAGCAACAGTTGCAGCTCTACAACATGCTGCAGGATTCCCTTATTGCAAGAGGAATTTTACAGCCATAACCTGTTCAGTAGCAAAGTTTTCTTAATGTAAGTATTGTCAATAGTTGATGTGTTATAGATTTTGGAATCTGGAGAAGTGTGTATTTATTTTTAGATGACATTGTTAATCTTTTGTGTTTTACTGAATTTTGTGTGAATGAGCCATAACCGCAATTTTGTTTTCTGCTTGCAATGGAAGTTATTATTCATTTATCTAAAGATCAACTAGAATAAACCTATTTATTGATATATATAGATATATTGAAAACTCATTGAATAAATGTCCTATTTTTATAAAACATTGGCTTAGGAAAGTAGCAGTGGTATTTTATGTACATGAACAAAGTAGTAGCTCTGGTACAGTCTCTACTAGGTGATTAAGAAGAATGAAGTTTTTACTGACAATATAATGACAACTTTGAATTTTATATCAGGAAGATGTACGAAGTAGACCTAAGATTTTTCATTTACTGCAACACATTCACTGTGATTGATTACGTTCAATGTTGGAAATTAAAATTTAATCAATATTATCACCAAATAAGAAATACTGGCATACCCATGTACAATGCACATAACTTACTCATTGCTCTTCTCTATCCCGCTTAAGATATACAGGGAACTGGATGGATCAAATTGTTTGCTTCAGGTTGTCACTAGTATAGAGAGATGGGAGGGAGAAGCATTAGTGCCATTTCTGAAGCTTGGTATTTATAGGGCATTGTCTAGAGTGACGGCCAGTCAATGGTACAATAAGTTAACCATGTACTGAAAAGCGTAGGTGGAATTTTTTTATTTTTTTTTATTTGTATTTATTGTTTTATGAACTTTTAGAAATTTCATGGAGTGAGGCCTTAAATGCAGTTAAATAGCATGAACTTGGTTTTACTATGGTAATAGACCAGATATTTATTGAAAAATAGTATGCTGTTATTTTACTGCATCTTTGTGCTGCGGACATGAATTCAACAGACAGTAAATGCAGTTGGTGTGTAAATATAAAAATACTAGCTCCAATTCAGTGTACAGTTTTTCATTGTCATTCATCATACTGTTTCCTGCATACAGCTTGGTTATATTGAGAAGCATATGCCTTGGGTTATTTGTTTAAAACAACAAGAAAAGTTTGAAAAAGTTACTATTAATAAAGCAAATTACTGTATTTGCCAACGTCGAAGAGACACCCTATTTTCAAGTGCAGCATTTTGAAAAAAATATAATATGTAATATCCTGACCTTTACCAATTTTGCTATGATGTTTTGATGCTTGTTTCCTGCCATAGTACATGTTTACTATGCATACTGTTGGACCAGTATCATATGGTAAAATACATAGTATATAATACACATGTATACTATTCTGCAACAACACCACCATGTGGAAACTAGAGGTTTGTTTACCTCTGGCGAGTCTTCCTTTGACTAGCAGCGCCTGGCCAGTGACCAAGACCAAGACTTGGTAGAGGAGTGTCTGGTTAAATCTTATACTACCATTGGAATGTACTGTATGTATTACAGATTTTACTACATCTTTCTAATTACCACACAAACATGACAAACCAAGCATCACAGTATGAACAAATGACACCCTGGAGTCAGCACTTCCCACACCAAGACCAAGACCTAAACGATATCAATGGCTGCTGTGCTTGTTGTCACAGGGCATTACCATGGTGGGTAGGGTCTGCTATACCATCACATCCCTTCAACAACAATAATGATAAATCTTCTCTGTACACTTCCTATAGGCCTAGGTTACGCCTACAGGTAATGCCAACATTTGGCGTCAAAGACGCATGATAACTTTTATTTTTATTTTGAGAGAGAAAAGTGCATCTTCGATGCCGGCAAATACGGTGTGTAGGTATTACTAGTACAAATAAATCATCTAACATGCAGGACAGTACATATTTGTGTGTGGAGAGAGAGAGAGAGAGAGGGAATATTTTCAGAAGTACATTTTTGTGATATTTTAAGTGGATTGATAATCACAGTCTGGAAAAGTGGCTGTCTTGTTAAGAAAAGACTTACCATGCACACTAGGGCCATCCGCCTCTGATATACATCCTGACACAGTGTGTGTGTGTGTGTATTTACCTATTTGTAGTCTACCGGGCCCGAGCTAAGCTCTAATAGTCCCGTCTCCATGTCTACATTCATCCAGCCTTTCCTTCATTTGTTGGACACTACTCGCCTCCATCACCTCTTCCCAAAAGCTGTTCCATATGTTAACACTCCTATGTGGAAAACTATACTTTTTCAAGTCACTCAAACAGGTTCCTTTATTAAGAAACCTGTTTGATGTGTATGTATGTATGTGTGTGTATGTATGTATGTATGTGTACACACACACACACACACACACGTGGTGCAACTGGTTAGAGTGCCGCGCTGCAAGGCTTCATGGCCAAACAGGCAGCGGTTCGAGCCCCGCTCAGGCCGGATTCTTTCCGTTAACTAGGAATGGTTACTGTCCCCCCTTGAGCAAGGGGGATGGGGTGTGTGGTGTGTGAGGTCCTGGCAGTACCCAGAGATCGACGATAATGAGCATGCACTTGCTCATGTCGGGGGGGTACCTGCTGGCGAAAGCAAGTCCAACTCGTGATCAGGCAGTGGTGAATTACACACACACACACACACACACACACACACACACACACTGTTGCACCTATGCAAGAGTAGTTAGTGGATGAAAGACTGTAGGACTGTGATTGAGAGGTGGATGCATGCTGGGACATGAGCCATGAGGTGATAAAATAGGTACTATTTTACTTGAATCATAAAGAATGAAACTGTGGCAAAGCAAATGTAGATGATGAATGTTTTAGAAAAAAAAGAAATATTGCTTAAAAATACATGCAAGTACTTGTGTAGTATCAGTTTCCTCCACCCAGTTCACCTGTATTATTAGTGTCTTGTGTAATGGTTATTTGTTAAGTATAGGATTTCCATATGTTGGACTTTTGTTCTGCTTTGAATTTTTGATGACTGTTGAGCTCTATAATGAATATAAAATTTATTAACAAAAGTAGAAAATCATAATCTGTTTTGTATGTTGTGACAATATATTTGATAAACTAAAGTATGTAGCTGTTAGACATTAGATGCAATATAAACTTGTCAGTGGCTAATGGAAAAATATGTATACTCCAGATTGTGACAGTAAATGTTTTTGCATATTCAGAAGTAATACTGAACAAAATCTATTTTCGTAAACATTTAATTGAACAAAAAAATGTTAAAAAAGTGCTGTATAACTTTGTTTGATTGTCTGGTACTTGATGATTCAGCTAAATTATGCAAAATTTTTGATGCTACAAGACAGTGAACTGCTTAAACCTACACTGGTACTTTATTAAATTATAATGATAATTTACATTGAACATCTTGATTGGGCTCTAGGAAAGACATACCTCAAGCATGTTAATGTCCAACACTTTGATGGCACCATGGGCATATTTCTTGTTTTTATAACTGAAGTTTTCATGTCATTGTTGACATGGTTTTGCTTCCTGTAAAGCTATTAAGACGAAGAAATAAAAATACCATAATATAATTATGTACTTAAGAACTATTGTTGCAGGTATTCAGGGTAATGCTTTGTTACCAATAAATAAATTAAGTCTTTAAGGACAATGTAACTGTTCTGAGAATACAGTAAAGGGAGTGGACTAGAAATTAGACAATTATGACATTACAAGAGGAGGATTTAACTTAACTGCAACAGTTTTTTCCCAGTATGTTTTAATTTAATGCAATTTGAAATTTCTAGTGTGTTTTGTCAACTATGTCCTTTTGGACATTATCTGATGAATACTGTTGCATTGATCTCCAAATAGGTACAGCTGTGTACTAAAAAAATGTAGGTTTCCAACTGCAGTATATATATAGTGAGGCTCTGATTATTTCTTCTGCAAGTAATTATTTAAGATTTATTTAAAAGTTTGTCTCTGAAACTGGCATCGTGTATGAATGTTTGTGACAGTGGATGTACAAAATTTTAATGGAGAATTTAATTCTGTTGTGTGTGTGATTTGACCAGAATTGAAGTTTAATATTTGGAATAGTATTAAGTTTAGAATGATTGTTATTATACAGGCGACCCCCACCTTTGAAACAAGTTACTTTCCCAAAATCATTCACTAAGTGAAATCATGTTGTGTGAACCCATTATAATTGGTTTAATGGAGTTTGGTTCTAGGAACCTAATCTTTCCCCATCCACCTGCATTAACCCCCTTTTTTATGAATGAATCAATAGTTGTGTGATTTATGATTTCCTAACCCTTGATTTACAGCTACATATATGATTTAACATGCAACTTGCCATTAGAAAGGGGTTCACTGTAGTTGGTGAACAGTACCTTGAAGTTATCAAGGCTATACTTTAGAGATTATTGCTCCTTGGGTTCCAATATGTACAGCATACTACTGAACTGAATTATCTTGGCAATTATAACACAGTGGTAAGTACAGTACCCTCCCGAGTTTCGCGCTTGCTTCGTTCTGCAGGTATAGCGCTAAACTCGTGGATCATGAAACTTGGGGTATTGAAAACACTGAAGAAGCGCTTATTTTCTCCAGGCGATGGAGAAGCTGACTTTTTTTTCCCACTTTACTCCCTTGTTATCTCATAATAAGTACTGTGTAAAAAGGAAGAAAATGTGTGGAGAACGGGTCATTTTGAAGCTGCAGCTGAAGGCGGCTGGCTGCCTTACGATTGGCTGACAGTTCTGAAAACACGCATGTGATTGGCCGAGTCCGATGACGTCATCGACGGCTCTCATCCAATCAGCGGCCTCTAACGATGACGAAGCGATAGCTTTGTGAATCTGAAGTCAACATTGATAGTCAACATCATTAGTTCGAAGCTTTTACTGCGAGCCATTAGTGCGCATCTCTGTGAATCTTGCACCAGCGCGTGTGAACACGGTCACCCAACCGCTAGTTTCTTGAGAATTTTGTACAGAGATTCAAAGTCGGCTGCATTTCACGGGAAACTCATTGAAATTCTAGTCAGAAACTCATGTCACCAGCATGACCATTATTTTGTGAGGTCAGTAAGTTGTGGTCACAAGAAGAAGAGGAGCAGCTGATCAGTTCAGTAGCTATCCACGTGTTTATTCCAGTACCACAATGAGTTCCATGAAGCTAGATAAGCTTGGAGTAACCAGGTTGAGCAGGTCTTTGACTTGAGTCTTGTCCAAGCTTTGTCACTGCCTCATCTTGTCCGGGTCCTCACTGCTAAGTTTTCATAGCACTAACGGCATGCTGTAGCACTCTCTCCCTTTGTGTCCGAGCTAACAACTCACAAACCAACAAATGCTTTCTTTTCATTATTTTCTATTTCTTCAGCAAACACCACAAAGCAAACTCTGCTATGTCTGGATTCATTGTTTGTTTTGCTTTTCACCTGATATATCCCAGAATCCAACAGTGCTCTGTGTGACCAAACTTGAAGATAAATTTGAGGCAGAAATTTGTCAGGGGATAATTTCGGTGGGAAATTCCCGAGGAGCTAGCTTGTGTGACCGTGTCTTTAAGCTGCTGGTGTCACACTGGGCCTTTTTCCTCCGACCACGTTGGCGATAGAAGCGACCGGCAACTCCAACTTTTCTGGGTGTGCGTCACACACGGCCAAGGTCAGTTGTCTGTATTCACAATGTAAACAGAGCAGTCGTCCTGTATCGATTAAATAGTAAACAAAGCAGCTCTGCCAGTCTACTTTACAAGTCTCTTGGTGGGCCATTTTCCACTGCTCCTCACTCCTCAGCCACTGCTGTCGTCTGTTTGTTTACATACAGCCGCACGGTTGCTCGTACCCCCCAAACGTTTTCCATCTGTAAAGACAATTGACAACTCGCTCCCGGTTGGATGCACAGGCAACCGCGGCTGACAGTAGCCCCAACAGTTGGAGGAAAAAGGCCAGTGTGACACCACATTAAGGAATCACGCATGACGCTGACGGTAGATAGACATGACCCATACATGTTAATGCAGCGCGAAACTCGGGGAGATAATGCGCAAAAGTCGGGATGGTAAGAATTTAAGATTGAGCGTGAAACTCGGGAGGGTACTGTATATGCATATCTAAACATATGTAATGATATGCTGAGAAATAAAGTGAATGAAATAAATCACCAGAAAAGGAAAATTTTTAATTGAGACTAAAACTGCCCAGAGAAAAATCAGATAAGCAAATTTTGGTATTCAGTAAGTTGAGTGAAAGGTAGTAAAATGTGATCTTTGTTAAAGTGATTTTTGTTGTATAAATATACATAAAAAGGGGGTCGCCTGTACCAGGAACCAGTCAGGAATATCTTTTAAGTTATTTTCTTTACTAATGGAACAGCCCTTTATTATATAAGTAAATGATCTCAATAGTAACATATCTCAAGATGTATCTAGTATGTACAAATTGTAACTCCATTCTTTTGTTTATTACATGACACATTAAGATGTAGTTAAAATAATCTATATATTGCATTTAGATCTGTAATACATCAGATTTGCCAGGACACACACACACACACACACACCTGTATATCACAACTAGGTAAATACACACACCAATACACACATGCAACAGAGAGAGAGAGAGAGAGAGAGAGAGAGAGAGAGAGAGAGAGAGAGAGAGAGAGAGAGTCCTCACTAAACGTCATTAATAGGTTTTTGGAAACTACGACAAAGCAAAACTACATTTTTTTTTCTAAAGTCTAATTTATGTAGACATTAGTTGCCGGCAGTAACGAAGCATCTGCCATTTTTTCTTTGTTGTTGTTCTGGGCACCCAGATGTATACTACTATGCATTATTTACAAAAGCATATTTCTTTCAAGTAAAGTTCTTAATGAAAATATCAAACTGGTAATGGAATTTTGAACCTGCCTAACTACAAGCAGATGGTCAGATGGTACGTACAGTAAGACATTTTTTGTATTATTATTGAACACTACAGATTTTAATCCATAACAGTTTGTATTTCTTCTCAACATTCTGATGAAACTAAGACGTCTGAGTATTTGCTGTGTGTGTGTGTGTGTGTGTGTGTGTGTGTGTGTGTGTGTGTGTGTGTAATTCACCACGGCCTGATCATATGTTGGACTCGTAATCGCCAGCACATACCCTCCCGACATGAGCAAGTGCTCTTTATCATTGATCTCTGGGTACTGCCAGGACCTCACACACCCCATCCCCCTTGCTCAAGGGGGGACAGTAACCACTCCTAGTCAACGGAAAGAATCTGGCCTCAGCGGGCTCAAACCGCCACCCTGTCAGGCCGTGAAGCCTGTAAGTGCAGCGCTCTTACCAGTTGTGCCACGGGGTGGTGGTGGTGGTGGTGTGTGTGTGTTTGTATTTACCTAGTTTTGAAATACAGGAAAAGAGCCGTACTAGGCTCATGCTGTCCCTTCTCCATAACGCTTATTATCCAGTTTGGCTTTAAATTCATGAATCGTTTTTGCACACACAGTCTCCTCGTCAAGTCCGTTCCATGTTGTTATGCTTCTGTATGGAAAACTGTATTTTTTGACGTCTCTCTTACAATCGCTCTTCAATTTCTTACTATTCCCTCTTGTCACACTCCTATCACGTACCACTAAGTC
Organism: Eriocheir sinensis; assembly: GCF_024679095.1. Taxonomy (NCBI): domain Eukaryota; kingdom Metazoa; phylum Arthropoda; class Malacostraca; order Decapoda; family Varunidae; genus Eriocheir; species Eriocheir sinensis. The sequence continues at coordinate 2,836,278 of NC_066518.1, forward strand.
TTCCCTGTCCAATTTTTCCAAGTGTGTGTGTGTGTGTGTGTGTGTGTGTGCGCACGTATACACGTGGATTTGCATGTGTGTGTAATATAAAGAAAATATAAAAGAAGTGAATAATATTGTAAAATACATTGAGGGAATAATCTTGATAAAATAGCAAACACTACCAATCATATAAATGTGAGTAATGAGATACTAAGTTGCAGCCCTCACCCACTGGTGACACTAGGGTAGAAGGAGTGCAGTGAGTGTGGGAAGGTAAAAACAAGCTCTCCATGTTGTGAATGTCTGGTATAGGCTTCAGTATCACTAACCTCACACCCTTGAGTTTATCAGGTGATCTTTCCCTAAATGTCCATATCCACAGGCTAGTGCATGAACGGTTACCTTTAAATATTCCTTCCCTGTCCCCTAATGATGTGTTAAGTATACGTACTTTGCTTCTATCATTAGAAGTATTGGTGTAAATGAGTATGAATACTCAAATCATTATTGACAGTTCATCTAGTTCATGAGTCACTTGAGTTTTGGATCCTTGATCCTTCTTCTGACACACTGATGTTGCTGTGTATGTTTGATGGATACAATGAGGCACTTGTGTTTACATGTCTACTTGAGAACAAGATTTTCAAACAGAATTTGCAATAAATTTGTACTTTTCTTGCTAATGGCATCGGTGTGTCATTTAAAATTAGAAAAATTCCCTGTCAACTTAAGTGTCAATTAGGGTGTTTAGGCCACCTCTGTTGGTATTACATTCCATTAGTTGAAAAGGAGGCAAGACCTGTGTGTAAGTCAACTTAGTAATCATTTACAGCACTGGTGTCTGGTCCTGTGAATGTCAGGAAATAATTTTGAGGAAATTTGTAAATGAAGTCATATATTTAGGACATATTTATATTGTTTTATCAGTGTTTTAGACTGTTTAGTTTACTGAAAGATATTACGATAAAATTATTGTTAAAAATGTTAATTTCAGAGATATACATTAGTTTGTGTAGAAGTGAAATATTAATAAAAATAAGTCAAGGCACTTACATGTTTCATTAAATACTCTTCCTTCCTTACACATGAGTGGGCATCCCTGTAAAGAAGGAAATGATTTTTAAATTAGCTACTGTCTCAATTAATATCTTGGAATGATTACTGCTTCCTGGAGAGAGACCCCCCCCCTGTGTGTGCCTAGTGCATCACTGAGGTGAATGTCTCTGGAATGGAGGCACACATTCCAAATACTTTCTCTACCCCTCATGCTAAAAAGCCTTGGTTTAATCACGCTTGTTCTCGTTATCAAAGATAGAGAAGTGGCTTACAAAAGGTACCAGATCCTTCACACTTCTGCTAATCACGATCTTTACATTTCCACCTGAAATTGTGCCAAATCTATTCGCCGACTAACCAAAATCTCTCATAAATAGAAAGTGCTGCAACCTTGCTTTCTCTAAGACTTCTGGCACCTAGCCAAAAATATCTCTAAAGAAGAAGTAACAAACGTACTACCATACAAACCCTGACACATACAAGCACACGCACTAAACGTGACTGGAACAGGTTTCCTCAAAATATTTTAGACTAGCACAATAGACTCATTCATAAAACATACACACTCACCTTCACTCCAACACCTTAATATTAACATTTAAGCCGGTATTATGAGACACTTTCGGTTCTCACATCAGCTATTTCTAAAGGCCAAAGAGGGGTCACTCGGGTTCTAATGAGTGTTTCTTCAGGTTCACTGTACAGAGGAAGGGTCAAACTACCACCAGGGCCATAAAACTGCACCTGGAAATGCCCCAAACTCCTACGAAAGCCTTGTCCAATAGGTGTTCTTGGGTGATGAAATGTCTCATAATACGACCTTAACATTTGATTCACTTCCCTCCTTGCACGCCTTGCACACTCGGCTCCCCTCCAAAGCCCCCTCCCCCATCAACTAACTCACTGCATATGCATGTTGAGCACCAACCTTGGTGCCCAGCGCATTATTATACAGAAAACAGAATAATTTTATTTCCAGTCTTTCCTATTGCAAAATTTTCTGCCTCAGTATCTACATAAATTAGCATTGCCAGATCTTATTTCCACCAAACATGTCTGTGATCGATTTTCATGCCATGAATTTTAGCGAACGAAAAAATGCCAGTTTTCCATAGTTTACCATACATGAGTCTGTTCAGCTAGGTTGATAGGCATGCTTTACCATGTCTATTATTTGTGCCTAAAAGGGCATTACCGTTTTCTAAATATTTTTTTTTCATTACACCATTGCAAAAATGTATCTCATTTGCCTAAATATGATTTTTTTTAACGAAAAAACTACTGCAGCGAATTTGATAATTTTAACGGTGGACAAACATCAAGCAGCCTGCTCACGCATTTGAGATAAAAAAAAAATATTGGCCTATTATAATAACTTGGGTTAGTAGGACCGGAAAACTGAGAGCAGCAGTCGAGTAAAAGAGTTTCCACTTTAAAACGCCCTGCCTCAGTTATGCTATTTCTTCTGCAATCAAGGATATTATAGGCAGCTCACCAGAGACCTGAGCCTTCAAAGTCCTAACAAGCCCTTTTGTATAAAATGGCAAAGATGGTGATGATGATCCAAACTGGCGCTAGTTCATCATGCAAAGCCAAAACGTCACGGGCAAATTATCTGAAGACGACAATAACCAAGTACGGTTAAGTGGTGCTCTAGATCTTGTACTTACCCTGATCTGGGTTTAATTCCCGTCGTCACCCTCATTTATTTTTTCCTATTTGATTTCGTAATTGCTTCTGGCTCTCCAGAAAGAACTAGATATACCGACACGACCCATCTATACAAACTTACCAATAAGCGTTGTGGGCGAGTGCAATATCCATTGGCTTGGAGCTCCACAGTCTGTCCCTCCTCTGCGGGACACGTGTGTTGCTGCTGTAATAGAGGTTCCAAAGTAATAAGAACTCGGGAATACTTTCCGCAGGAATCGTTTTGGAGTCAAGTAGATGTTGATTCGATCCTTTATAGTATCGCTTCTTATAGCAAGCCGATTCGCGGCTGTCTCCAGGGTGACCTGAAACTCTAGAGTTATAAAATGTTCTGTTAAAAAGAAGCTTTACCACTGAATAGATTTTCATCATGACAGACAACTAAAAGCAGCGTGATTCTTTTCGGTGGCCTCAATCCTTCCATATTGGCAGTAGTATAATGAGGAGGGGCATTATTGATCATACGGAGGATCGAAGCCTGCATCACCCGTTCGAACAGCTGGCAGGTGTCTGAAACTTGGTTCGGTTGACAGGCAGCTCACGTTTAATCTTTATTGTTTTCCGTTCATTTTGGTTGGTTTATTATAATTGCTGCTGCAGTTAGTCATAACTGTCGGCCTACATAAACACCGAACAACAACAAAGTGTCCCACCTGAGCGCAGGAACTGTAATAAATGCAACACATTTTGTGTATACTATTTTTAACAAGAGAAACAAATTTCGTTACATATTTAACGGATTGGAAGCTTATAGCACATTCGAAGGGTAAATTGAATTTCCATAGGATGCTGCTATGTATGGAGGAATAGAAACTGACTTTTGAAAATGTTTTTGTCAATGACTGATGATATAAAAATATTTCACCGAACTTTTTTTCTCGCTTCTGATGTTTGAATGGACTCCAATACTGGGGAGGCGGTGGCTGAGTGGTCAACGTGTGGGCACGGCGTCCAGGAGAACGGAAGTTTGCGTCCCGCCCACCGCAACAAACAAGCTGGCAAATTTTCAGTCATCGCTGAGTGGCCATCTGTCAACCCGGACTCTAGATTTTCTCTAAAAGAGGATCAAAGATGAGATCCGGGAGGCAGCCTGGCCCAAGCGAGATAGCGTCTGAAAATACGGGTCTGGCAGTGCCTTACCGTGTTGCAGAGCCATCCACGGAAGAATAAAGATCACTCTGTAGCATGTCTCTTGCCTCCAGGGACAAGTCTTTATGGCTTTGTAAATAAATAAATAAATAAATAAATAAATAAATAATTAATTTGGCAAATTATATGGGGAAGAAAAAAAATATATATACAATGTGATATTTGATGCAATTCATCTATTGAACATGTTCTCTTCATTCAGTGTACAAGTGAGTCTGACATGAAGCCTACATACAGGTTAAAGGTGTGCTCACATGCTAGGGGACGCCGGGGCCTCGCAACACTCTTGACTGTCTGCAAACGTCTCACTGTGGCCTGCTGACTTATGAGTCATCTCACCTTAAGCCTAAGTAAAGTCAATATATTTGCCTTACTTTTTACAAATAATAATAGTATATATATATATATATATATATATATATATATATATATATATATATATATATATATATATATATATATATATATATATATATATATATATATATATATATATATATATATATATATATATATATATATATATATATATATATATATATATATATATATATATATATATATAGCTACATGGAATTGATTCTAACGAACGTTTCAACGAAATGAATTAATTTATCATTACAATATATTTCAAAATATATTAATATATGTTTTTTACAAAATATGCCAACTGAACATCAACAAAAAATGAAATACTGCTGCACCTGCTAACTACTACTCCACCTTCAGCAGCAGCATCCATATTACTACTACTGCCACTACTACTACTACTACTACTACTACTACTACTACTACTACTACTACTACTATTACTACTACTACTACTACTATTACTATTACTATTACTACTACTACTACTACTACTACTACTACTACTACTACTACTACTACTACTACTACTACTACTACTACTACTACTACTACTACTACTACTACTACTACTATTTATGATGACACCTGAGGGGTGATCGAGGTGTGACTGATCATTTGTAAGGGAGTACACAGGAGTGGAGCACGTGGCCGGGTGTGTGTTTTATTGTGTGTCATGACCTGTATTCTTGGAGGCCACTAACCGCTCTCTAACGCCACTCATGCTCGTTAAAGAAGCGACTGTAAATTTTAGGGAAAAAGAAATGAAAACTAACTGATGGATATGTTTACGGTTGTTCTGGAGGCAAAGGGGCGCGTCAGGTGACCGGCATATTATGATGCCGCAAGTAGCAAGCAACACCTGAACATCCGCCGAATATCAACTTATAAAAGAGCGTATTCCAAATACATATTACCCGCCATATTGGTCAAACTGAAAATTTGAAGATGGCCGCTATCATTCATTGTCAGTCTTTATCAGAAAGGAGCCTGGCCACCCCCTGGGCAGCACCTTCTCTGGTATGCCCTTTAATAAAAGGAGAATTTTCAGTATGGCCGCCTGAAGTCATTCATTATCAGGTTTTATGATTTGTTCAATATCATACAGTCGGTCTTTACTGCAATTTTCTCACATTTAATCAGCTTGAGATATACACATAAGATTTATCTCATGTGGACTTGGAGAGAGATGGACAACGAAAACATTATCGCCCCCCTTGAAGGCGCGCGATAGGCAAACTGAGTATTCCACAGAATACGTAACTTCCGGTATTTACTCATTGCTGGGTGCACAGGGCCACAAACAGACCGTGTTGGCTATCGGTTCGCAAAGGGGACGCTTTACCCTTTGTGTATCAACTTTTTAGAGTTTTGAAGTTGCCTACCGCAGCAGTGAGCGTGTGAAGCACTTACTTTTAAACCAGAAGTCGAAATAGCTGCACCTTCAGAAATAATACCCATTTAATATCAAATTGAATTATATTAGAGATGCCAGACAGCAAAATACAGCTATGGATGACTCCCAACTTCAAGATCAAGTTCAGTGCGGGGCTGTTCATGAGGTAGATAAGTGCCCGCGTACATTCGGCATTCAGAGGTCATATATGCCATAAATAGACGCAAATCTTAAAATCTACGGGAGCTGGGTGAAATATGTTTTTCCCGACCAGCAGGTACTTTGATTGGACATCTGGCATCAAACAATAACTTGTATTCCGGAATTCAGGAATAGAAAAAAGAACCAAGCTCACTAGTAAAAGTACCTCTTTGACAGTTCTGTGGTTGGCCGCGTGATGGCGCTGTGTGTATATAGCCATCTATTGGAGCACGCATAGTCTGCTCTCAATGCAAAGGCAGGTCATTCATTAACCATAATTTAGTCAGTTTTATCGGATTTTCCCAAAATTGAGTTAATTTAAGATATTTACCTAAGGATATTTTTTTATATGAATTTGGTGGCAGCATCGATCCTTTCTCGAGATATACTGGTAACAGACGTATACACAAACAGAGAAACCAACAGAGACGGACAACGACGAAAACATCATCGCCCTCCTAGAAGGCGAGCGGAAAACAATACAGTGTGGTTCTCTATACGAGGCCGCACCGAACTATGTTACAAACTTTGGTTGAGACAGGTGACCGTCAGGTGAATGATAACACTGAGCAGGACACAGCATGAGGCCACCTCAGCGGGTCCCTGGAGAAGCGGCACAGAACAAGACGCGACGCTGGCGCGTCTCACCACCCACATGGCCTTCCTTGAGGATCGTTGGTCGTGTACGAGTTGTGGAGTGGCAGGTAAGGGGCGGTGGCGGCTCGACTTGCTGCCCCGCCATTCCAATAATTCATCGCTCGCCGGGCGGGGTGTCGTTCATCACAGCCTTCGTCGTGGCCAGGTTCTA
>NC_066518.1:2845448-2847948 GCF_024679095.1 Eriocheir sinensis
GACAAATCGAGGATCTCCAGGTCGATTTTGGCACCGTCGACGGGCATGGTGGCGCGATAGATCATGTCTGTAAGGGAACACGGGACGGAGCCAGTGAGAGACGGAAGTAGCAGAGAAGGGCGGGAGTGTGTGAGGGGGAGGGGGGGGGGGGCAAGGGAGGGACAGGTAAGTGAATTATTCAGAAAGGTAGACACTTTTTTTCCCAATTTACGATGTTAAAAAAGATTAGTAGTCAGCAGAAATATAAAATCCGGTATAAAGACAAATGTATGAATAAAAAATAGATGAATAGGAATACAACTACTGATAGAGGTCGACAATAAAGCATATATATATACATAGACAGCCAGATGGATAGATAAATATTTCATAACAGATAATACACACACACACACACACACACACACACACACACACACACACACACACACACACACGCATACACGCACACACACGCGGACACAATAGTCACGGGCTCATTTACGCCGGTACAACGCAGCCTCATAGCACAAGGCCGCCCTACGCCACCAGCAGCCTCGCCTCTGCCAACGCCCCAAGGCCAGCACGTTCCGGGGAGACTCGAGAGAAAAACAGAGTGCCTTTGGGCGCCACAAGATTACACACACACACACACACACACACACACACACACACACACACCGTACGTAATAATGAGCTCTCTAATCTTACAATACGTCACGTAAAGCTAAAATGGTATGCGTATGGCCGGAAAACACCCCGCTCGTACATCCCTTCCTTCAGCAGACTAAGCAACAGTGTAATATTCTCGCATCCAGTGGTCGGCCAGGGAGCGCTCCGGACATCCTTCCCCAAGCAATAAAACACCCAATTTCTACATCTTTTCACCCGTCATTAGATCAGGCAAAACTGTATACGCTCTGTGGTAAGTCCGACTTTTAAACGCCGCACTATCTTAGTCTGAAGTTCATTCCAAATGGTTTAACTTTTTGCTCTTTTCTCCCACTATTCATCACGTTTTTTTCTACTTCCGCCCACGCTACGTCACATTCTTACTCCATTCCTCCCACGCTTCACTTGGCTGTCTTGTTTCTCCTGCATGCCCACACAAATCACTCTTTCTCCCGTCCTTCTACACTTCACGTTATCTCGCTTCTTCCGTCCACACTTCATTACATCTTGCTTTTCCTTTTCTTCACGCTTTCCTTCATAAAAAAAAAAAAAAACGTAAACAGGAAATGCCTTGGTCTTTGTCTGTCTGCCTATGTGTGTGTGTGTGTGTGTGTGTGTGTATCTCTCGTACTCTGAAACACACACACACACACACACACACACACACACACACACACACACACACACACGCACACGCCGGAAGATGACAAGACCGCGTGACCTTCCTTCCATTCCCTCGTGTTACGGCTTCAACTTTTCTAGCACGTGTTCCGGCCTTCCTCTCGCCCCTCTCCCGTCCCTTACTTCCGTTGTCTAGGCCTTCCAGCACGCGTTCAGGTGGTGGGTGACTGGACGGGGTGAAGGGGAGGGACGGGGGGGAGTGGGATGACGGGGTGGAGGAGAGGGGCGGTTGGAGTTGGGTGATGGGGTGAAGGGGAGGGGTAGAGGGGAAGGGGATTAGGTGATGGGGTGGAAGGGAAAGACGGGTGGAGTGAGGCGATGATGTGAAAGGGAGGGGAGGGAGGGGGGGAAGGACGGGTGATAGGGTGGAGGGAAGGGCGGGAGGAGTTGGGTGATGGGGTGCAAGGGAGGGGTGGAGGAGGAGAGGAAGGTGAAGGGGTGTAGGACAGATAGGTGTTCCGTTAATTCCACGTGCTGAACGGACCGTGGCTTTGATCAGGTGTAATCAGGTGGGTCAGCTAGTTAACAAGTCCGACAGGTAGTTAAGAAATCAATTATCCTCCACTCGTTCTATATTTTTCCCCATCAATCTATTCACCCACTCAAAATTCAGTTCCCGTCCATCTACACTTCAATTATCTCGCTTCTTCCGTCCACACTTCATCACATCTTGCTTTTTCTTATCTTCACGCTTTCCTTTATAAAAAAAAAAATAAAAAAAAACCCGTATACAGGAAATGCCTTCTTCGCTGTCTGTCTGCCTATGTGTGTGTGTCTCTATCTCTCCTTCCCTTTGAAACACACACACACACACACACACACACACGCCTGGCCCGTCCAAAAGTTCGTTAGTCCTGCTCCAAATACGAATAAAAAGGGAAGATAAAAAAGAGGTCGGTGTATGCATTTCCACAACCGTGCTGGTGTTTCACTCGCGGCCTGGGTATGTTTCGCGTTCTCTTCGTGTTCTCTTCGTGTTATCGCGGGTTCGCAATGTGTTTATAAATTTCATGGGAGTCTATTGTTTTGCGCCTCCATGGATATAATCGTGAACACAGATAGCTGACATAAGAAAAAAAAAAAAAACCCCATCTCAAAATGATTTAGGTATTTCCTGTGTGAATCATGGAGACAAGATGATTAAAAGTGATGTGTATTATTATTATTA
>NC_066518.1:2852948-2862948 GCF_024679095.1 Eriocheir sinensis
GACATGTGCACAGTTATATACAAAGGGGAAAGGCAGGTATTGCGTTACGTGCTGAATTCAATACTGCCGAGGAGAAAAATCCACTTCCGTTTCCTGTCATGCATTCTCGTGAAGTTGAAACGAACGTGGAATTCTTTAACTGTGACCTCATTTCATCCCGGCACACATGGCTTCCTGTTTGCTTATGTTCTGTTGGATTTGTACACGTGAAACAGCCGCCACATTTCACATTTCATCGTCTTGTTATCATACCTTGCCAGTTGACTAATTTCATTTCATCCCGGCACACATGGCTTACTGTTTACTTATGTTCTGTTGGATTCCTATACGTGAAACAGCCGCCGCATTTCACATTTCATCGTCTTGTCATCATACCTTGCCAGTTGACTAATTTCATTTCATCCTGGCACACATGGCTTACTGTTTGCTTATGTTCTGTTGGATTTCTATACGTGAAACAGCCGCCACATTTCACATTTCATCGTTTTGTTATCACACTTTGCCACTCTACTCTATTTAGGAGCAGTAAGTAGCGGGCTTTTTTATTATTATTATTTTTTTTTTTTTTACATCCTTGCATAAGACCTTGCCAGTTGACTAATTTCGTTTATAGGACCGTAATCAACTGAAGGACATGATACGAACATACACATTTGTGACCTCCACTACGACCATTTCTTTTTTTTACACTCACTCAATATGCAAAATAAACAAAAAAATGGCCAAGTGACATTTTTTTTATCACTTTGTTCTATTTTCTTCAAAGGAGTAATGGTCGCGGCTTTTTCTTTTTTTTTTCTTTTTTTGCCCTTGAGCAGTTTCCTCGGCTGTAAAAACCAAACAAAGAAATCCTCAAACTATTCAAAGCGTAACCACATCAAAGGAATGCTAACTATCCCCATCACGATTTGTAAGGCGCAGTAACACTCCCTATCAGCCTCCCAAACGCCCATGACTTCCCCCCCCTCCCCCATCGAGGCACCCCACACGCCGTAGTAGTTTTTCGAGGTTTCAAGTCGAGGCAATCGGAAGTGAGTCGTACACAACCTCCGCGGGGCGTGTCTTGGGGTGAAGGGGTGGGTCTTAAAACGGGCGACGGGAATGTTTAGCCAGGATGTTGAGATGACGGAGGCGAGGGAGAGGGGGAAGGAAGGCCGGGGAAAAATGAAGAAGGGGAAGGGATAAAAAGGAGTAAGTATAAGACGGGGATTGAGAAAAAGAATAGTGAGAAGGGAGGAGAGAGGGAATTATTGCGAAGGGAAACAAGGAGGTAAAGATGGAGAGAGAGAGAGAGAGAGAAAATCGATTAGCTTATTAGGGTCAAGAAAAGTGGATGGAGAGAGAAAAGAGGCAACATGAGACTAAGAAACATCATTAGTATTTCCTTACAAAGTTATCGTCATCACTCGCTCGCTCACTCCCCAGTCCTACATTCAGTCTGCCTTATATGCATTCATAATTTTTACCTCCACTTCTTTCTCAAATTCACTCTGCTTCCTCTTCGCACATATCCACTTCCTTTGTCCAACAGCTTCTACCAGCGAGCCCTGACTTCCGAACCGTATGTAATTTTAAGCATACGGTCAAGAGCAAATTTCAAAGAGTTAAGGATTGCTCAAATGACCCCGATAAATTTGAACAAAGTGCACTTTTTTGTTGTTGATTTTTGCCATAAGATGCTGCCTGTCACGTGTTTGAAGATACCCTAAACTTAACCTAACCTAATTAAAACCCAGTTAACTTACGTGTTTAATACCAAGTTCCTGTATGTTAGGCGTTCTGCATTGTCCCACCATTTTCTCCCCCTCACAGATGTTATCCATACACCGGGGCCTTGTCCGGCCTTGAATGGGTACGGTTCGCGTCTTTTATGTGTGTGGGTGTTCCACATACACGTCCCTTTTTGACAGAGTAAAGACTTTCCGTCTTATCAACTCCCTTCCTCTTATAGTATACTGACGCAATGTTGCCTCTATCTTCTATTAATATTTTCATGCTGACTGCTCTTCTGAACTAGCTAACTGCATGCCTCCGCCCATCACCGCGGCCACGTTGCACACGACTTTCTACTCTAGCTATCCAAATCCCGTATGCAAAAGTCAACCATCATCTTCATTCATTCAATCCTTTCGTTGGTAAACGCTGGAACAGCCTTCCTTTGTCTATTAGCTCCTGCCTACGACTTGAACTTTTTCATGAGGGGAGTATCAAGACACCTCTGCATATTATTCTGGCTTCTTTGTTTTGGAATTCATTTACTACATACTATTTGCAGGAGCAGCGCTACCGGGCAATTCTGTTTCCTATTAAGCCTTCATCTGCCTCCCTTCACGTAAAAAAATCATATATGCTTTCTCATTAATGAAACTTTTTAGTTAATAAAATTAGGTCTTTGTTGGTTTTTATTATAAACCTCTTATTGTTCTTGTATATTTTTATCCAAAGAGCCAACCGGGGGTCTGTTAATTGAAGGAGAGGCAATAATGCGGAAAATAAAATAATCAATAATTAATGATAATGGGGGAAATAAGATAAAATAATAATAAAAATAATAATCAACCATCCCCACCACCACTACACCACCACCACAACAATCATCACCTCCCCCCCCCCAACAATCATCACTCGCCGCCCCCCCCACAATCTCTACCATCATCAAATCAGTATCTGAGAATTCATCATCATCACCCCCACCACCACCACAAATCACCACCCTTGCCACCCCCCCACCCCCCCATCTCTACCATCATCAAATCAGTATCTAGTAATTCATCATCACCACCACCACCACCGCAACCACCATCACCACCACCACCGCAACCACCAGCACCAGCATCACCGCCACCACCGCAACCACCAGCACCACCATCACCGCCACCACCGCAACCACCAGCACCACCACCACCGCAACCACCAGCACCACCACCACCGCAACCACCAGCACCACCACCACCGCAACCACCAGCACCACCATCACCGCCACCACCGCAACCACCAGCACCACCATCACCGCCACCACCGCAACCACCAGCACCACCATCACCGCCACCAGGCCCCTCACCACCTTAGACACGGGGCAAGATCACGTTTTTCCCTCTAACGCTGACGTCCTCACCTGAGCCAGTCCCCGGCGGAAGAGGTGCGGAGATAAATTGTGACGTCACGGCGGATTATTTTACTGACTGACTTGAAGATGGAAATTGGTGACGCGATGATTTAAAAAGAGAACCGGTAGAAAAATTATTTAGGGCATCAACCCAACCTAAGGTACCTAAACATAAACACGAGGGTGACGGAACAACAAACGGAGATTAAAACAAATGGCAATCGCTTCTCCTAAACAATGATAGGACGACGAAGATACGAGAATAATGGAACAAAACGAAGAGTAAAACAAATGATAATCGTCTCACAAAACCAAGGTGGAAAAAAAAAATAGAATGACATGTAGCAAAATAGTTTAATAAGGACGAAGATGAGGCGCACGAAAAAAAAGAAAAAGAAAAAAGAGAAGGCTGAGAGTGAAGGTATACTAGTGCATTAAATTATATAAAAAAAGTCTATAAAAAAACCTTGTATCATAATCCCATTCAGTGATAAGAACTAATAAACGCAGAAAGGAGGAACACAGGTGAGGGACAGGCACGGGAGGCCATCAACTTACCTGTGTCTGACTGGTACTCGCCGATGAAGCGCTTCGTGAGGTATCGCACGGTGAGGGCTGCGGAGGGAGAGAGAGAGTGAGAAAAGGCTTTAGCAGTGTGTGTGTGTGTGTGTGTGTGTGTGTGTGTGTGTGTGTGTGTGTGTGTCCCTTGCACTCGTACTACAAGCTCTCCCATCCTAGGCCATTCTCTTGAGATGATTACCAACAATATCACCACAAAAGAGTTACAGGCCACATCAAGCATTAATTTTCTCTGATATTAATAGTATGTTGCGAGTAGACCCAGAGAAAATGTATCTGCAACGGATATCTGTTTAATTCAAAGAGAGCGAAACACACTATAGAAGCTCCTGTTTTTTTTTTTTTTTTTTTTTTTTTGAGTTGATACTAATAATTACTGACACCTCGTGACTCGTGACTCGAAATGACTTGAGCCTGAAGTGGTGATTCAGTGCGAGTCATAACACTTCAGTCTCTTTTTTTCGGCCACTCCTCTCCAATCTTTTTAGGGGGAGTAAGTAGCGGGCTTTTTTTTTCATTATTGTTTTTTTTTTAAGCCCTTGATCTGTCTCCTTTGCTGTAAAAAAACAAAAAACAAAACTGTGCATCTATCCTTTTTTACTCACTGCACACACTCCACTATTCTGTTCAGTAAGTAAAATGAGAGTCACACACCTACACCATACCTTTGTAACATTCTGCTCGAGAAAAGCATCTACCTTAAGAGAGAATACCCTTAGCACTGACCTGTCTTGCCCACCGCCTTGCTGCCAATCACCGCCAGCCTCGCCTGACTCCCCTGGCAGTCACGGTCAGGGGAGCGCATCCTGCAGAGGGAGAAAGAGAGGAGGCATGAGTGGGGTGGGGGAGAGGAGGGAGGGACGCATACGGTGGAGAGGAGGGAAAAGGTGATAGCATGTAGGCGGTGTACCTGTGTCTGTGTGTGTGTATGTGTGTGTGTGTGTGTGTGTGTGTGTGTGTGTGTGTGTGTGTGTGTTTCCTGGTAGTTGCAAAGCTATCCTCCGCGAGATTACTGCTAACTAGTGAATTCCTGTCAACCTTGTACACTCGATGTTGCGCCAAAAAGAATGTACAAAAAAAAAAGGCGTATCTGCATATTATACTTTTCATGCTTTTTAAGTAATTTGTGTAAGTTTAGACGCTTTTATAGGTTTTTCCCTCTTCCTTCTCCTGTTTTCCCTTCGTCTCTCTCTCTCTCTCTCTCTCTCTCTCTCTCTCTCTCTCTCTCTCTCTCTCTCTCTCTCTCTCTCACACACACACACACACACACACACACACTAAACCGTTTACCGCAAGGGTCATGTCTGGTGCCAATTTATTTACGTAACTTCAAAGCCGCGGAGTCCAGCAGGTGTGGAGGCAAAGAGCACATTCTCCTCCTCTCTTACGTCGCCTCTCTCTTTCCTCTCACTCGTCTCATCCTCTCCTCACTTCAACACTTCAAGCAGTTACACCCGGTTGCAACATGTCACCCCCCCCCCCCCCACACACACACACACATACACACACAGCCACGGAACATAAACACACACAGAGACAGGAGTAGGTCGCTGGTCGAAGGAAAGATAGACATTGTAAGCATTATTAGTCTTGCACCACGTGGCCGAGAATCCTGAAGTCACCCCCTGTGTTCCCCTATTTTCTTCTTCATCTTTCCTCTTAAGATTTTCCTTCCTAACTCTTCATGCTTTTGCTTATTATTTTCTTTCCTTATTCTTTATCCTTTTATTTATTATTTTCTTTCGTACTTTTTCATCCTTTTACGTATCATTTTCTTGCCTACTTCTTCATCTTGTTATTCTCCTTCCTAACTCTTCAATTTACTTATTATTTTCTTTCCAAACTTTTCATTCCCATACACTCTTCTTAAACCTCTTCAGATATTCCTGTTCGTATTGATTTATCTGCTCGAAGCGCCATGCAAATATGTCTGATCCTGGTGTTGTGAAGTGACTATTAATAAACGTTTAAATGTCACTCTTCATCACACTTACTTTTTTTGTTTTTTCCTCTCATGCATCAGAAACATTTAAAATTATTCCAGGCATCTTTACAACTGTTCTCTCCTACCTTTCATACAAACACATACCCGACTTCTATCCTCCCAAACACAAGTATAGTCTTTCCGCTGTCATTCTCAGGTTTATTTTTTCTTTCTTAATTTTCTCTTCGCAAACACGCGCGTCTTAATCCAATAAAGCCTCCACAGTCGCTTTTCTCACCCACGTACACGGCCACCATTAGTCTTCTCTCCTGCATCGCTACATTCCTCTCATTAACTTTCCTCTTCTCCCTCGCACACCCGACATCCCACACGCCTAAATACCAAATCCTCCCTCACCTTCCACGAAGCCACATGCCAACTTGTCCTTCCCACGCCTGCAACTCCAGATCTTCGCACTTTCTCTTCCACGTCACATCTCAACTCGAGTACCCAATATTCCCACGCCATTGAGGGTTATAACATGATCTACTACCAATCCCTCCCACACCAAATCCCACATATGTCCACGCGCAATCCCTCCGCTTCCCTCAGGCTCGATTCACCCTGGTGCGGCCTTACGACACTCCGTTTCAAGTTTGCAGATTAAATTTACGCGAGGGAAGAGTACGGATTGTCAGAAATAGAATGCCCCCACCCCCCGCCTGGCATATGCTCCTATTGATAGATGAATGACGAGATAAAATATAACAGACCAGCACCGTGTTTAATGTGGATTATTCTACTATTTATATCGCGTTCTCTTTTTACGATGAGTCTATGGCCCAGATAGGCTTGCTTTATGGCTCCTGGTGGTCAGCCCCACCCCGTTATGGCGCAAGCAAGTATTTATGGTGGCGCCTTAAAAATGGCACCATCATCGTTATTCCATCCACTGACATCAAGAAAAAACAAAAGCCTTATCGGGGAATCTAAAATGGAAAAGAACACCAAACTTTTACCTGCCTCCCCGATCCTTCTGACGCCTTTAAAGGAGCATCAAGGCCCTTCACCTGTGGATCTAAATTTGATAGAGCCTTTCTGGCATCTCCCATTTTCTTTACAAGAGCAGCGTGTTGAGGGCACTCTTGTCCTTATATTGGCAACTCTTGACCTGCTTTCTCTTACCGCAAAAATAAAGACGGGCGCTATAATACCAATAATATGATCCCGTCAGTTGTTTTTACTTTCTCACTCTTGTGTGGAGTGGAAATTGTTGCGCCCGCCGCCGCCGCTGATAACGAGGTCGAGTGCTGATGAGCGCGGCGAGGACGAGATCTTCCTGTTTTTACCGAGACATTCCCTTCACTGAGTTGCGAAGATATTTCTTCTTCTCTAATTCGGGTGAGTGTCATGACGTTCACAGTGCGGAATGTCTGTTACCTGTTTTATTGTCTGCCTGCTTGTCTGTCTGCGTGTGTGTGTGTGTGTGTGTGTGTGTGTGTGCAGCAGGGATGGAGTATTCGTATTCGGGATTCGCATTCGAATACCGTATTTGGGGGTATTCGTATTCGAATAATTATTGATAGAAATCAAAGTATTTTCATTCGTATTCGAATACAAGGGAAAAATATTCGTATTATGCGAAAAATCTGACGAATACTTCAAAATTTATTATCCGAAATAACAGCCGCTGCTCCTTATAACTCCAGCCTCCTCGGCTGACGCGTAATGGTCGTGTATAATACTGTACAGGTTCATGAGCTCCTTTTACTGTTGCATAACTTAGAACAGTGCTGTACCCAGTTACGCCAAGAAGGTATTTTTCAATGAAAAGTATTCATGAATGTGTTCATGAATACGTTCAAAAAGTATTCCTATTTGTATTCGAGTTTAAACTATTTCAGTGTATTCGAATTTGTATTCGTAGGAATTTGAAGTATTCGTATTCGAATACATAACTCTTGCATTCACTCCATCCCTGCAGGTGTGAAGGGACTCGTAGTTGATAAAAAAACAATCTATGCTTTTTATACATTTTTCCCCGACGTTCACCTGTCCGTCTCTTTCGGATCATCGCCTCACCTGGCGTGACCTTCCACGCGCCCCATCCGTTGGTGATTGACACAAACACTGAATTCACCTCGCGCACAAACACCGGTTCAGTTGCCTCAAAAGCTTTCGAATACTTTTTAATCGGTTTAATTCGGAACATGTTTTCATACATTTCTTTCTTTTTTATCAAGCCGGACATTGAAGGCCACGTGAGAGCGTCGCCCCGCCGCTCAACCGTCCAAAGCGAGAGGCGTTAATGTCCTCTTCCTAACCCAAGGTCTCTCGTTGCCGACCAAGACACTGAGGTCGGTATTCTCAGGCGCTTCTACCTCTTACATCAACTATTTCCAAAAGCTGAAATGGAGATCAATCGTACTGTGATGAGTGTTTTTGTAGGTTCATGGTAAAAAAGACTGGTAACACTGCACCATGCAGGGTCATAACACTACCCATGGAAATGCCCTTAACTCCTGCGAAAGTGTTGTCAGAAATATGCACTTAGGCGCCCAGATACCAAGAATATGACCACGAGGCTTCCAGAATTTGTCTTGTGCACGCTGTAATGTTTCAAGGAAGAGAGGAAAATGTAAAAGTAAAAAAAAAGATTTGAAGGTAATGGAGAAGAAATGAGAGCAACCCAAATATAAAGTAATAAAAAAAAAATAAACTGTACATTTGAAAATAGTAAAAGTAAACAATAAGAATTTTTACTGATATTTCAAACAGCGCGCAACTTCCTGATAAAAAGCGCAAGTAAAAAGTATTGTTATTGGTCGCTCTCTCTTCACCACAGGCAAGTTGATGGAGTGAAGACAAACATTTTATCACATACACAAAACACCAAAGCAACCTATTTCCCTGTCATTTTTTCCTTCTCCATTATTTTTCTCTTTAATTCATCGTTCAATCTGTCTCATTTTATGGTCTCAATTATATAACTTTTCTTCTTTTCTTTAGCCTTCCCTTCTTTTCACTACGGCCCCTTCCGTGTCTGTAAGCACCGTCTATATGCACCGAACTTTCACATGTGGGGATCTTGAAAGGATGTGAATGGTTCGCTTGAAGGTCCTAATGTTCTGTAAGGCGGGGAGATTCTGGCAATGGGGTCGCAATTTTAAAAGAGGAGGAGGGGGAGGAGATGTGCGAGATGATGATAATGATGAGAGTAATGATGGTGATGATAATGATTAGGACGAGGATGGAGACATATGGTGATTAGGAGGAGGCGAAGGGAGACGACGAGTAGGAGGAGGAGGAAAAGAAAAGAGCGGATCTCAAAGCACATCCAGAGGACCTTTCACGTGTTACTGTCCGGTCAGTCCACGTGCCACCTAAGGGCAGTCCACATGTTGGCTGCGTGCGGAACTTAAGGGCCATTCATGTGCCAAGTGTGCATTGGTGTGTTGAGGGTACTTTTTTCTAAGGTGGCGTTGTGTTGCTGGGGCGGGCGAGGCGTAACTAAGCGCGGGCGGGCTGGAGGTGCGGGTGGTTGTGGCGTGTCGTTGAAAGTCTCTCAGCATCACGATATATTTGGGCTCTTGACATTATGAGTCAGACGGCAGCTGGCGAGACGTGTACAGCTGGCACGGGTCAATGGCTCGCTACTTTGGAGGAAGAGAAGAGAAGAGAAGAGAAGACAAGAGAGAGAGAGAGAGAGAGAGAGAGAGAGAGAGAGAGAGAGAGAGAGAGAGAGAGAGAGAGAGAGAGAGAGAGAGAGAGAGAGAGTTGCACTTATACCACAGAAGAAAACAAATACTTATCAAGCTTTCTTCCCGGTTAGTGGATGCTTTGGGTTTGATTTTACTAAGCTGAAACATGAGTGCTCGGGCTCATGTCACGGGTAAGAGGAATGTGCGTATTGTTCTTGTGTCAGCCCCGCACATACCAGACGCCCCTCCCTCTGCCCCCCGCACTGCCCCTCCGTGACAGCCCCACGCAGAAGGTGCATGTCTGCGGCCCCGGCTATTCAAACACACACACACACACACACACACACACACACACACACACACACACACACACACACACACACACACACACACACACACATTTATACTTGGAGGTAAACATTTCACACTGTCGACACACTTCCCTAAGCATGGACCCAATCACACCTATACCTCACAACATCTACAAAAGAAGAAGATGAAAAGAAGAAGGGGAAGAAGAAGAAAAAAGAGAAGGAGAAGAAAAAGGAGAAGAAGAAGAAGAAGAAGAAGAAGAAGAAGATATTGAGTCCTTGATAGAGAGAAACAACAACTTTTATGGAAAATATTGCCTTAAACTTGTGCGGCGGTGACAAAAAAACAACAACTTAAACCCCGCCGCCACCACGGACT
>NC_066518.1:2865448-2885448 GCF_024679095.1 Eriocheir sinensis
TATATACAAGAGACAAAATTGTTCTTGGTTCCCGCTCCTTGTGTCTCAGCTTCTCGGAAAACTGCTGAAGCGCGAAAACAGAAATCGCTAAACAGGAGAGGCGGGGCCAAAAATATCTTGCACAGTCATGATCGTTGCGGTGAAGTGTCATGCTCGTTCTCACCAAAAATAAATGAAAACAGGTATGTACTGCACTCTCATCCACCTCTCTCTCTCTCTCTCTCTCTCTCTCTCTCTCTCTCTCTCTCTCTCTCTCTCTCTCTCATTCATCCCTTCCCCTCCTGAGAGACTTAACTTAAGGACAACGTTACGTCTTGACAATGGCTTACCAAAAAAAACTAACGTATACAAATGAGAAAATAAATAATAAACATCCCGTCGCGATAATTCCGAGGCCACGTAATAATTAATAAATAACTCTATCCGCCAGTCTCCGGAATAATCAAGTTGCCACACGTGTGCTTCTTACAGGCTCTCTGATGACCACATTGGGATGAGTCACGCGGGGCTCACATATCTGAACTCTCATGAAGATGTATTAACCGACATCTTGGTCCTCTTGAACTGAGCAGCATCTACACGACCACCAGATTCATCACCCCCATCATCACCCTCATCATTAGGAGCAGCAGCAGTAGTACAACAGAATAATGAGGCTGGGAGTTGTGTGTGTGTGTGTGCGTGTGTGTATGTGTACAAAATGAATGCGATACGAATCAAGGCGCCTTTGACGTCAGCGGCCACCTCGGTGCTCGGGCGCGGGTGCCAGAACACTACGACACAGCCACTTATTATTCCCTTACATGCACGCGTGGGGAGAGACAAAGGCCCCACAAGCACGAAAATTAGAACAGCACACAGAAGAAGCTGCATAAATATCCTCTACTCATAACTCCCTTGCAGCCACGCTCAGAAAAGCCTCAAGTATCCACACGGAAGAGCGAGTCCTTCACGCGACCACTTGAATGAATGTGCACGGCGTCTTATTCCCGGCACCTTAAATTATAGCCTCAGGAATTCCTCTCGTCAGCATCTAACTCACGATCACCATCAAAACACAATTCCCAAAACGCCAATTCTCGCAGCGGTTCATGTCTCCCTCGGGTGCCATCTGCTCCACTTCCCTTCATTTTAACGGCCTTTACCTTGTGGGGGAGCTTAACCTTGAGAACTTTGACCTAGAGTAGCGTAAGAAGTACTACCTGGGTGGACACGAACACCTGGCGCGTCTCGTTAGCCCCATCGGGAGGCACAGACGCGGCGGTGCTCTGAGGTGTTGAGCGCAAAGGTGAGGGGGGTGACTTGTGTATGAAGGGCGAGGCAGAGCGGCAGGGGGGAAAGCGCGGAAGTATAGGTGGTAAGAAGTTGGCTGGGGAAAGAGGAGGCGTGGATGCTGGCTGGGGAGGAAGGCACTGAGGGTACAACAGGAGATGAATGTACTAATGGGCAAAAACGACTGAGAAAGCATGCATGGGTATTGAGGAGCAGACAGGATGGGGGAAGTGAAAAGAGTGGATGGAGGAAAGGTTGGATGTTGGCTGGAGAGAAAAGTAGTGACAGTAGAACAGATGTATGCACTAATGGAGATAACGACTGAGATGGCACGACTAGGGGAATAGGCAGGATGGGGGAAGCGAAAAGGGTGGCTGGAGGAAGGGGTGGATGCTGGTCAGGGAGGAAGGTAGTTAGGGTAGAACAGGAGACGTGTACTAATGGGAAAAACAACGGAGAGGATGCAGTTATTGGGGACAGGCAGGATGGTGGGAGCAGTTATTGGGGAAGCAGTTATTGGGGAAGCAGTTATTGGTGGGAACAGTTATTGGGGAACAGACAGGATGGGGGAAGCAGTTATTGGGTATCAGGCAGGATGGGGGAGACAGGCAGAAAGTACGGAGGCGGAGGGCAAGGAAGGAAAGGAGAGTAGGAAGAAATATATAGATACGGATGAAGAAGAGGCAAATAGGAACCACGACGAAAGAAGGCTGGGGGTGATAGGGGTCGATGATGAGGGCGTGTGACATTACTCTATCTATAGGAAAAAAATGTTGGTAGCGTGATTTGAGACTATTAGGTTGTACGACTGATGCATTTAGTTCGAGTAGCAATGTTGCCGGGTTAGTAACAGGACTTGCAGTATGTTAACTTAAATATTTGCACACACGTTTTGTCTTCAGTAAAACGGAACATATACAAATAAAAATGACTGAATAAAAACATTTCGGGATTTTGACATACTTAACGATAAACATTTTTTTTTTATATTTCTTCATATTAGTATTTTTTTAAGGAATGGGGCAACGAGTAGCGGACTTTTTTTTTATTGCTTCCTTTTTTTGTGCCCTTGTGCTGTCTCCTTTGCTGTATAAAAAAAAAAAAAAGGCGTTAACAAAAAGAACAAAAAGAACGAGCACATGAAGCCTCTCCCAATGACGCCTTTTGTGTTTCAGCGTCTCGAGCCTTGTTGTGGAAACGCGGCGCCGCTCCTCGAACAGCACATAAACTCCGGCCCAGTAACATCATCTCGCCAACACCGACCCGCTGAAGGGACGCAGCGCGGCCTTGAAACCTGAGCGTCTTCAGGAAGTCGTGTGGTTCCCTGGAGACACTTTGCATGTGTCCTCGAGACTTCGTTGTGGCCTAAGGAGGAGGAGGAGGAGGAGGAGGAGGAGGAGTGGTCTCGCCTTGTAAACAAAATACCTCAGGGTACGTCGCTCACTTCAACACATATATGTATACAACGCCGTTCGACCTTCACCTTTCCTTATGCTCTCGTTTTGTTCCTCCTCCTCCTCCTCCTTCAACTACTACTACTATTACCACCACCACCACCACCACCACTACTACTACTACTACTACTACTACTACTACTACTACTACTACTACTATTACCACCACCACCACCACCACTACTACTACTACTACTACTACTACTACTACTACTACTACTACTACTACAACAACTACTACTACTATTACTACCACTACTGCCCGTATTATTTCTGCTCCCACGATTTCTCCATTTCCGGGTCATGTTCCTCCTATTGCTCCATCTGTTTTGCGTCTCCATCTTTACTAGTCTCTCCCTCCTGGTCATCTTTCTCCCTTATCTGTTAATGCAGTCATCTTTATCATCCCACTCATTCATGTTATTCTTTCTTTTCTCTTCCTCTGCCTTTTTTTTTTGCTTCCACTCTCGCTACGTCTATTAGTCATCTTGTTTCTCTTGCCTCTATCTACTTCTACTCTCCTTCTCCTCCTCTTTCTTCTAATCATCCTACTCTTGTTACTCCCTCTCCCTCTTAGAAACACTCTCCACCTCCATAAACATGAGGCAAGTTGGTGTTCCTCGAATAAGCTGAATGCGACCATCAAAATAACAAATCTCATCTCGTTGTGGACAAAATAATCAACGTCACGCTCACTCAGTCAACCCAGGAGTGAAGTTGATGTTGGTGCATGTGAGAAAGTTGCGCTGGCCTGCTCGCTCTCACAGTCTCACACAATCGTTCCTGGTGACTTGTGGGAAATGGAGAAGGTCATGCAAATACGCCTCGCAGTCAGAAAGCAAACAAAGACACGCAGTGGATGACTTATGTGGGACGATTAATAATAAACGGTTGGGGCCCAGACACAGCGAAGGAGAGGAGGCGACTGACGCTGTGCTCAATGCACCGACAATAACAAAGACTTTTCGTAACTTGAGGTAAACGCAAATACATCAGTCTGACATGAGATAAAACATCGATGCTTGGATCCCGCGGGGTAAATAAACGGAAGAAACGTTCCAACAGATGTGGATATGTGAGGGAGCGGCCGCCGGTGCTGCTGCTGGCGCCATGGTCAAGATCTTGTTTGGTCGTAATAACAGGTCACGGCCACGGCTGATCATAAATCTTTCCTATAAAAGGTGGACCCTCTCTTTCGGTTACTCACTGTCCTTTCTATACAGGAGCAGCGCCAACGGGTTTTTTAATTTATTTTTTCCCCCTTGAGCTGCCTCTTCTACTGTATAAAAAAATCGAGGTAAACAGATAAGCCAACACAAATCGACATGTCACTCCTAATACAAAAGCTGTCTAATCAAATAACATGTCTGGTAGAATAATCAAGTGCTGGCAAGCAAGACTCATTGGTTCAAACCCATAAAAAAACAGCATGACAGCTCCTCCTCGGCCTCCGCCCCTTAAAACGAATTCCACGCAGGACAAATACACGACAGGATAGACAGACAGACGTAGAGACGGACAGACAGGCGAGCGCTACTCCACCCGCGAAAGAGAAAACAAGCAAGCAAACAATTAATCAAAAGCACCAATTACAAACGAAGGCTCGTGAAATAAAATAATAAACGAAGCAAACGTAGTTTTGAAATTACACAAGGCACGGTGCGCTCAGCTGTGGCCGCCGCGCCGCGCCCCTCCAACCAGAGACCGGCGAGACGTGGCCAGGCGGCGGTGTTTGGGTGCCGCGCTGACTAAGGAACAGCTGACAAAATATTAATGTTGGTCACCCGCTGCATTACACGCGATGGTGCCTCAAGCTGGTATAATCAAGATAATGATGATGATGATGATGATGATGAT
Organism: Eriocheir sinensis; assembly: GCF_024679095.1. Taxonomy (NCBI): domain Eukaryota; kingdom Metazoa; phylum Arthropoda; class Malacostraca; order Decapoda; family Varunidae; genus Eriocheir; species Eriocheir sinensis. Next base: position 2,870,032 of record NC_066518.1, read on the forward strand.
GATGATGATGATGACAGCAGTATTTTCATTCAGTAATTGAATTATTTGGTGCATGCTACTTATACATTATGATGATGAAAATGGTGATGAAAGACAATAGTAGTAGTGGTAGTAGTAGTAGTAGTAGTAGTAGTAGAAGAAGAAGAGGAAGCAGAAGAAAAATATGAAAATAAAATCATGATGCCTCGCTTGTTCGTCAGGGTACAATCTATCTTATATTTGTCTTTCAGATATACATATTTTACGTTCATTTTCTACGCGCCTGTTTGCTCAAGAACTTATTCATAGTATACATATAGTCCTATCCTCTCCTCTCCACCTACATACATGCATACTTACATATACATGCTTACACACATGCATACACAGACGCATTTATACATACACACACACACACACACACACACACTCACCTGATTTACTACCTGGAAAAAATCTCAACACCTGCCACTATTAATTTCCTCCCTCACTCCCTTCCCTTCTTTTTCCCTTTCCTTTCCCTCCCATTCCTCACACCCTTTCCCCATTTGCAGCCTCTCCTTCCCTCACTTTTCCCTCTACTTCTCTACTTCACTCCCTATTCCTCACTGTCTTTATTATAGGAAATATATCTCCTCGTGAAGGTTAAGGACGCCTTGAATCATATCACCTTTCATCCCTTCCCAACATAGAGCACCTGCTGCGAGTGGGGGGAAGGGAGGAGGAAGAGGAAGGAGCGTGATGCATGGGTTGAAAGGAGGGTGGGAGAGGGGAGCTGCGGGGAGAGGGAGGGGGTGATGGGAAGGTGGGCGAGGAGATGTGTTAGCAAGAAAGGGTGAATGATGGGAAGAAAGGGGAGAGAGAGGAGGAAGGGGAAGGAGACTTGATGGGGTGTGTGTATTTCGGGAAGGGAAAAAAAAGGGGGGGTGGGGGTGGGGGGGGAGGGAACGAGACAAGAGAAAAAAGAAATGGAAGGGGACAGAAAGTGAGATAGAGAGAGGCCGTGAGGGAACAGGTGAGAAGTAAAGAGAAATAAAAGAAAATAACGAAAAGAGAGAAACTGTGGAGGGGAGATGAGATGATGGGAGCACTATATAGCTTCTCTGCCCGTTTCTCTCTCTCTCTCTCTCTCTCTCTCTCTCTCTCTCTCTCTCTCTCTCTCTCTCTCTCTCTCTCTCTCTCTCTCAAACAGACACATACAAAACCTGATGCACTTTACGTAAACACAAATGACGGCGCCAAATGGTCTATTATAACGTCTTGCAATCGACATATCAAGAACGGCGATGATGCATGACAAAAGCGCATCATCTGTGGGCATGGAGGAACAATGGTGAGGGAATAGAAGGGTTGAGGGAAGGAGGAAAGAGAAGGGAAGCAAGGGACCAAAAAGTGAAGAGGAGAACAATAGAGAGAAAACACGATAGGATAGGACTGTATAGGATAGAGGATAGGGAAGGAAAAGAGATGAAATTATATGATGGAAGAGAAAAAATGGGAGAGGATAACAGATGAAGATAAAGAAGGAAAAGACGAACACAAAAGCGACAGGAGAGGAGGGGAAAAAACAGCAGAAAAGGAAAACAGAGGAAAAAAGTGAAAACAGGAGAGTGAAAACAGGACAGAATAAGATAAGATAGAGACGAAAGTAAATTATAAGAAAGAAGAGAAAAAAGGAGAGAAGATAGCAGGAGGAAAAATAAACGACACCAAAACAAGGAAAAAGCGAACAGAAAAGCGATAGGCGAGGAGGGAAAAAACAGCAAAGAGAAGGAAAACAAAGGATGCAAGAGATGAAGAGGAAAGGAGAGTGAAAATAGGATAGGATAGGATAGGATAAGTTAGAAGAGGAGAGGAGTGGAAATAATAGGATAGAAGAGAAAAAAAGAAGAAAAGATAACAAAATGAGATAGGAAATGATACCAAAGGAAGGAAAAGGGGAAAAGAAAAGCGATGGGAAAGGAGAAAAAAACAGCAAATGGTAGACAGCAAAGGGTAGGAAGGGTCACGCAATGTTGCACTTGTTACTTACTGTACTAGAAAATGGGGTATAAGAGAGAGAGAGAGGGCGGATTTTAAGATGTGACGCAACGTTGATTCGAAAGAAGAGGGTTTGCGAGAGAGCAATTCGGGGACGTGTAACTTTATCAGGTACACGAAAGCGTCACACAACGTCATGAAGGTGTACCGAGAGGGCAACGAACGTATGGACTTTTTCCGGGGATCATATTCTTACGTGCGTCAGACTTCTGGATACAAGTGAACAGGACAGAAAGAAGCAACGCTGGGAGGAGTACTTGGGGTAGTCCTCGAACACTTCCCGGAGGTGTACTTTGAAGATGGGACTTTACACGATGTACATTTTAAGTTACGTGTCATGTCAAGGAATCTCTGTGGAGGTACGTCGCGAATAGTTTTTTTCATGGTTATTGTGTCGCCAGCGCAAGCAAATGGTGGACGCGGGATCTGACTGATTGTATATATTATCTTAAACTGTTGTCGAGTGGCTAAGATCAACAGCATCCTGCCCGTTAAAGCTGACACCGACTGCGACGTTGAACAAGAGGAGAGTAGTATGGTCATATATCGTTACCCTCATAAAATAATTGCCTAGTCATTTTTTCAGCGATTTCCAGGTTTTTGTTTACATCAATTTTTCATCATGTGACGCCCATTTTTGTGTAGTTGCCTTCATTATTCAGGGTTTGAGTGTTCTAGAATTGGCCTTTTCATTTCTGCCTAAATCTTAAGCCAAATGAGATAATGACAGTTCTTTTCTGATTTCCTGTAAAGTAGAAAATAATGACTTAGGCGCTTTGTTTACGAAGGTGACGATGTACTCAGCTCGGGGGATTCTTTAATTAACTTGTGGCTGAAGGTGCAAAAAAAAGTGCTTTATTTTAGGGTGTGAGTCGCGGGGATTGCTGGCGAGGGTGCTGATGAGGGTGCACGCTGATAACAACAACAACACTCGGGCTGTAAAGAGTAAGCTAGCAGCAAGGCACGTGACTCGCTACGTCAAAGGCAACACAAAAATAGCAACACCGTGAGTCAGACCCGCCGGGAATCAGCGGGTCGATGTGACTCTTGGCGACCTGATCCTGATTCAGTCGCCGATGAAAATGAAGGAGATACGTAGGAGGGATGAGCGGTCTTCTCCTTTGGCGGCGAAGGTGGCGATGACGACGGAGTAGAGCTTTGATGTTTCAGGCGACGGAAGCGGAGGCGGTGACGGCGGCGACGGAGGTGTAGGTGGCGGCGACGCGACATCCTCGTTGGAAGGGGCGAGCGTCAACCTCTCTGGGTTGATAACTTGTATATGCCGGATAGCTTCGTGTTTTTTCTAATTAAATTTTAGTAAACACATCGTAATACTGTCTTAACCTTGAATAAAACGCGGATGTATTTTAAGGTTTATTTTTGTGAGGTGAGGTTACTGATTAACACCCGCGACTTTGGTGTGTTGATTGGGAAAGACTTTGATCATCACACTGTAAACAAGGAAGGCAGTGTTCTACGAGTAATAGAACATGACTATAGCATAATGATTTTCATCACGAAATTTGTCTTTGTATGGGAAGTTGCGTGGCATGATGGTGATGATGTACGTCTTCCGTAGGTACGAAATGTATATCTGTTTCAAACATATGCAAAATAATTCATTGTGCTTGTGCTTTCTTCACTCCATCACGCAATTTTCTCTCGTGTCACGTAACAGTGCTCGCGGTGGCCATGCCAGGGACGCGCCAAGACGTGCAGGCAAGAGGCAGTGACAACGATACACCCACGAGACACGAGGGGCTCAACACGGAAAATTTGGGCTCATACATATCGTTATAGTAACGAAAATGATTCTGAAAATGATATACAACATAATATAAGGTCCTTGTCCGCCCCTGCATGGAGTGAGTCCCATGAGTGGGCAGGTTCCCTCGACACGGCCCATTTGGACAGTTGAGTGAACTATATGTTTACAGTTTTTGACCCGTAAATTCTGCCGCAAGGTTACTTCCCTTGATGTTTTTAATCGTTATTTAAGTACCAACCACTTTTCTGTTTTGCTCCCTGCATGGCTCACCTCTCCTGCGGCCTCGCTGAGCACGACTTTCTACACGAGGTCGTCCCCATGCTGTCTAACTCACTAATGCAAGGGTCAACCAATGTCTTCATTCTTTCAGCCCTTTTTACGTTTTATTATGCCCCTAACTGTCTCCTTTGTGATTAAAAATGATGATGATAATAATAAAAATGATAATGACACTACTACATAATTACTAAAATAATAAAAATAATAATAATAATAATAATAATAATAATAATAATAATAATAATAATAATAATAATAATAATAATAATAATAATAATAATAATAATAATAACAACTGCTATACTACTACTACTACTACTACTACTACTACTACTACTACTACTAATAATAATAATAAAAATAATAATAATAATGAAATATATACGTATCTCTGATTAAAGATACAATAATGAATTAAATACAAACCTACGAAACATTTTCTTTATCTTCGTGAAAAAAAAACCAACCTCTAGACATAACAAAAAGACACATCATTACAAGTTATATACAACCCCCCCCCACCCCCCCACACCCACACCCACACGCTAACCACAACAATCCAGCAGACAGTATGTAACGATCTATCAAGCCTCGCCAATTCGACGCGCCCCAACCTAACAGATCAGCTTAAACAGAGAGGCGCCGGAGCTTGTCCCGCCGTCGGAGGAGGAGGAGGAGAAGGTAAGGGGGGGGAGAGAGAGAGAGAGAGAGAGAGTCCAAGGTCGCGTCTGAGTGAAAGAGATGAGGGAGAGAGGGAGAGATGCCCCCCTCCCCCCTCCTCCAGCACCACCACCACCGGAAAAAAGACTAGGTAGGTGAAAAGGGAGAAAAAAAGTTAGGCAGGTCCATACACGAGGCAGGAGGGGGGGGTGGCTGTATAGGGTGCCATGTTCAGGACAGGCTGGGTGAAAAGGAGGCAAAAAGGGGGTGATTAAGATCTAAGGGTGAGGAAAGGTGGCGAAGGAGGAGAGAAGAAGGGAGTGAAGAAGAAGGAGGGAAAGGAAGCGAGAAGGAAGAAAGGAAAACAAGGAGAAAACACAGGAAGGACGACAAGGAAGATGGAGGGTGGGAAAGGAGGAAAGAAGGAAGGGAAATGGAAGGGAAGGAAGAGAAGAAGGAGAGAAGAAAGGAAGGGAGGAGGCAATGAGTGAAAGAAGTAAGAAAAGGAGGAGAAAGATGAGAGAAGGAAGGGAAAAGAGGAAGAAAGGACTAAGAAAGGAGGAGAGAAAGAAGGAAAGGAGGAGGGAAGGAGAGTCTAAGGGAGATGGAAGCAGCAGGCAGGCATTAAGGTGGTCTATTAATAAACTATTTGGCAGTGACCACCACGAGAGAGAGAGAGAGAGAGAGAGAGAGAGAGAGAGAGAGAGAGAGAGAGAGAGAGAGAGAGAGAGAGGAGAGAGAGAGAGGAGAGAGAGAGGAGAGAGAGAGAGAGAGAGAGAGAGAGAGAGAGAGAGAGAGAGAGAGAGAGAGAGAGAGAGAGAGAGAGAGAGAGAGAGAGAGAGAGAGAGAGAGAGAGAGAGAGAGAGAGAGAGAGAGAGAGAGAGAGAGAGAGAGAGAGAGAGAGAGATGGTTCACTTTCCACAAAAATATGAGACATACCAGCTAACCAACGCACGTAAACACCAACAAACAAGAAATATTTGAGACTGATATATAGCCCCTTCCTCCTCCTCCTCCTCCTCCTCCTCCTCCTTCTTCTCCTCAACACTAACCTTTTTCTATTTGTTTACTTTCGACCTCAAACAATTACCCATTATCTCTCCATCCACTTCCTTCTTACACACACGCTTCCTCTTCCTCCTCTTCCTTGGCACGGCCCTTCACCGCTTCACCACTCTCCCTTCACCCCTTTTTTTTCATAGCAAACAACCGCACGCTTCGCTTAATCTCCTACTCTTTTCTGTTACATGGGACTCTATCACGCCTCCTCCCCCTCTTCGTCTTCTTTTCTCCTCCTCCTTCTCCTCCTCCCACTCCTCCTGATCCCTCCCCCTGCCAGCAACCGAGCCATAATTTAACTCGTGTCGCCGTCAGGAACACACACAGAAAAAGGCACCACACGAAACACTAAAGAGAGGTATCATTATTGTTGTGTTTGTCGCTGGTGACTTTTCCGCCTTCTCGTTTTTCTCAATGTCACTTCGAATGTTTTGCTTTCCACCTTAGTCTGTTTTGTTTTTGTTTTTGTTTAGGTTGTAGTTGTTGTTGTAGTGGTGGTGGAGGTATTTTTTTTTGTCGTTGAAGGGAATACCTTGTTTGTCTTTCGTAGACGTGAACAGATGTCAACGGGAAGGGAGTAAGTAGGTGAAGGGAGTGAGAGGTAGGAGTGGGGAAGGAACGAGGGATGGAGGGACGGAGTGAAGAGTGGGGGGAAGAAGTGAGAGATGGAGAGAAGAAGTAAGGGGTTGGAAGGGCGTGAGGGTGAGGGGAAGAATGAAGAGTGAGGGGAAGATGTGATGGGTGGAGGGAAGGAGTAAGGACTTAAGTTAGGTTAGAAAAAGTGAGCGGTACAGGGAAGAGTTAGTGGGAGATGGAGTAAGGGGTTGGAAAGGAGTATGGGTGGGAGAAGGGAGTTAAGGGTGGAGGGAAGGAGTGATGGGTGCAGGGAAATGAAGGCGAGAGGTAGAGGAAGGGTAGGGAAGGTAGAAAGAAGTGAGGGGTGCAAGGAAGGCAGTGAGGGGTGGAGGGAAAAAAGTGAGGGTAACGAGTGAGGGGCGGAGGGGAGTGACGGAAGACGAAAGGGCTGAGAAGAGAGGAGGAGAAGGAGGAGGAGGAGGAGGAAAGAGCAGGGAGGTTGCAGGGAACAGACAAACGAGGTGTGTGGACGCGTTAAGTAAGGAGGAGCAAAAAATAACGGCAAAAACAGAAACTTGTGACGTAATGCAAAACAGCTGGATTGTGTGAAGGTTCAGCGAGGGTTTAGATTTAGAACGTCTTTCCTGCCACATACATGAAATATTATCGAAGTTCATACACCGTAGCGAAGAGGATTTTGTTGTTACTTGGTCTTACATAATTACTTACAACTTTCAGTACATTCTTTCAATATCAACAGTGCAGTTTACCTACATACCTACCTACACACACACACACACACACACACACACACACACCGCTCAGTCATTCTCCTTACGTTTTTAAGACCGAACATAATTACGCAATCAATTTCGTTAGCAATCTGTGAAGCGTGGGATGTTGCTACACTTTTTTTTATTACCGTGTCATCGCCATTGCTATGAACACACACACACACACACACACACACACACACACACACACACACACACACACAGTCTCATTCATGTGTTTATCGTTAATGATTTGGCAACGGAGTGCTGTCAGGACACTCACGTCTTACTGAAGGGACTGTTAACGTTCCTCCTCCTCCTCCTCCTCCCTTTTTTCTTTCATCGTCTTCTTCCTTTATATTTTTCATGTCTTCTTCCTCCCCCTAAAAAAAAAAGGGCGTTAAGGATTTTACTGTCACTTTTCTGCATGTCAATTTTTTGTTTACTTTTCCTTGTCTGTCTTTCTTGTTAGTCTCGTTTTTTTTTTTTCTCCTCTTGTCTTTCTTCCTTCCTCCTTTTAATTTTCTTCTAAATCTTAATATTCTTTTTAGTCGTTCTCTTCAACAGCCTTGATTGGAACTGCTTTTCACGCTCGTTACTGAGTTCTGTTTTTACTTTAATTTGCCGTCTCTGCCCCCTCTCATTCGTTAGGGATTTATTTATACTACGTCTCTCTCTCTCTCTCTCTCTCTCTTGTCGTAATTGATGTTTTTCCTCTTCCTGGTTTCGAAACTCATTATTTTCAACCTGATTTTCTTTATTTTCTCCTTATCACTTTTCATATAATTTTCCCTTCTCTCTTTATCTTTACCCTTCTACCTTTTCCTTTTCTTCTACCATTTTTGCCTCTCTTTTTTCTTCGTTTTCCTTCTCTGTTTCATTACACTTTCGAGTCCCTCCTTTGTACCTATAACTTCTCCTCCCCTTCTTCCTCCTCTTCCATCTTCTCTTGGGCTATATCTGTCGCGTTTTACAAGTTGATGACGGAATGACGCGACGGACAAGAGAAATGTGTGTGTGTGTGTGTGTGTGTGTGTGTGTGTGTTTATAGCCGCGGCGATGACACGTTGATAAAAGGGCGCAGCGGCATCACACGTTTCACAGCTTGCTATAACGATATTGATTGCATAATGATATTCGGTTCTAAAAAAGTAAGGACCGGGACGGAGCTGCCATACACTGTTGAAAATCGGCTCCCCTCCTCTATTTATATCCCAGGTATCTCTCTCTCTTCCTTCCCTCTTTTATTTATATTCACCTGACGGCCTCGCAGGTGTATACACGCGCAGGTGACGTAGGAGATGGCATGTCAGGGATTTTTTTTCGGAGTGAGACTGATTTCGACTTCATCTAATTTTCTCTTTCATCAACCGGACTACTTTACGACGGAGAATGTCGGTATTTTGGGTTCCAGTGTATGTACTTTTAGCAGAGCGGTAGTTTTCGAGCATGAAAGGACTCACATTTCCTATTTTTAGTATGCATGTTTGAAGATTAGTATAGCTACGCACATTTATGGTTATTTGTGTCTGCCTGTCGGTATGAATGCAAGGCTGTATGTATGTGTGCGTAAAATTTTTTAATATTAATTTTTGTCTGTCTGTACGGATGCATGTTTGTCTCTATGTATGCGTGCGTAGAAACTTTGTATATTATTTTTTTGTTCAATGGAAAAGCATAAACAAAGATATAGTATGCAAGTTATACGCAAACATACATAGTAGATATATATTTTTCTCTACATATGCACCTAGTTATAGAATGCTCTCGTCAAAGGTTGCTCGTGTGCTCCGTGCGTTGACAGACACCTTTGTGCGTTATTACGTGATATGTGGAAACGTTTTGGATTATTAACGTATATATGATAACGTAAATGTTGTTTGTAAATATTTGTTTGAATGCTGAGTGGAAACAAGCGTGGATACAAATCTGTGACTGAAAAGATTTATTTGTGTGATGTCTCTATGTGTAAACACCATTATTATGAACTGTAGTCTCTCTCTCTCTCTCTCTCTCTCTCTCTCTCTCTCTGCCAGGTCCATACGTCCACTTTATGGGCCGCCTTATAATAATTGTTTTGAGTCGCTGGAGCTGCTTTTGGACGCCATCACACAGAGCCGAACTTCTCCCAGATCCTCACAAACAACGAGATAGGTCACACGTTTCTTTTCTTTATCTCCTTGTTCTTTTCTTTTACGTTGTCTCTTCTTGCATTTTCCCTCCCCTACTTTCTTTCCTTCATTCTGTCTCTTCCTTTTTTTCTTTTCCTTTCGTCTCCATCTTCCTCTCTTTCGTTCGTCCTTCCCTTTTCTCCCTGTTTTATTTCTTCTTCGTTCTCTCTCCTTCCTTTATCTCATCCGTTTCCTTTCTTTATTCCGTCTTTCCCTTATTCTTCTTCCATCCTTATCCTCCTCCTCCCTTTCTCCTGCTTCCTTCCTCTCGTTTCTTTCTTTCCTTCTCCTCGTGTTATTTTCTTCATTCTCTTCTTTTTAAAGCGTCCCGATAATTTCCAAAGTTCTCACGATAAAGATAAACAGAACTCTTAAGGCATATGTATCTCCAGAAAGTTATACGATTCGAGGATATTTCTTTTATTCCTTAACCATGGAAACTGAGGAGAGTGAGGGAGGAAAAAGGGGAGAGAAAAAAAAAAACGTCTACGGGCGATATACGAGATGTGGGTGCGTGTGGCCTTGGAGGAGGTGGAGGGAGAGACGAGATGTAAGGGCAGAGAATGGAGACAGGTGTTAGGGAAAGGGAGGAAGGGGAGGCTGGGAGCAGAGGGCGGCTGGGCGGGTGAGATAGGTGTGGTGGGTTGGGCAAGATGAATGGTGTGTCTGTCTGTCCTTGTGTTCAAATAAATGGTGTGGTTTGGGGTGTAAGGAATGACTGAGTGTGGCAGGAAATGGAGAGGAAGGGTGTGTGTGTGTGTGTGTGTGTGTGTGTGAGTGTGTGTAAACGAAAGGTTAGTTATGTAAACAGGACAATGATAAACGATGGTGGCAGAGTACAACACACACACACACACACACACACACACACACTCCATAGCTTACCTGCCGTGTGGTTCTGACGTCGGGAAGGGTTGACAGATATACAGGTGAGAAGAGTCGACAGGTAAAACTCAAGTAGGCTCAGACCCGGAGAAGCGGCGGCGAGGATGAGGCACGATGTTGACTAAAAGGATATTGTTGCTGTGTTTGTAGGCGAGAGAGTAGCTCGGTGTGGGTGTAGAGCTATCCAGCACCCGCCTGTCACTCATTCCAGTCACCAGGATCACAAACACCACCGATACGACACGCCACCGCTACACAGTTGTTCATAGCGTTCCAATTATTCTTTTTTTTATCAGAGAGAAGAACAGAAGGAGTTGAAGGGTTCGTTCATTGTGTTCGTCCGCCACATTCGTTGTTCGAGAGTGAGTTTCAGCGTCTCGAAGCGACAGCACCTGAAGAACCTGAGGAAGAGAGAAAAACACACCAGGTCAATCCCGGAATCAGTAATTTTAGAACAACTTATTTGCTATTTTTCCCTCTGATGGCGAGGCACAAAAATAATAAACTTCATACAGGAGGAGAAGACTAGGAAGCATCAAGACCGTAAACTTCGAAGAGCAAGTCGAGTGAATGTGAAGCGGCTGAGTCTGCAGGGTGAGTTAAATGCGGAAGGTCTGGCGACGAAATAAGAAACGCGGGGTGAGTTACCGAGTAAGATCCGGGGAATAGAGTGAACAATATCCTGAGATGAAGATGATCAAGCCCGGTGGAGTGAAGCGGGCAATTTCCAGAGAAGCGAGTGTATGCATTGCTTCGAGACATGTTCCGACCGAGTCTCGTGGTGGTGGTGGTGGCGATACAAGGAGGATTGGGAAAATGAGAGTCAGGAGCTGCCTTGTATAGGCCAACCGGTCTCTTGCAGACTCCTTACGTTCTTATGTTCTTATGTTCTTAAGAGGAAGGAGAATGAAGAGGTGGATGTTCGGGAAAAGGAGTGAGAAGGGAGTTGAATAATTGAGGTGTAGAATAAATAGTATGGCAGTAATGGTGGGGTGGAGGCGGACAATAGGGTTGGGGATAAGGGGAAAAAGAGGAAGTAGAGTAAAATAGACGCAGAACGAGTACAGTATTACAGTGGTGGTGATGGTGATGGGTGGTGATGATGGGTGATGTTAAAAGAGGTAGAGAACGAGTATTGCAGTGGTGGTGATGGTGGTGAGGGTGGTGAGGGGAGCAATGATTTGGGTGGGATGATGGGGCTGATGATGGAATGACAAGATGATGGGTGAAATATTATTGGTGAGGTGTGGCAATGCTCTCTCTCTCTCTCTCTCTCTCTGATGGAGGTGAATGTATGCTGAGGTCACATTGATGCAAAAAGAAGCAAGGAGACAATAGTTGAACGATGTAAGGAATTGAAAAGAATCTTGTGGAAATTTTCACTCTTTTTCTTCTTCTTTCAGTTCTCTATCTCCTGTTTTTGTTTGGTTTTATACTTTTTATCCCTCCGCTAACTTGTTTTTCTTTGTTGCCTTCTTTCTTTTACCTTCTTTTTGCTTTTCTTTCTTTCTGTCTTTCTTTCTTTGCTCAGTTTTTTCTTCCTCTGCTGTCACTAACATTTGATTTTTGCTTTTCTTTCTTTCTTTCTGTCTGTCTTTCTTTCTTCCTCTGCCATCATTAACTTTTGCTTTTTGCTTTTCTTTCTTTCTTTCTGTCTTTCTTTCTTTGCTCAGTTCTCTCTTCCTCTGCCATCACTAACTTTTGATTTTTGCTTTTGTCTCTCTCACAGTTGAAGTCCTTGGCATTTCCAGAAGTGCACAATTCCGCTATTTTGAAACATACGCTGTAATTCAGAAAAGGATGTTTGTTCTCTATTGCTTTTATCTTCTTTAATGTCATCATCGTCATCCTACACACATCGGAAAAACTCGCTAAACTACGCATTGCCTCGGTGCCCAAATTCGTCTCTTTCCCCTGTGTGCATGACTACGGTATCTTGAAGTTAAGCTACATGAGAATATACCATAAACTGTGGGGAGGAAAGTTTGTGTGTGTGTGTGGTGTGTGTGTGTGTGTGTGTGTGTGTGTGTGGGAGTGTCGGTGCTTCAAGAGTGTCAGCGTGGGTGTGAGTGAGATGAGAAGGCTTGTGGAGGCGACCCTGCAAACCCAATCCCTTTGAAGGTGATTCTAGGTAAACTACTGTATGCGATTGCTCCAGGTGTGAGGGGGAGAGAGACGGGTGGGGGGGGGGTAAAGGGTAGTGGAGAGAGAGAGAGAGAGAGAGAGAGAGAGAGAGAGAGAGAGAGAGAGAGAGAGAGAGAGAGAGAGAGAGAGAGAGAGAGAGAGAGAGAGAGAGACGCAAGAACAGGAAAAATTGAGGCCGTGTATCTAAACCCGAAGCTATACTCAGGCAGAACCGCACACCAGACCGCTCGAAGAAATCACAACTTTTTACCCGTGGCCAGAGAGAAACACGCACACAAAAACGTGACTCCTAGGTGACTCTATAGAGAAAATGAGTTTACCTGTGCGCGGGGTGGAGGTAAAAACATGCTTAAGCACACGTGTGGGGCGTGGGCGTTGAAGCGAGGACTCCACAAGTTACTGAAGAACGGTGTAAAGCGGAAAAAAGGAGGCTGAAGAGAACGATGATTTATAGAAAGAAGTGAAATGGCGGGAGCAGAAGGACGCGAGATGGAGAGTGAGGGAACCCGTGTGACAATAGAAGAGGGAAGTGGAAGGAGGGATGATAAAAAGGAATGAGTGGAATGGGAGGAGCAGAGGAAAGCGATATGGAAAGTGAAGGAACCCGTGTAACAGTAGAAGGAGAGATAATAAAGAAAAAGGGATAGAATATAGGATAGACACAGAGAAGACAAGTGGAAAGAAAAAGTGGCAATAGAATGAAGAAGAGTGAAATACGATGCACAAAGAGAAGCTATGAGGCATGTGCAAGGAAATCAGGTGACAATAAAACCATAAAAGAACAAAAAAACAAACAAACAAATGATAGAGTATACAGGTAAGGTGCAGGGCGGCATGAAGAAACAAATACACAGAGATACAGACGAGGACAAGAAATCCATCGAGGTAAACGGATAGAGTAAAAAATAGCGCGAGGGGTGACTTGGTAATGTTAGATCTTTCCCTGAATAATGATGAGGCTGAGACTGACGCAGACGACCAAGGAAGAGGAAGAGGAAGAGGAAGCGGAAGAAAGCGAGAGGAGGCTGGATGATGGAAGACTGGCGATAAGGAGGGGAGGTAAGTGAGAATTGGCAAGCGAAGGAGGGAAGGATTGAAGGAGGAAATGGATGACCGAAAATAAATAGGAAGCGATGACTGAAGAGAGGGGGAAGAAGTAGGAGGGAGAGCGAGGTCAGTGAGCAGGGAAAGGAAAAATATAGAACCATGGTAGAAAAAAAGGAATGTAGGAGTAAAGGAGGGATGAAAAACGGTAATTCATGAAGGAGAGACGGCAAGGAGGAAAGAAGGAAGCGGGGAAGGTTAGAAGGGTTAGAAAGAAAAGGACAAAGAACGAAAGAAATGAAATGAATAGAATGAAGCAGAAAAGGAATCCTGATAGAAGAAAAAAAAACAAGAATAAGGAAGAAAGGGAAAGAAAAGAAAACAGTATTGAAAAATAAGAAAATAAAATGCAGTTAAGGAAAAGATGAACAGGGAAAAAAAGGAAAAAAAAATACTGAAAGCGAAGAAAATACAGACAGAGGAAAGAGAACAAGAGAAAAACAAACTGCGGGAAAATTAACGAAATAAAAAAACGCATGAAGAGTGAAAGACAGGAGAAGGAGAAGGAAGGGACAGAAGGGGTGAACGAGGCGGAGCTGGAGGCACAAAGAAACGAAAAGGAAAGAAAATGAAAGCGAAGGAAATACAGACAGAGGAAATAAAGGAAGTAACGAAGAAGTAACGAAGAAAGAAAGACAGGAAGTGTGAAGGAGAGGAGAAGGAGGAAGGGACAGGAAGAGTGGACGAGATGCAGCTGGAGGAAAGAAAGAAAGAAAATGAAAGCGAAGGAAATACAGACAGAGGAATAAAAAGAAGTAACGAAGAAAGAAAGGCAGGAAGCGTGAAGGACAGGAGAAAGAGGAAGGGACAGGAAGAGTGGAGGAAGTGGAACGATAAACAAGAGCAAGCCAGCCTCCTGCAGTGACCTAGATCCCTGTCGGTTCCTGGACCCTTGATCGACGGCTGCCCATTTTGCGCCGGGATTGCATCGATTTCCATCCTTTGCCTTGAAACATGACCGAAATGAAAACCAATTAGGGGCGCGTTGAGAGAGAGAGAGAGAGAGAGAGAGAGAGAGAGAGAGAGAGAGAGAGAGAGAGAGAGAGAGAGAGAGAGAGAGAGAGAGAGAGAGAGAGAGAGAGAGAGAGAGAGAGAGAGAGAGAGAGAGAGAGAGAGAGAGAGAGAGAGAGAGAGAGAGAGAGATTGTTATTATAGTTTATAGACAAAATCTTTCCGGACACAGAATGCATAAAATAAAATACTGAAAATATAAAGAAAACAATAAAAATATCATAATTAAACCACAATAAAATTTTTGTGCCGAGGAGCGCGAGAGAGAGAGAGAGAGAGAGAGAGAGAGAGAGAGAGAGAGAGAGAGAGAGAGAGAGAGAGAGAGAGAGAGAGAGAGAGAGAGAGAGAGAGAGTCGTCAACAGCATTATATTATTATTTATTGGTTAGTGGAAGCAGCTGAGGGCGACTTTGACAGGAATTATGAGAACAATTCTTTGATCACACAGTGCGCTTGCCAAAGATGGCCGATAAGTCGTGTGAAACTAATGGTGGTGGGAGGGGGGGTGGGGAGGGGGCGGCCATGGTGGTGGTGGTGGTGGTTTGGGGGGGGGGGGGGGGGCTGGTGACATTGGTGATTATGATAATGATGGCGATGATGGTGGTGGTGATGGAAGATGCCAATTTTTTTATCTCTCTCTCTCTCTCTCTCTCTCTATCTACGCAGCGACGATCTTCTGAGTCACGTCCACGCACCTGCCTCTCTTTGTAGTACACACACACACACACACACGCACACACGCGCGCACGTACAGCCACAAAAGTCTTCACACTCGTCATTTCCGTGGGTCACGCCTCCCCCACACGGTGTAAACAACAACTAACTGGCTATAACAGGTACGGGTCGTGCGAGGGACGCGTGTCACATACCCACTGCTCCCCACAAACACATATTAACACAGCTCCAGGAGATTTTTCGGCACAATTTCATCATTACAATTTTAATTCACT
Source organism: Eriocheir sinensis (assembly GCF_024679095.1). Lineage (NCBI taxonomy): Eukaryota > Metazoa > Arthropoda > Malacostraca > Decapoda > Varunidae > Eriocheir > Eriocheir sinensis. The sequence goes on from NC_066518.1 coordinate 2,885,431, forward strand.
GTCGCTTTACGTTTCCAC
>NC_066518.1:2887948-2900448 GCF_024679095.1 Eriocheir sinensis
CGGCACACATTCGCTGGACGGACGGAGCAACACACACACTCAAAACCCCCGCCAAAGCACACCCGTCACCCTGCCTGCTGTGTTGACGTACCTGACAACACACCTGACAATACACCCGACAACACACGCACGCCCCGCCACAACACACCACCACGCGACCTCCGAGCCCGGCCAGGGAGAAGGTAAACAAACATAAGGTAAAATTTGCATTAATCACCGGCCTTTATCAGTATCAGAGGCGCCACCTTGAGCCGGCGCCCGCAGATAACCCCGGCGTGGCGTGGCTGGCGGGGACTAAATGACCGGTGTGGAGGCGGAAGGCATAATGTCTACAAGGTGACCGACCGAGCCGTCTGTGATCCGAGTGTTGATTGCCCCAAAGTGCGCGAGGGTGACGGACTGTTGCATCACCCGCCGGTAAACTCCCCTTCAATCAGCGGCAAATTTCGCTAACTACAATATAACCTTGGGCCTCATCGCACTACCTGCCCTCCTCCCCTTCCCTCTCCCTCCCTTTCTTTCTCTCTCTCGTCTGACTCTCCCTGCCCCTTGGTCGTTTCAGGAAAGCTAATCGTTGCCTCCATCACTGACCATTCCACTTTGGCTCGCCTGGCTGCTTCCTGGTGCCGCGTCTGATGGTGGCGATGTTACCTCTCCTCCTACTCTTCCTCCTCCTCCATCTGTCGGGCGCCGTCAACTTCCGGCACCATAACCGAAGAGAGGGTCTCCTACAACCTAGCCTGCTGATACTCCACCTCTATTCTTCTTTGAGTATTGAAGAATGATTTGGGTCAGTTGCATCGGTGAGCGAGAAGTGTTCGGACAATAGCAACACTCGGGTGTTCAAGAGTCATCAGACGTCTTCGGTAAAAAGTTGAAAAAATAACTAAGCAGTCGACTGTCAACAAGACCCCCGCCAGCATCCTGGAAGGCTTCCTACTGCGGTGGCAGCTTATTATAAAGTTAGTCGGAGCGGCAGAACGCGAATCAAGGGACCAAACAAGTTGGCTGAGTGTCTGGGTCCTCAATTCCTTTTCACTTCCGCATCGCTTAGCCCGCGGCGGCGGGTGCATGGGTAGGCGGAAGCAGCATCGTCTGTCGTAGAGGCCTCGAACTCATGCTTACTTCGCCTCTTATCGTTAATTAATTAGATTGGACTTTGAAGATCTGAAAGTGTGCCGTCCTCACTCCTCTAAACTAACATTAGACGTTACAATAATTATTACTGTTAAGGCTTCGCAATCGATTCCTACTCGTTCCTTCTTGCCTAAGTAACAAATATATCGAATGTCTTGTAGTGCGATGTCTTCATTCTTTTTCCTTCGTTTCGACGCACAACCACAGGCAAGAGCAACGAAAGTCTTATCAAGGTGATAACAATCTTAACGGTTGCGTTAGCAACAATTAACAAATGTTGCAAAAATATAATCCCATTCTCCCTCCATGGCTCTTCCTCGTTTTGCTCGACGCTTCAGCTGCACCACCAACAAGAGCTAAGCCCGTCATGGTGGCTGAAAATCCCTCTCTTCTCCCACTGCCTTTCCCCTGACTCTAAAAGCTGAGCAGACAGTCGTTACAAGATGTCGCCTCCAAGCCAAGGTGACTTTTCCTCGCTACCCTTGCTTGCCTTTGTCGCTTCTCCGACAAGCCGATGAATGGCCTTGAAGTGTAACAAGGTCTAATTATGGCAAGAGATTGAACTGGTAATTCTCCAAGTTATTTTCGCATTCCACTTTGTCGTCTCGCTGCTGCTGCGCCAATACGAATCGCCGACCCCAAGTCATCAACTTCTTGATTGGATCAAGTCGAAAGAAAATAAATTGTAACATTATAAACCCAATATGATAAAAATAACTTCTTTACAATTTCGGTGTCCTTAATTATAACAACCTCAGTGAGGGTGGAACAGCGAATGAGACGCAAGTAAAGTGAACAAGATGACCTACCTTCAATGCGTTTAAAAATACGCTCATTAAAACTTTCCCCTCAAGATGCTTTGAACGCGAAATGAGGGACTGAGGACAACGAGCCGGTCACGTGGGTCGCCAGGTGGATGGCCAGGCGCACGGGCCCGCACCTGAGGGGAGTGAGGAGGGTATGGAGGACGTGGGGGGAGGGATAAGGAGGAGGGAGACTTGGGTGGCTAGGGGCGGGGCAAGGGTGGGGAGGATGGATGGGGAGAGGAAGGAGGTGGAAGGAGGCGGATGGAGATGGAAAGTGGAGTTGGGGGAAGGGGAAGGGATAGACGGAGAGAAGATGGGGGGTGGGAGGGGGAGTCTTGACTAACTAAATCTGAAAGTGAATTATCATGGGTGCGTTACCGTGGGCGTTGTGGCCTAACACGCTGATCCGTCCCGTCCTGCTGGTGACGCCGCTGACGGGGTATCTTTAACAACCCCGATCTCCTTGTTCAGACATGTTAGCACACTTCATTAAGTCGATGGGGGACCAACGCATAATAAAAATAAAAAAAAAACGTCTTCACTGCACGGGTCTTGTGTAACTCCATCATATTGATCGGAATAAATCGGGATGAATAAAAAATCACTGACGCAAACAATAAAATACAAGAAAAAAAATTAAGAGCTCATTGTAAGTGAACAAATGGTGGTTCGTATTGTTTTCTTTCACTCTCATTTTATATTCAAACTGTTCGCAAAAAGAAAAGAAAAGAGGGACGAGAGAACAAATGCTTATTTGAACGCATCAACCGGGCATCTCCAACAACAGAAAAACCCAGAAACCATTTACATAGTTATAATACTGGTGTCTTTTTGCAAATAAGTTGTCTTCTTTGATTATTTATCGAAAAAGAGATGAATTACGGATATATTACTTAAGTAGAAGAAAACAACTTCACATCTGATAGCAATATAGTATGTTGAGCATATATACTATAACCAAGCAAATTAAGTCGATAAAAAATCTGAAGACAAAAAAAATAATTGAAAGAAAAATGAATAAGCTGTAAGATGTGAAATACTAACTTAACTGAAAAATTTTCTTAAAAAAAAACCCTGTCCCAGCCAGTCCTCGCCGCGCCGCGCGTGAGACAAAGGAGCCGAGCAACGTTTTGGCTCACGTGAGTCGCCGCTTCATTAGCCGCTAATTTGCCTTAACTTCGGTGGACACACGGGGGGTGGGGGGAATTTCAGGCCCCCGGGACTCCCTCCTCGTCCCTCCTTTTGATTTTATTTCGAAACTACTAAGAAAAGGACTGACGCGAATCGTAAGGAAAGGTTGTGTATGGTCACGTGTCCATTTTTATTCCAGTCTGACTTTGTTTCTCAATCATCCTTAAAATATGTAAATAATAAAAAACACTGACCCACACAATTAAAGGCAAAAATCACAATGTTAATAACTAAATGTTGATTCATATTCCGTTTTCTTTGACTCTTATTTTATTTTTCAAAACGTTCGCAAAAAGAAAAAAAAGGGATGAAAGAATGAATGCTAAATCATAAGTATTGATTTGGCATCTGAGCTATATAATATCAACAAAATAATTACTGAAACCATTCATATACAATAAATACTGGTGTCATTTTCCAGAGAAGACCCTAAAACAAATCAATTTATCATTCAGCCCACAACAGCAACAGCCGCCTCGAAGCACGACGCGAGGCAGCCCGATAACAAAGGCCCCTTCACTCGCGTCCCTTCCCCGAGGCACCAAAAAGAGTGTTATCGGAACCTCGTAAAACATCGACTTCCGTACTCACTTCCGTGGTGGGGAGGGAGGTGGGAGGCGCCGGTTCGGGGTGAGGGGGGAGACGCGGCCTGGAAAAAAAAAAAATAATAATGAAAAATAAATAAATAAACAAAGATGGGAACAGGAAGATAAAACTTAAGACTCATAAACGACAATCAACTATGTTTTTATCGATCCACTTCCTGGTTTTCTCTTTTGAAACTCTGCAGAGTAAAAGAATGAGAAGTATAATAAAACTTTCTGAGCCACAAAGAATGATAACTATTTTTCATCTAAGCTCTTCTTGATGTATTTTTCTTTTTTAAGTTCCACGTGTAATTTTTTCCATGTGTCATCGAGGCTGGCACTGCTGGAACCTTTTCTCAGAGATGGAACGGGAAGGAATATGAACGGAAATGAAAGAGAAAAAGAAGGTGGAGGGAGGAACCGAAGCCGTGATGTGAGAGGTAAACAAATATATGAGTGGAAACAGAGGAAAAAGAAGAAAAAAAAAGAAAATAATGATGGTGATGAAAGGAGAAGCTGAGGATAAGGAGGAGGAGGAGGAGGAGGAGGCAAAGTGAAGGTTGTCTTTCCTCGTGTGTTGACAGGTGTTTCTCATCATAAAGTCGGCAACACAACGAAAGGAGGGAAACACTAAGGGTCGTATCATAAGACATTCCGTCGCCCAAGAACACAAATTTGACAAGGCTTTCGTAGGAGTTGTGGGCATTTCCAGGAGTAGTTTTATGACCGTGATGGTAATTTGACTCTTCCTCTGTACCGTGAACCTCAAAAAACACTCATTAGAACCCGACTGACCCCCTCTTCGTCCTTTAGAAATAGCTGATGTGAGATGTGGAGGTGTCTTGTAATACCGACCTTTAAATGCCATTCCGAGACAATACGATCAGTTGTCGAAGCAGGAAGACGAGTTGAAATTGAAATGTGTTATGAATGGCGTTCCCTGAGTCACCATCGCCTCTTCCCATCCGTTTCCTTCCGCCGCTCACCATTCCACTGCCGCCTCCTCCCGCCCGCCTGCTTGCTTGCCTGCCTGTCCGCCCGCCTGCCTACCTACTTGCCTTCCCACGGCCGCCTGATAATTGTTGCTCGCCGCCAACGTCTCGCGGCGAATGACAAGCCAATTAACGAAGCAATTTTCGTGTGTGTCTCCTCTCGCTCACTCCTCTACTTTTTCGTATCCTCGTACTCCTCCTTCTCCTCCTCCTTCTCTTTTTTTTTCTTCTTCTTCTTCTTCTTCTTCTTCTTTTTCTTCTCTTCCTTCTTCTTTTCTTTTTTTCTTCTTTTTTTCTTTTCTTCTTCTTCCTTTTCTTCTTCCTCCTCCTCCTCCTACTGCCCCATTTTCTGGTCTTCACCTCTTCCATAGCTGGGTCTTCCTCTTCCTCTTGATGTATATATTATATCATCAATCTCGTTACCCTCTCCACTGAATAGGCTTGGTTCAGCTACCTTTTCATTCTTAACCTCTCCCAACCTACATTCAGCCTTTTGAAGTATCGTATGAGAATTTCCGCCAAGACGTTCTTTTTTCTTCTTTGAGCGCACCAAAGAGAGGGAAAGTCTTCCTACTTCCCTGTACTTATTCCATACAATATACAGTGGCGAAGATCAAAATAAAAATCTATTATACTGAAGCAGGAAGTCTCGCAAAAAATCCATAAACTTCTCTGATAAAACTCATGTTCTTGGGTCCCTTCAAAGACCAGCATGTCATACTTAGCTAAGCCCCGGACTCTGTTTCTACACACACACACACACACACACACACACACACACACACACACACACACACACAGCCTCCCTGATAAGGTTCCCCCGGGGTAAAGCCACCAGGGAGCCGCCGGTCACGTTCACCAAGGCATCCGTAATACATGCACGTCCTTGGCCCATCGCCCCCTCCCTCTTCCTTTAGCCTTTCTCTTGTTCTGCCGCCCACTAAAACAGCTGTCCCCCTCACGTCCTCCCTTTGCACTGCTCCCTTTCCTCTCCCGCCGCCCATACGCCACGCACGCCTGTTTTGTGTTTGCTGGGGGATTATTCTCGGTCCCACCAACACCCGTGAGGACTCGAGCAGGCGGTGTAGAGAGAATTTTTTGTGGGTGGGATGTATGGAAGCGAAAAAATATGAAAATCAGAGAGAGAGAGAGAGAGAGAGAGAGAGAGAGAGAGAGAGAGAGAGAGAGTAAAGAAACAAAGTCCTATCGTCATAAGAAAATACGTCCCGAACACAAAGGCGGATGTGTTTACTATTTATAATAAACGAAAGCTTGCAGCACTCCATTTGAATACCATTTTATAACATACAGCAATTAGATGAAATGAAAACCGTCACCTTTTTCCTCTTGTGACCTGAGGGGCTTCCAGCGAAGAGAAAAAGGTTCAGACATCGTTATTGATATATAATTCTAAGAAGTGAAAATGTGTATATAAGTCTATCATAACCAAGATATTCATAAAAATGCAGAAGGGTGATCTACAAGTGTAAACAACAACGAAAATGGGTATAAATATTCTATAATAGTGATGATAAAAATAATAATGAAGATAATAATAATAATAATAATAATGATAATAATAATAATAATAATAATATTAATAATGATAATAATAATAATAATAATAATAATAATAATAATAATAATAATAATAATAATAATAATAATAATAAATAAACACTATAAACATATCCTGTGACTCCCAAGATGGTTACCGACCCTTTCTCACATCACTAAGTGCACCGAGGTCGACGGAGCGATAAAAGAGAAACAAAAGATTTTTATGACGTAGGGAAAAAATATAAATAGAGGACGGTTAATAAGTAACGTGTCTGGAGGAAAGCCTGAGAGAGCGTGACAAGTCGTATTTCTGTTGGACTTCTTTTTCTAGAGTGGCAGTTCCCGTGAGAGTAAGGTAAAGGAAACACAACACACGCCAAGAAGCACAAAGACCACTTATAAACGGAAGAAGCTGGTCATGGCTAAAAAAAACACATTATACTTCAGTGTCAGCAACAACTGTTCTCTATCTGGTGCTTCTCGGAACTGGACGGCTTCTTTCCTGCTTCCGAGCACATCTACCACTTTCTCTCTCTCTCTCTCTCTCTCTCTCTCTCTCTCTCTCTCTCTCTCTCTCTCTCCCAAACACCAGAAGCCCCCCTCTCCCTCCCTTCCTCCTTCTCCGTGTCCGGAAATGCGTACAATGTCTGGGCAAAGATCTTGGTCTGGGCAGTGTCAGGCGCCTACGAATTCGCCGCGTAGTAGAAGTAGTAGCAGCAGCAGAAGTAGTAGTAGTAGTAGTAGTAGTAGTAGTAGTAGCAGTAATGAAAGTAGTATCAGTAGTTTTTATAGCGGTAGCAAAAGTGACATCAACAACAGCAACAAAAAACGTTAGTAGCAGCAGCAGCAACAGTGACAGGTCCATAAAGTTAACAGCAAGTCAAGACACGGCAAACATCACAGCACGCACGCACGCACGTAGCAGCATCTGTTAATATTGACTTCCCGGTCGTTATCGTTGTTGAAGGGCTGCTGTGCCTGCAAGTTGTTATTATTGCTGGTGATACTTTTGTTGTTTGTGAAGTTGTTGTTGCTGGCACGGTAATGGAGCTAATGGGGCCTCGTGTGGCGCGAGAACAAGACGATGGTGTGGAGACTGCACCGGAGGGAGGGGGGGGACAGCTGGTAACAGTGGCGCCCTGGGAGGCTCACGGGCTGGGGTGGATGGGCTGGGTCAGGGTTCAGGCAGGGTGCGTAGTAGTGGCTGACCAGGCAGGGGAGGTAAACGGGGGGCTGAGAGGGTGTGGAAGGCAGGATGTGAACTGCATATGGTCACGAACACACCCGCCCGCACAAAAATAACTTTACTACATTGGTTACGTCTCCTCTGTTTACACACACACACACACACACACACACACACAGCACGTCGGCGGAAAGATTAAAGCATGACAGACCAGCAGGAGCCATGGAGGAGGGGGAGAAGGAGAAGGAGGAGGAGGAGAAGGAGGAGGAGGAGGAGGAGGGTGAGGAGATAAAGACGTGACAGACAGACCAGCAGGAGCCACGGGTGAGGATGAGTTCTAGAAAAAAAAGAATAGGAAGAAGAAGAGGAAGATTGAGAAACAGAAGAAAGTTCATAATAAGGAAAAAAAAATCACACGATTGACGTCACTAAAACTCTAGTTCACTGTTACTATGTTTGTAGCCTCTTTCTTCACAATCTCTATTATATTCATGTTTTATTTATTTATTTATTTATTTATTTTTTTTTTTTGGGTGGGAGCGATTTTCGTCTGGGTTCTTTTACTGAAACCATAACATAAAATATCGTATTAAGATCAGTGCCGAGGACATCATATAAACTCGTAAGAAAAATTTGGAACCATATTCAAGAGTTTCAGTGCCCTTGAGCTGTCTCCCTTGCTGAAAAAAAAAATAAATAAATAAATAAAATAAAATAAAATAAACGTAGTAAAATATCTGTGACTATGGGGCAGTAAGTAGCGGGCTTTTTTTCATTATTGCGTTTTTTTAAGCCCTTGATCTGTCTCCTTTGCTGTAAAAAAAAATCCAAGAGGTGGACGTTTGCAGCAATTATAAGGCCGATCGCTCGACCTGATGATGGCCGGCGCGTCCTGACCAGCCAAACAAGCAGCTGATGATAGGTGTGTCTGGGAGCCCATAACTAAATGCCTTGACCATGCTATTATCAACACACACACACACACACACACACACACACACACACACACATGTACAGACGCACGTACTTCTTCCTTTTCCTTTGTGTGTGAGTGTGTGTGTGTGTGTGTGTGTGTGTGTGTGTGTGTGTGTGTGTGTGTGTGTGTGTGTGTGTGTGTGTGTGTGTGTGTGTGTGTGTGTGTGTGTGTTTATCGCCTGAGGTCCATGTCCTTTCCATTTCCCTTCCTATTCCACACCGAGTCCCTTCCTCTCCACCTCCCTCCTCACTCCTGTCCCTCTCCTTCCGTCCTCTGCCCCTTAGAAGCACGGGAGGAGTGTGGTGAAGGGATAACGGGGGGCGAGAAGGTGGGGGGAGAGGTCATCCGCATAAGCCGAAGAACCGGAGAGAGCATGACCGAATATGACCTGTGCCCCACGAGATGGCGCTGGAGGGAGTGCAGGCGGGTCAGTGGCTCATGGTGATGGCGAGTAATGATGACGTTCAGCGCCACAACATATCAACTCTTGCTCACAGCTTGCACTTACCGCACCTCTTACCGCACTAATGAGCCCTGGCACCTGGACCCTAGGCATTAGCTGGGGCATTACCACTAGCCAGGAGAATGACGGGGGGTTGGGGTGACGGGGAGGGGGGGGGGGGAGCGCGAAGAGGCCGAGGGACTTTGAGGAAGGGTCTTCAGGAGGCACTCAAAGACGGAGGCCTCGAAGGACAGCCACTTCTAATCAGGCATCGGGCCTTCCCTCGCCTCTCGACACGGACCATTAGCCGATTTAGCAGCGCGTCTCACCCTCCAAGGCGCAACGACACTGAGGCGGAACGTGGCCTTGTGTGCTCGGTGACCCACGACGGGAGGCAAGGAGAGGAGGACAGGAGAATGGAAAACAAGAAAGAGAAGGATGAAAAGGAGGAGAAGGAAGACAAGATGAGGATGATGATGACGAGGGGAAGAAGGAGGAGAAAGAGGAGGAGGAGAAAGAGGAGAAGGAGAAGGAGAAAGAGGAGGAGGAGGAGAAAGAGGAGAGGAAATCTGATAAGGGGTATGAGGAGAGGAAGGAAAAAAGGGAGAGGAAAACAGGAGACGAGAGGAGGAAGAGGAAGATATACAAGGAAGTGAAGGGAGAAAAAACGAGATAAAGAAAATACAGAAAAGAAAAAGAAAAAAAAGGGAATTAGGAGAGGAAGAGAGGAAAGGAGAGGAAAAGAGGACAGAAGAGGAGGAAGAAGAAGAGATACAAGGAAGTGAGGGAGAAAAAAAAGAGAAAAAGAGAAAAAAAACGAAAAAAAATAATAAGAGGCATCACGAGAGAAAGAGCTAAGAGGAAAAGAGGACAGGAGAGGAGGAAGAGGAAGATACAAGAAAGTGGAGGTAGCAAAAAAATGAAAACAAAGAATGAAAAAAGGAAAAAATCTAACAATGGGAACAATGAGAAAAAGAGAGAAAAAAAAGGAAAGTCGGAGACGAGAGGACGAAGCGATACAAGGATATGAGGCATTAAAAAAAAAGAGAGAGAAAAAGAGAGAAAAAAAAATCTAACGAGAGGGATCAGGAGAGAACGAGATAAAAAAAAAAAGAGGAAAGGAGGACGGGAGAGGAGGAAGGGGAAGAGGTGGAAGAAGTTGATGGGAGTTAATGGAAAAGGACGCAGGGCTAAGATAGTGTTGTGAAGAGGTTCCGATAATTCCATTTTTTACGTAGTAGCTGGAGACACGGTTGCCAGATTATCGTACTCAGAGCCGCGTATTTACCGGTTTCTGGCCCATAAGTATTGCCAAGAAACACCAATAATTGAACATTTAAACGATAACCATATATAAAAGCAGTTATTTGGGTGATGACAGCAGTTTTTGGGGTTGGAAATCGGCAAACTTAAGAGACAGAGTACGACAATCTGGCAACGTTGGCTGAAGGACGCGAACTATTTTACTTTTTTATGTTTTACTATTTTATTTTTTCGCGGTTATGCAGTTAAGACGTTGGCTGCGTTTGAGTACGAAATCGCTTTTGAGTCACATAACAGGCCGACAAAGTTTCTCTCTCTCTCTCTCTCTCTCTCTCTCTCTCTCTCTCTCTCTCTCTCTCTCTCTCTCTCTCTCTCTCTCTCTCTCTCTCTCTCTCTACTTCCTTCTCTCTTCTACTTTTTCTTTCTTCCTTTCTTTGTCTTTCCTTCTTTTTTCTTTCTTCCTTTCTCCCTCTATCATTCAACGAAGAGGAAAAAGTGAAGGAGTAGTAGCAGGAAGAAGAGATGTGAGGTGCAGGAGAGGAGAGGTAAAGAATTGAAGAGGATGGAGGAAAAAAAATAAGGGGTGAGGGAGCGGAAAGGAAAGGTAGGGAAGAGACGAGACAAGGGAGGATGATAGGGATGAAGGCTGAGGGGGAACGAATGAGAGAGAGGATAGAAGGGAAGGCGTTGGAGGATTAACGAACAAGGGACAGGTGACGGACAGGAGAGGAATGAAGGAAAGATGATGGGGGTTAAAGGATGAAGGGGAAGGGATGATACAGAGGTGGATGATGATAAGAGTAATAGGTAAGGGAGAGGAGAGGCAAGGTAGGGAATGAGGGAGGACGAACTAGCGATGATGGGGTCAAAGGATGATGGGCAAGGAGTGAGAGGTGAATGGGTATAGGCGTCTTCAGGTGAGAGCTCAGGTGTGGGCCGTGTGGGAGCCTCAAGAGCAGAGCCACAGCCAACAGCACCAGGTAGGCTAATTAGGCGCCACATTAGGGACAGGTGACCATGAATGCTGACGTGAAGTTGACCTCCCTGCCTGCCTGACTCCCTCACCTCTTGGGGTCAACATACCTTCTCTCTCTCTCTCTCTCTCTCTCTCTCTCTCTTCTTTCTTCCTTCTTTCCTCCTGCGTGGAAATGATGATGATGATGATGATGATGATGATAAATTATGATTGTGGAGCGAGAGAAAACTTGCAGAACATAATTATTTTTTCAATTTTCTCATCTCGTGTGTGTGTGTGTGTGTGTGTGTGTGTGTGTGTGTGTGTGTGTGTGTGTGTGTGTGTGTGTGTGTGTGTGTGTGTGTGTGTGTGTGTGTGTGTGAGGGGCGTGGCAGCGGAGAGAGGCGGAAGCAGTGCGGTTTTGGATTCCAGGAAACCGCCAGACGTAATCCAGGTGAGGCGGCAGGTGTGTCTCCCTCTCCTTCGCTAAGCCCGCCTCTCCGCCGCCCGCCTCCCCTTTCATTTTCTCTTCTCTCGACGCATTTCTTTCCTCCTCATTCTTTTCCTGCTATTCTCTCCACTCGGCATTCTTTTCTCCTCTTTTAGCATCCTTTTTACACTACTTGGCAACAAATTTTCTTTACTTAAAAATCCTCATCTAGTTCCTCGTTTTATTCCTAAACTTCATTATGTTTTTTTAATCTTCTGCAAGAAATAGGACGCTGCATAAATTGGCATTTTCTCTTTCATTTACTGGCTAATGGATAGATTGACTGACGGAATGAATTATTGCTTGACTGAATGAGCGACATCAACTGTGTACTCGACTGATTCTTTCCCCGAGATACTGAAGCAGTACAAGAATAATGGTTATCGCCGCTCGCTGAGAAGGGATTGCAACCCATAAAGGAACATTGCCACGTACAGCGATATTTCCATTACGGTGGCCTCTACCTGGAAACAGTATTTTGACGCTGCCTGTTCATAGACAGATACGAGGCGAAACCCTTCCCTGCTCAGTCAGTATTATGAGACAAAGGGAGGGTTAGACGTGCTCGCTTTGAAAAATAATCCCTGACTCTTGGGGGCTATGATGAAATGGTTATGACACCTGAACGGTCCACGAACGCTGAGGCAACAATCTCATAACATCTGATCGCACTGGGGCGGCGAGAAATGAGGGCAGTGAGGGCAAAGTTCTAGGTCAGACAAAGACAATATACCTCACGAAGAAAAAAGTGTGAGGTCAAAAGATTTCTAGGACATAACCGCTTCGAACAAAGGCAAAGAGGTACAGCCACCCTCGAACAGAAAATCAGGACAAAAAAGGAGAAAAAAAGGAAGCTCCAGTGGGTAAGAACACATCAAAAGTCTTAGAACAAATCCTCTTGCGACGAAAAACGAA
>NC_066518.1:2905448-2992948 GCF_024679095.1 Eriocheir sinensis
AGGGAGGGGGTGGCGGCGATGGGTTCCGAGAAGTCGCTCCCATAACCGAGGGGAGCACCGCCCCCACCTAGGACTTTCCTGCGTGTCCGGTGACTCAGGTGACCAGGAACTGATCACCTGGGCAGGAACCACAGCCGGAACGCAGACGTGGGTGGAAGAGAAGGAGGAGGAGGAGGAGGAGGAGGAGGAGGAGGAAGAGGAGGAGGAGAGAGAGAGAGAGAGAGAGAGAGAGAGAGAGAGAGAGAGAGAGAGAGAGAGAGAGAGAGAGAGAGAGAGAGAGAGAGAGAGAGAGAGAGAGAGAGCACCTGCACTGAATGCCTCACAAGAACTGATAGGAAGATAAAACACGGAAATGCTCGAGACGGGAAGACGACCCAAGGCGGAAGAAGTTGTTGTTCCTTCTTTTTCTTCTCCTCCTTTTCCTTCATCTTTTTCTTCCTCAACTGGGAGAACTTGGAGGAACCGGAAGAAAGATTAGAGTGAAGATTATGATCAGGATTTGGAGAAGCACTATGATAAAGGGGAAAAGGAGAGGAAGATTAAGTTGAAGACAATGATGAGGGTGAGAAAGATGAAGGCGAGGAGAAAGAGGGAAGAAAAAACGGAAAGAGGAGGAGGAGGAAGAGAAGAAAGTAAACAGACAGAGACGAGGATGATGAAAATGACGATGAAAGAATAAAAAAATGGATGATTATGATGATGATGAGGAGGAGGTGAAGGGGCGAGAAGGAAAAAGAAGTGGAAAATGGCGAAGCAACATTTAATAACTTTTAGAACTGAATGATAACCAGACAAATAAACAAAACAAAAAGAAAACGTACAATAAAATACAAGACAGCGGACCCAAAGTGAGGCATTTAACGCAGGTATATAAAAAAAAAAAAAATAGCTACACTAAATTCTTATGGGTCTGTTCGATCGCCGGTCCTGAAGTCGACGCCCAGACCATATAATATCAGTCCGTCGTTCCTCGCAAAGTCGTCGTTCAAAAGTTACTCAACAAAACTCAGGTGAAAAAAAAGTAAGGCAAATTGGACGTCCCACGCCGGGTTTTTTTTTTATCTTCACGGTTCTAAACGACGAGAAAACGTACTCCCCTCCTCTCCCCCACCCCCTAAACTACCCACACACTTACCCACATCCCCTTCAACCACCCACATCCCCTTCAACCACCCACAACCACACCCACACGAAGTTGCAAATCATCTTATTCCTTGTCTCGCGACTGAACGTTTATGGATCGTCAAGGCAATCACAAGCTGGCTACGTTGATGGATATATAAAAGATAATCATGTAGGTATGCTAACAAGTGACTTCCTTATAGTTCAAGTCATTTCTCCTGACCATACACACGAACAAAGGGATTCACATGTATGGCTGGGACTTGTGTGGGTTATAGTGAGGAGAGAGTGTTAGGGGTGGCTATGATGACGTTACGGGGAAGAGAAATAGGAGGGGCTGATGTAGGTACCTCTTGTCTCAGGGGAAAAGAAAGTAGTCCTCCCTATCAGCAGGTTTTCTCCGCGTGCAGTGAAGTGAAATGCGTAAGGTAGTGTCCGGAGAGTTTTGACCGACACCCCGGCCATTCTCCGCCATGTAGTGTATAATTACATAAGTTTTCGTGCATGTGATGTGTGTGTGTGTGTGTGTGTGTGTGTGTGTGTGTGTGTGTGTGTGTGTGTGTGTGTGTGTGTGTGTGTGTGTGTGTGTGTGTGTGTGTGTGTGTGTGTGTGTATATCTGAACGAGTCATTCACCTAGCTTGGGTGAACGACACACACACACACACACACACACACACACATACACGGACGTGAGCTCGTACACTCATGCAAGTAAAATTATTCAAACAAAGAGAACCGCATTTTTAAGCCTAGATTACCAGTGATTAACGAGCTGCCTCCTGTACTGGAAAACAAAAAAATAAATCCACTTGTCATCACGCTCCCTGTGTCCGAGGGAGGTAAGTATGTGTCAGTATAACACAAGACCAAAATCAGTTTATTTCCTGATTTGTCTTCTTCTTTTACTCATTCGCCTCAATCTCCGCCACAGTGTAAACACGCGGCAAGACAGTGAGAAATCCGAGGCTCCTGTGTGCGTCTTGGAGCAACAGAGACGAGGAATGTCAGCCAGCCGACGATGACCCGGACACGTGGGCGTCGGGCTGCCCACCAGCTGGACGGGGTCAGTTCTCGTCACGTCACGGCGTTTGGCAAACATCTGCACGATCAGGGAAGTAGGTTAAGGTATTTTGGTTTCCCACATGTTTTTGGTCGTTTCATAATGAGATCTAAATCTCTGACCAAATGAATTTCAAGTTTTTTGCCTCATGTTAAGATAAGTACGTAAAAACAATAAATTATTTCTCAAGGTTAAACTAGTATTCTTTAAACTACTACTACCACTAATATTACTCCCGCTGTACTACTACTACCACTACTACTACTACTACTACAACTACTAATGATTATAATAATAATAATAATACAGCTACTACTACTATTGCTACTACTACTACTACTACTACTACTACTACTACTATTACTATTACTATTACTACTACTACGACTACTTCTACTACTACTACTACTACTACTACTACTACTACTACTACTACTATTAAGCATTAGTATTTTGTCATCATTATTATTGCTATTATTGTCATTCTTAATAATTAGTGCTATTTTATTCATTAATAGAATTATATTTATCCTTTCATCTTTCTGAATAGTTACAGCCCAGTGCAAGAATACCAGAGTCAGGCATATAAAAAAAAAAAATCTCATTCTTATTAAGATACGTTTGCAGCCTCGGTGCGTAAGCCGTTTCAGGATGTCAGTGCGAGGCGTTGGTCGAGTGATTGTTAAATGACAGAGGCGGGGACTTTTAGAGCCTCTGCAGGGAATGACTGTTTCCGACCACCGTCCAACGGCATGCAGTCCAATAACTGTTTTAATGTTAGCCTGAGGCTGAGGCCGAGCTTCAAGTCACTGAAAAAAAGGATGTATATGCCAAGGACGTCAACGTTCAGAAAGATGTCACTGCCACAGGGCGGCCCCAGGGAGCAGCCCCCCAGCAATTTGTTTAAGTTCAGGGACAGGGGTTCAGCGTCTCGCCAGAAAGGATCACAGGGACGGCGATGCCCCGAGGAGCCTCGCTGAAGCCTCAGCTGGCCCCGGCAGGTGTCCGTCTCCCTCACACGCCGACATGGGGAAGGCAAAGAACAGATGTGCTGCCAACACGCCGCGGGATAAAGACCGCCATTGTTATGCAGCTGAAGCTATGAAGCATTTTTACTTTCATGTTTGTCTCTCCTTGGTCTATCAACATGGTGCAAAAAACTTGAAATTCATTTGGTCAAGGATCTAGATCTCATTATGAAACTTGACCAGCACAGCCGTTGATAATCCGC
Organism: Eriocheir sinensis; assembly: GCF_024679095.1. Lineage (NCBI taxonomy): Eukaryota > Metazoa > Arthropoda > Malacostraca > Decapoda > Varunidae > Eriocheir > Eriocheir sinensis. Next base: position 2,908,863 of record NC_066518.1, read on the forward strand.
CCCGCCCCATCCAGCCCCACCCCGTGCCGCCCCGCCTGGCTGTCTGGCTAACGCAGGTGCCTTGACCCCAGCCGTTACTTCCCCCACCCCGACACCTACCCTCGGCCCCGCCTCGCCTAGCCCGTCCTAAACTTTCCCATCGCCGCCCCGACAACAAGAGAGTAAGCGGGGCGTGGCCGCGCTATCGGATGACCCACGTCACCAGCATGACAAGGGCGTGACGTCAGGCTCACCACAAACAAATACTCTTTGGCACATTCCTTGGCTACTGCAGGTGGCTGGCCCGCCCCTTCACCACCCCACCCACTCTTGCATTCCCCCTTCCCACCCTGCACCCCCCCCCCCTGACATCCCCTTCGGCCACCCCTGCACTCATCTTCATCCTCTAGTACCCTGCCCCTTCCCCTCCGCCCCGGCCCCCCAGCTCTCCCTCTGTCCTCCGCTGCCTCCACGTGCCTTACCCTGTGCCCTGACGCTCTGCTCTCCCCGCTGCTTCCGCCTACTTTATCTCCTATCTACATGGAGCCAGTTTCACAGTTCCCCATGATGGGTAGTAAGCTCCCAAACCAATACCAGAGCCTTCGAAATTTCATTGTATAGTGTCTGGTGTTTGTATTTAAGTTCACAAATTTGACGAAACTATACAGGAAAAGTCTTGTGTATTTAGTGTGGCATCGAAGACCTCACCATTTTGGACTGTTTGGGATTCTAAAGTTTGGTTCGGGCTGTTACGAAGACACTGTGTTGGACTGTGAAATCGGCTCATGGACCTCACGGCACCTCAAACCATTCATCTATTAGTTTCTCTCTGTTTGTCCTGCCCTCTGCCCACTTTCCTCTGCCTTTCCAAGCTTCCTTTCCCTTGTCTCTGAATTTCATACCTCACTCCTCTGTACCAGTGCATTCTTCCTCACACCCTTTGACTGCCCTGCCTTCCCTTCATTCCACGCTCCTCGTACTTCCAAAACCCACATTTTCCTCTCATGATCATTCAGCTCTTCTTCCCCCTTCTCCCGCTCCTCCAACAACAGCCGCTTGGAGGAGATAAATGTTGATGTATTCTGGGAACTGCAAATCTGACGTAACATGGGAAATGATCAGAATTCGTATGTCGATCTCATGTGTGTGTGTGTGTGTGTGTGTGTGTGTGGCATACGTCTAGTGAGGCTCTTTATCTCCCTTCTCTCCCTCAGTGCCTCTCCCTCGTCCTTCCCTACCCAACGTGTCTCTTAGCTCTCCTTCTTTTCTTCCTTTATTCCTCACCCTCTCCTCGTCTCTTTCTGAGCCAGCCACGACCTCTTTCCTCTCACTCTCTCTTTTTTTTATTTTAAACATGGGAGTACTAATGTATTTTGATTTTCTGCTGGGGATGTGTGTCATGAGCTAAAGACGCACTTTTTCATGAGGCATCTATCTTAAAGCTTCCCACACACTGTCAGCATCTCTCTCTCTCTCTCTCTCTCTCTCTCTCCACTACCACTACCCTCTCTCTCTCTTACTCCGTCCCTATCCACCACCACCTCTATTCTCCACTGCTCTCTCTCTCTCCCTCCCTCCCCCTCACCACCCTGACGCTTGGCAAGACAAAGCACAAACTAAGAGAACAATATTTAAAGAGAATGGATGAGTATAATTGTCCCACTAGGCCATTCCCCTCTCCGCATTCTTCTCCTGGTTCTCCTTCCGCTGCCCCGCCTATGCCTCATACCTCATACCCTCTGTCATCTCTCTCTCTCTCTCTCTCTCTCTCTCTCTCTCTCTCTCTCTCTCTCTCTCTCTCTCTCTCTCTCTCTCTCTCTCTCTCTCTCTTTTCACGGTTTTCTTCTAATTTGTTTTGTATTTTCATTTTTTTTTTTTATCTTTCGAATTAAGAACCTAATTTTGTGTACTGTTACCTTGGGATATCATTTTCATTCTACTCTCTCTCTCTCTCTCTCTCTCTCTCTCTCTCTCTCTCTCTCTCTCTCTCTCTCTCTCTCTCTCTCTCTCTCTCACAACAGTTTTCTTCTTCTTTCTTTCCTTTCTCTATTTTTTTCATCGTCTTTCCAATACATATACTTTTTTTTCTCATTCCTTATCTTTTCCTTCCTCCGTCTCCTTTACTAGCAATCTGAACTCACTATCATCATTCACCATCCTTCAATATCACTTTCTCCTTCCTTTATTTCCTCCCATTCTATTGATCCTTCACTCTCTCCTCTAATACCCTCACAAGGAACGTATATTCTTTCTCTTCCTTCTCTCCTCCTACCGGGAAGCAGAAAATAAGAAACATCATCCGTTCCAGGAAAGTTGAAAAAAATCCTTCCTCCCTCCAGCACATGCGTCTTCATTACCTCCTCAAAGAACCATAAGACTAAGCTGGAATCTCTCTCTCTCTCTCTCTCTCTCTCTCTCTCTCTCTCTCTCTCTCTCTCTCTCTCTCTCTCTCACACACACACACACACACACACACACACACACACACACACACACACACACACACACACACACACACACACACACACACACACACACACACACACACACACATATGCTTGAGTATCTGCCAAAGAAGAACACATATGCAAAAGGACACCTCATTTATTTGTGTATTCATTTTTCAGCCTCAAAACAGACCGATTATTTTACCAGTGCGGTCCTACATTAACATCAAGGACCCATACTGAGGCGCTAAGGTGTACACATGCTTAAAGCGAACCCTGGGAATGGTGGCGAGGTTAGATGTTAGTCCTGTTTGTAGTGGTAAACCGTTTTTCTGGGTACATGTTATATAGTCCCTACCAAGACCCTCCTTCCTTCCCTTCCCTTCCTTCCTCTTGCTTTCCGACTCTTCTTTACGAGGCCAAAATGGTCTTCAAAGGCACCGTGCAGAGGGTCAACATATGAAGGCAAGGAAGGGGGTGGAGGAGGGGGGTCGGAGGAAGGGAGTTAAAGGCACCTGGCTGGCTGTTACGTGTGTTTTTGTTACCTGTGTGTGTGTGTGTGTGTGTGTGTGTGTGTGTGTAGGGGGAGGGGAGGAGTGTTGCATTAGTATTGGTATAATTATTAGTAACCTTTGCAGACACCATTCTTCAACCCCCTTTCACTTTCCACACCCCCATGCTGACACTCCCCATATCCTCTTCCAAGATAAAGGTTAACGTGACGGCGTCTAATCAACGGTGGAAGCTTCTGCGAACTGTGGGCATCTGTGTGTGTGTGTGTGTGTGTGTGTGTGTGTGTGTGTGTGTGTGTCAGATATTGTTGTTGCGTCATAGCTGTAAAGAATCTGAATTATTAAGCGCTTCCTCTTACTGATATGAGAGAGAGAGAGAGAGAGAGAGAGAGAGAGAGAGAGAGAGAGAGAGAGAGAGAGAGAGAGAGAGAGAGAATTTTACCATTTATTTCTGCTAAGCTCTCCTGCCCTTGAACCAGTTATAAATACACATCGGCAAAAGGTCATATGGCTTGCTCCTCTTCACCTCTTCCGTTCTCTTCCCCTCTTTGCTTCACCCTGAGATCATCCCTGCAGCATCCCCCTCTCCCATCCCTTCAACATCCCTTCCCTCTTTGACCCTCTTCCGACCTTAATGTGACACCTCTCCCTGCCTTTCCCCTTCCATTCACTCTTATCTCTCCCTTTCCTTTTTCCTACTACCTCTTCCCTTCTCATTTCTCTACACCAATCTTCTCTCTTCTTCCTCTTTTTTTTATTCCTTCTTTCTCTTCTTCTTTATTCCCTCCTTCCTTCCCCCTTCTTCCGTTTATTTGATCTCTTTCCTCTCCTTCTCTTCATTTCCTCCTCTCGTCACATCCCTCTCTACCCCAACCGTCTCTCTCTTTTCCTTTCTTCCGTTTCTTTGATCCCTTTCTTCGCCTCTTCCTCATTCCTTCTTTCCTTCTCCATCTACTTCAAGTTTCTCGTTTCCCTTCTTCCTCCGTTTCTTTTATCCCAGTCCTCGCCTTTTGATATTCTTCCTTCCTCCTCCTCCTCTCCCTTCTTACTTCCCTCTCCACCTTCTTCTTCCTTCATCTCCTCTCCCCACTTGTTTCCTCCCCTCACCAGAAACACACACACACACACACACACACACACACACACACACACACAGGAACTGGCGGCGCTGCGACCTTTTAACACAGTGTTTTAAATTGTTTGATGAAGTGTCTGAGTAATTGCTATGTAAGCCTGGTGTTTGTTTTACGTCTCCAGGCGAACGTATATAAATAAATCACGTTTTCTTATTAATAGAGTAGGAAAAATGATGTTACTGTTCTTTATGGAGTTGATTTGCGTCACTCTCTCTCTCTCTCTCTCTCTCTCTCTCTCTCTCTCTCTCTCTCTCGACAGATGGTAGTGATACTGCTATCCTCGGCCCCAATATACGAACGTTCAGGCGGGAGTATCGATGTTCGGCCGTTAACGTTATCAATGCATCACTTACGTCAGGGCGAGGCGGGGAACGGTACGCTGAGTGGGGCCTTTCAGCGCAAGCACACACACACACACACACACACACTCGCACACGGACTCAGGCACATGGTTACACAAGGAAGCCTCACACATATCACGATACATTTTTTTATATTTATTGGATCTTGATACGTAATATATAAAAAAAGCACGTAGGTGGAGTGGCTTAACAAAATGAGAAAAGAATGACCGGGAAAAAGCACTAGGGAAAGCGGCAAGTATGCTGCGTCGCCGGATATTTCACATATTAATAAATGTTTAACGAAGACCAAATGTGTAGCGCTCTCTCTCTCTCTCTCTCTCTCTCTCTCTCTCTCTCTCTCTCTCTCTCTCTCAACCCATCACCTTCATGTCACTTTCTCTTAACTTTGTTACATCAGACTCGCTGCATCAAGACACAAGTGAACATAGTCAGGATAATGCATTTCTAAACGCAACAATTCATAACATTATTCGCCAAAAACAATAAACAACAAAACCCCCAAAATGCTATTAGGTGATAAGAGACATCCTGAACACATACCCGATATATAAAGACCAGCAGCTTCGAACACACACACACACACACACACACACACACACACACACACACACACACACACTGATAAACAGGGGTCACTGGCCGTCGATAGATTTATGCTGATTTGTTGCTCACGAGAGAAAAAACAAACGAAAAAAAACAAACAAAAAAACCGAAGAGAAAAACAAGATCCGTGGTGCAATGGTTAGCGTGCTTGACCCACACCCCTAGAATCCCGAGTTGCTTTTCCAGGTGGGGTGTTGACGGATGGGTGGCTTCCGTTTACCCGTGCCTCCATCCATCTAGCACTGCATGGGTACCGGGAGCCAGCCATGAGTTGTATACCGCATTTTGTCTGTCACCACCTAAGGCCAGTAACCCAAGGGTGAGAAACCAAGGCCTTCCGACCCGGGGCAAACGAACTTGTAGGTTAGTCTAGGAAGATACAAGAAGGTGAATGACACACACACACACACACACACACACACACACACACACACACGGACAAACAGGTCACTGGCCATAGACGTATTTATGCTGGCCCCGAGTTATTACTTATCTAACACACACACACACACACACACACACACACACACACACACACACACACACACACACACACATATCCGTAACACAAGAAGCCTTCCGCGTGTCGTTGAGTCATGCTATTTATTTCCTTGGGTGTTCTTGAGCCTCAAAACATTACCTGCGTAGTTCGAGCAACCTAACCCAGGTGTGGAGGGCAAGAAGACGTGGAAAGGGGGAGGGGAGAGAGGCTGGGGACTGAGGGGTGGGAAGGGGGGGAGAAATGTAGGGGAGTGAGGGGGGGAGGGGGGAGAGATGTAGGGGACGGAGAGGAGGGAAAGTGGGGAGAGATGTTGCGGAGTTAGGGGAGGGGAGGGGGTAGAGATGAAGGGGACGGAGAGGAGGGAAAGTGGGGAGAGAGGCAGGGGAATGAGGGGAGGGAAATGAGGGAGAGAGGCAGGGGGATGAGGGAAGAGAAGGAGGGGAGGGTTGCAAGGGACTGAGGGGAGGAGAAGGAGGAGATATGAGAAAAAAAATATAGGGAGGCGGATGGAGGAGGTGAATAAGTGGAAAAGTGAAGATGAAAGGCAGGTTAGAAAATAAAAAAGTGGAGGACGAAAAAATGAAGGAAATGAGAAAAAAAGAAGCCATTTTTTGAAGTTCTTGAAATACCTACAAGTCAAACGGTGAGAATGGGGAGGGAAAAAATGAACCAACACATAAAGGAGAATGAAAAACAGGTGAAAAAAACGGAAGGAATGGAGTTTTCGCGGCAATGACCTATTTCCCGTTGAGCAGTACCGCCCCGGCAACGCGCGGACGAGGAAAAACAGACAGGCACAAAAAGAGACGCGAGTAGAGGTCTCCGGAGGTGGTGTTATTTAGTATTAACCTACTTTCTCCCGTCGTAAAGCCCTAAGAAAAGACAGCACCAGGGAAGGAAGGTAACAAGGTGGCCAGATGGTATTAGTAAACTCAAAGGTTGTGTTTCCTTTTCTTTCATTTCGTCCTTCATTTTTTTTGCATCTTTTTTTTTTCCCCCGCTTCATTCACGTGTCATTTCTACGCCTTTTCTTTCCTCGTCATCGTATGTTCTCGTTCTCTCCTTTTTTTTATTCCTTTCACCTAAGCTTTCTTTTCCACATTCAATCTCCTCTCACCCAAAGATGTCCTCCATTTCCTTTTCAGATCAATTCCCTCATTTGTGTGATTTTTTCTCAACCGCCTTTTTCACGTTTGTCATTTCTCCGCCTTTTCTTTCCTCGTCATCGCATATTTTCTTCCCCTCCTTTTTCTATTCCTTTCACCCAAGCTTTCTTTTACACACTCCATCTCCTCTCACCCAAAGATGTCCTCCATTACCTCTTCAAATCTCTATCGCCTTTCTCGCGACTAACATTTCTCCGCCTTTTCTTTCCTCGTCATCGCATATTTTCTTCCCCTCCTTTTTCTATTCCTTTCATCTAAGCTTTCTTTTACACACTCCATCTCCTCTCAGCCAAATATGTCCTCCTTTGCCTTTTAAATGAATTCCCTAATCAGCTTAAAATGTATTCCCTCCGTTGTAAAATTCTAAGACATTGTTTATTCTCGTTCTCTATACTCCTTGTCTTTCCGGGAATGAACGATAACAAGGTGGTCGGGTGGTATTAGTAAACTCTAAGTATGTGTTTCTTCGTCATTTCGTCGTTTTTTGCATAAGTTTTTTCGCCTCACTCACGTCTATCATCTCCACGTTTTTTTTCCCCCTCCTTGTCACTGTTTATTCTCGTTCTCTACTCTTTCTCTCTTCTCCACCCAAGTCTTTTTTTTAACACACTCAATCTTCTCTCAGTCAAAGATGTCCTCTGCTGCCTTTTCAGATCAATTCCTTCATCTGCGGGTTTTCTTTTTCTCTCATTCGGCTTTTTCCTTTTCTCGCTCCGATTCAAGGGTTGCATTTTACATCGTTCCCTTTTCGTCTTTTGTTTTCTTGTTTCTTTTTTTTCCGCTTCACTCACGTCTATCATTGCTGCGCTTCTTTTTCTCTCGTTCTTTCCTCTTTTCTTCTTTATTTTCCACATTCAATCTCCTCTCAGCCAAAGATGTGCTCCTTCACCTTCTCAAATCATCCCCTCACCTGCGCTTTCCTTTCTCTATCACTTTCTAATCATCTCTCTGGTGCTTTTATGTTCTTCTTTATCCCACACATTTTGGGCCTCTCCTTTCCTACCTTCCCGCAGCCTCTTCATCTCCGTAAAGTCAATTAGCGTGGGAGCAGAAGGAGGGCAGGTGTCTGGTGAGTGGTGATTAGTTACTGTAATGGAGGTGGTGGCTAGGATGGCAAACGAAGGGGAAAGAAAAAAAAGGAGGGAGAGGAAGCACAATAGGTGAGGATGCGGGAGGTAGGCTGGGGCGGGTAACGCGCACACACACACACGAGAAACAGTGAAGGTATGAAAAGGTGTATGAAGAGGTGTTAATGTAATGGAGGTGGTGGCTGGGTGAGTAAGCAAAGGGGAAAGGAGTTAGAGGAAAGGGAATAGCTGAGAATGCGGGAGGTAAAGGTTAGGGCAGGTGATGCGCACAAAAGGAACCAGGGGAGGCGTAAATAGGGGGGCGTAGAAAGGTGTGAAGGAGGGGAAGACAAGGTGGCGGAGGTGTGAGGGAGTCTGGGGTAAACAGGAGCGTATGGAGGGGATGCAGGAGTGGGAGGGGTGGTGGGGTGGCGGTTGTGGGTTGGGGGTGATATGGAGAAAGTGTGTGTGTGTGTGTGTGTGTGTGTGTGTGTGTGTGTGTGTGTGTGTGTGTGTGTGTGTGTGTGTATTGGTTTACTATCATGATTAGGTTAAGGGAAAGGATGGTAATGATGATGATGATGATGATGGGGGGGAGGAGGAGGAGGAGGAGGAGGAGGAGGAGGAGGAGGAGGAGGAGGAGGAGGAGGAGGAGGAGGAGGAGAACTCTCGCTGCAAAGCCCGGTCAAAGTATATGACATGGGCAAGAATTGGTTTACTAACAGATTGGTGGATGAGTGGAACAGGCTTGGCAGTCATTCTGTGGGTGCCAATACCATAGATACATTCACGAAGAGGCTGGATAAATTCATGGATAGTGAGGTTAGGCTTACAGACGCTGCCTTGTATAGGTCAACCGGGTTCTTGCAGACTCCTTCCGTTCTTATATTCTTATATATAAAAAGAAGAGAAAGAAAAGAAAAAAAGTGAAGAAGAAGAAGAAGAAGAAGAGGAAAAAAAAGAAGAAGCAGGAGGTGGAGGCATAAGAGGAGGAGGAGGAGGAGGAGAATGATGAGGAGGAGGAGGATGAGAATGAGGAGGAGGAGGAGGAGGACGCGGACGAGGATGTGAAGCAGGAAGATGAGAGAAAAAAAAAAAAAAAAAAACGCATAAGGGAAGAATGTAAATTGGTGACACGTAACAAGAGGCAGGTGCAAACGAGGGCGTAGCAGGTGTGGGTAGGGGCCTCCTCCTGGCCGGTACTCTCGCGGGGGGGGGTCAGGGCACGAGGGTGGGGTGTAGGGCGGGGCGGTGGGCAGCATGACGCGGCGTGCAAGACTACCCGCTGACTCACCCAACAAGAGCCATGACCCACTGATAATAATGCCTCTCAGCCATTACTCCTCCTCCTCCTCCTCCTCCTCCTCCACCCACTTCCTTCTCCTCCTCTTCCTTCATCCTCACTTTACTCTTCTTCTGTCCGTCATTTTTCATTTTCCTTCCGTTTCCTTTTTTCTCTCCTCGCTATCTTATGCAGTTTCAGGTCTGTTGTTTCTTCTCTCCTTCTTCTCCTCCTTTTACTCTGTTTTCCACCGCATTCTCCTCTGCCTCCTCCTCCTCCTCCTCCTCCTCCTCGTTTTTCTTTTTTCTTTCACTCTTTCTTCGTTTTCTTCTCTTTCGTCTTTTTCTTCTTTTACATCAGTTTTTTTTCTTCTTCTTCTACATCCTCTACTTCATTTTTCTTCTTCTTCTTCTGCTTCTTCTTACTCCTCCTCCTACTCTTTCTCCATCCTCCTCCTCCTCCTTCTCCAATTACATTCCCTCTAGCCATAATGTTACCCTCCAATACTCCAACCTATATTCTTATCTTATTTATCTCCTTCTGCTTCCTTTATTTCAAATCCGTCTTATTCCTCCTCCTCTTCCTTCTCCTCCTCTAATTCTACCTTCTCCCTTTCAAGTGTGGGCGGCGCTGGGTAAGGAAGGGTAGCGTAGGGCAGGGCTGGTGAGCAGGAGGGAGGGAGGGAGGGCATGCTGGCGCGAGGGTAGAGGGGAGGGGAGAGAAGGGTAAGGGTGAGGGGGAGGGGCTAGTCCACGTGTATGCCAGGTTGACGTAAGCCTCGCACTTTATGCTTCACCTGAATTAGCAGCACCTACGTCGGTACCTTCACGTACCCTATTAACTCACCGGTAATAATATCGGCGGTGATGATGACGATGATGATGATGATCACCTTGCAAATAATTATACGAAGAGTAATTATAATAAGAAAAATAAATAAATAAATAAATAGATGATCATAATATGAGAGAAAAAGAAGAAAACATTGAAGAAAAACGCTAAATGCATTTTCGTCTAATATTTTTCTTCTTTTGACAACATCTCCACGTAAGTAAAAAAAAAAAAAAAAAAGATTGAAAAGATGAAGGTCACCCGATGGACGGTAAATATTATGATGCACAAAAAAAAAAAACTTATGGAAACTATTACCATCTAATTCACATTTTCCAATAGTCTTGCATCTCTGATCCTCACTTCACTTCTGAATTATTATTATTATTATTAATATTATTATTATTATTATTATTATTATTATTATTATTATGTTGTTGTTGTTGTTGTTGTTGTTGTTGTTGTATTTATTGTTTTTTGTTTTATTATCGTTGTTTTGTTGTGGCTGTTTTGTTGGGCTGCTATTCTGCTTTTAGTTATTGATGCTGCATTTGTTTTGTTAACGTTGTGTTGCGTCACCCCTGCCCTTCCATCGCCCGTCGCTTACATTCACTGCTTTCTACATCCATTCCTCTCCTCGTTTTATCCTGCATTACTTTGTCCTGGTAGTGTTTTCTTTCTCTCATTTCTTCGCTTCTCTTTTCTTGCCACTCTCCATCTCTTCATTCGCGTGATGGCAATGTACCGGTTACTTTCCACACTCAGCACCTTTAATCTTTCTCTCTTTGCCCCTCTTTTTTCCTCTTTCGAACGGTTTTCATTTTCCTTGCTTTCTTTTCCCCTATGGTGACTGTTTTTTTTACTCTCTTTTTTCTTTGCCCTTTCTTTCCTATTTGTGTTTTTTCCATTTTTCTTTGCCTTCTTTTCCCTTTCGTGTCTTTTCCATTTTTTAAAACTTTTTTAACCTTTTTGTTGCTGTTATTTTCTTTTTCTTTGCTTTCTTTTCTCCTTTTTGTGGCTTTCTCCTTTGCTCATTTTCTTTTTGTGACTGTTTTCTTCTTTGTCCTCCTTTCCCTTTTCCTTTTTTCTTTGCCTTCTTTACCCCTATCGTGGCTGTTTTCTTTTTTCTTTGGTCTCTCTTCCTTTTGTGAGCCTTCTTTTTATGCTTTTTCTCTTTTTTCGGCTTTTTCATTTATTACTTCCACTCGTCTCCCTTCTGTGGCTTTTTATTTTCTGCCGTCTATTTTTTTCGCATTGGGTCCATTTTAAGAGTTCCCGAAGTGGTGGCGTCATTCTCCTGTTCTATTTATCTGCCTTGCACCTTTTAACTGTCCCGTCCCGTCTCATCCGCCGCGCAGGTACTTTATATACATGTCTCGGCGGTGTGCTGGCGAGGTATTTTGATGCACCCGAGCGACGAGAATACACGTGATCCACTTCTCGTGACAAGCAGAATTTCCTGCCCTGAAGTAGGTGACAAATAGGCGTCCGTCAGGGCAGGTTGAGTGAAGATTCCGCTCTCTCTCTCTCTCTCTCTCTCTCTCTCTCTCTCTCTCTCTCTCTCTCTCTCTCTCTCTCTCTCTCTCTGTCTGTCTGTCTGTCTGTCTGTCCGTCTGTGTCTGTCTGTCTGTCTGTCTGTCTGTCTCTCTCTCTCTCTCTCTCTCTCTCTCTCTCTTCATTTCTACCTATATTTCTTCATTTCTTCCTTAACACTTTCCCTAGCTTATATATTGTCTTCTTTTGCTCTCTTTCGGTCTCTTCTCTAACATTTTCATTTCTATTCTCGTCCCATGCTGACTAATCTCTTTATTCTCCCTCCTCTCTCTTTCCCTCCTTTCTCGTTATTTCTTCTCCATACGAACACGATGTTGTACCTTGATAGTGCCTCTGTGGTAGGGTATTTGCTATAGGTCTTCTTTCCAGTTTAGTCCATCTTTTGCATGAAAACGTTTGTTCCTCTCAGTTTCTAGTTTCGCCGTCTCCACTGCCTCCCATTCTCTTCCTACTTTGAAAGCCTCGTCCCATCATCAACCCTCAATCTCTATTTTTTTTCATATTTCTTAATTTGCACTTCGTAGACTTCGTAGATCATGAAGCTCACTCTATATTCTTTTAAGCTCATTCTCAACCCCACTCCGTCCCTTCTTCATGCCTTTATGCCACAGTCCCTCAGCCTCACCACTCTAGCTTCCTCCTCTCACCCCCGCCGCAGCTCCCCCTCACCTCGCCTCCTGCCAGGGTGTGACGTGCGCGGGTGACAAGGGGATGGAAGGTAACCAGATGCCGCTGAAAATGGTGAAGTGTCAGGTGTGGAGAGCCGGATGTTATGGTGATCCTGTGTGTGCGTGTGTGTGTGTGTACGTGCGACACACACACACACACACACGCACACACACACGCACACGCACGCACATACACGCTTCCGTCCACGTCACAGCCTAAGCCTCTGGTCCCGTTTTAGCGGAGCGTCTGATTCATTAGGTATTCCTGGAGGCGGGTTGGTCAGTGTGTACTACAGTGTTTACCCGCGGCCTCCTCGTCATCACCCTCGGCCTTGAAACGCAGCAACACAAACACACTTTCTTCACCTTGGGTCTTCGTGTACAGTTTCCCGATGATTCACACAGTGTTCCAAAGATGACTAAAAAGGCCTTCCATATATGAATAGAATAAAGGCGGGGCGCGGCCGAAAGAAAGCCTATAGCAAGCACTCTTCCAGAAAGGCTCTATCAGGGTGTAATATCGTGTTCGTATGGAGGGAAAACAAGGGAAGAGAAGGAGGCAAAGAGGGAAGGAGAGATTGATTATTATAATAAGACAAATGCTAGAAACTGGGTAATTTGTTGGTACTCGCTCACTGGAAAAAATGTAATGAATATTATGTGTTAGTTTGATACACTACATGAAAAATATTTAAAATTCAGTGAGCGGTGACGAGGAAAAAGGTTGAGAAAGTGTGTGTGTGTATGTGTGTGTGTGTGTGTGTGTGTGTGTGTGTGTGTGTGTGTGTGTGTGTGTGTGTGTGTGTTGTTTTATATAAATGATCCTCCGATGCACCAACAATTGTTTTATCTTGTTGACCGACACTTTTTCTATACCTCTACTAACTTATCTTCGCCTCCTCATGTAGTTTTAAGAAAGTTTCAATTTCAATGAGTTTGCGACCAACAACGATCATGTTAACGTAATGGCTGTGCGTGGCGTGTTCCACTAACGGTGCTACGAGACACTGCCTGAGTAGTTTAGACTTTACGCAACAACCAATTTCAAGCTCACCAACTCTTACCTCCCGCACTAACAGCTGTTATATAAAAAGTTGATTATTAAGGGCGGACGTAGAATCCTGTACACTACTGATTGTTTAACTAGCTTTGCCAATACCTCCCTCACAACTCTTTTTTTTTGCCTCCTTGTGAAGTGTTTTCAGAATTGCTGGTGGCCGCGTGGGCGTGCCTGAGGTGAGTGAACAGCGCGTAAACATGCACCGGGGGGGGGAAGGAGTGACCTCACGCCCCCCACCCTTGCAACAATGAGCAATTTTCCTGGTAAGATGCACTGAGAATCATTTTACCTTTGACGGGGCGTAGTCTGTACAAGAGATGACGCACATTCATGGCCTTGTTTTGACTCCTTAACGACACAGGAGACAGATGGAGGACTATACAAAAATATGAGAAACCTGAAACTTTAGGATTTTACAAAGAAAACAGAAGGAGATGATTAAGTCCAATGACGTTAACTGCAGTGGTAATATTGACTCATCTCACTGTCGCTTCATGAGAGGAAAATAAAAATAAAACACTCATCATCTTTGCCAAAGTTGAGTTTCGTAACCTTAATATACATATATCTTTTAAACATGACTTTAATGAGACCACGTTAGAAAGATTCTTCTTCACTCTCTTATATAATCCCAAGACGACGACGAAAACAGCTTTAGCCCCGTAACATAATTCCACGCCGCATTACCGCCTGTTTACCAAGCCTTGCATCACTCCACTTTCGATATTTTCCCATCACAAAGGCGACAAATTCTTCCCGCCTGGCAAACACACAACACCTGTGACGCAACACAACCTTCACCTTCCATTCACGCCAGCCCACCTGTAAGACGTCTCATCGTGCCTCACCTCACCTTTCCTTGCCTGTCGTTACATCACTACGCCTTCTTCATCTTCCCTTTCATCTTCCTGCAATCCTCCTCCTCCTCCTCCTCCTCCTCGTCGCGGGACAAAATTTAATCTTGTCGTAAACTAACACAGACTGACTTTATTTGGTATTCTTCGTGGATAGGTTGTGTAGTGTTGCGTTGTGTTGTGTTGCGCTGTGATGTGTATTTATATGCTGAGATGTGTTGTGATGTGTCCAAGTGTGTTGTTTTGATTACAGACTTGCGGGGAAACCTTTAATCATCTTGTTATTTCTCGGGGTGTCCTTGCTCTGAGCCTCACCTTCAGAGACTAATGAAGGAATGCAGGTAAGATGAGGTGGTGGTGGTGGATGTGGTTGTTGTGGCTGTCGTGGTCGTGGTGGTAGTGGTGGTGGTGATGTAACACAGCATGAGGCATTAAATGAAACATGAATGAATTTCCTCCCATGCACAAACAGGCTCCGCCCCCCTACACGCACACACAAATATGACGTTGAAGTTACAGGAGCCTGGGCAGAGTATGTTCGCCTCCTTGGAATCCTTTAGCTTCCAGTAACCTGAATCAAGAATCATGCATGGGAGTGATCAGCGGGCCGTGAGGTGAAGTGACCGGAAACGCTTCATGCGAATATCCTCTCGCTAAACCTTTTTCCTTCCTGCTCTTGAATCATGTAACCTAGATATTGCGTAATCCTCAAAACCTTACCAATATGAATGTCATCTGTGGATATATTTTGCTTTTATTTTATCCATTCTTTTATTTTGTCCCCTGTAAATGGAACATAGACATCCATGGGGAAGCTCTTGAAACAGTTAATGATTATGTATACTTAGGGCGATTGATACAAACAAATACCTGACTATAATCGGATATATCATGACATCAGACTGGGCTGGAGTGCTTTGGGGAAAAAACAAGGTAACATAATATTGCGAGGCTTCAGTTGTGCTTAAAGTGTGTTCTTCCGACATGACATATGGATACATGGATATATGAATGGAAATTAACTGTCTTTGGAAGGGGATTTGGGAGATGCCCAAAGTGGGACTGTGAGATCAACGATGGGTATCACTATAATGAAAAAGAAAACTGCAAATGGAAGAGACAAAATGGAAGAGATAAAAGAAGAGACAAGAAACAAAAGTAGATGAAATAATAAGGCAATCAAAATCATGAAATAGCAATGCTCGGAATACATAAATAGGAACGAGGACAGCACATGAAAAAACAGTAAGAGACTGGGATATGACTGACACAAAAGACCCAAAGGGAGTCAGATGGGGTATGCCTGCCTGTCTGTACGTCTGTCTGTGTGTCTGTCTCTCTCTGAGAGAGAGAGAGAGAGAGAGAGAGAGAGAGAGAGAGAGAGAGAGAGAGAGAGAGAGAGAGAGAGAGAGAGAGAGAGAGAGGAGAGAGAGAGAGAGAGAGAGAGAGAGAGAGAGAGAGAGAGAGAGAGAGAGAGAGAGAGAGAGAGAGAGAGAGAGAGAGAGAGAGAGAGAGAGAGAGAGAGAGAGAGAGAGAGAGAGAGAGAGAGAGAGAGAGAGAGAGAGAGAGAGAGAGAGAGAGAGAGAGAGCGAGAGAGTCATGGCAGGTCAGTTAGTCAGCGTGTATACATCCAGGTAAACAGTTTATAAAGGTGCGCCATACTGTCTGAAGAAGGTGTAGGCAGGTGACGCAACGAGGGGCGGGGGGGCGGGGGGGGGTGAAGGTGGGGTGTTTAGAGGGGTCAGCGAGAGAAAAAAGTAAATGGTGGCTAAGGGGAGTTATTATTGATGGGTGGGGAGGCATCATGTGGGTGAGAGGGGGCGAGACATTGATGAGAGAAGGAGGGAGGGGAGGCGTGGGGGTCAGTAGGTCAGGTTGGGGTTGGGTGTTGACGGGGAGAGGGTGTGGGGGGGGGGGGTGAGCCAGTGTCGGAGGTTCTATCAGAAGGGTGGGTGAAGGAAAAATGTAATTGAGGTTAAATGGGGTGGAGGTGATTGTGTGTGAGTAGTAGTAGTAGTAGTAGTAGTAGTAGTAGTAGTAGTAGTATACAAATTGCAGGAGTGAAACAAAATCTGAGGGAGGTAGTTCAAGAGAATGAGAGATGAATAGTAATTATTTCGGCCACTCCTCTTGACTCTTTTGTAGGAGCAGCGAGTAGCGGGCTTTTTTTTCATCATTGTTTCCTTTTTTTTTGCCCTTGAACAATTACCTTAACAGTAAAAAAAAAAATATAAAAAAAATAAGAGCCCGTATCATGCAGTCCCTAATTCCATCGTAGGATCCGACGTCTGCCTTGAAGGGCCTACTCAAATATAACAATAAAACGTACGCAAGCCAAATTAAACTACACCATAAGCTAGAGACAATAGTAAACAAAAACGTTGCGCAGAATAAAGCTAACAAGCGAAACAAGACAAGCGAGATAAAGTTGTAGAATTTGCGCAAATAATGAAGGTATACAACAGGGGAGGATGCATGTGTTGGGGGGGGGGGGGGGGAAGGCAGGGGGTTGCAGGTTGTGTACATGTATGGGGGAGGAGGCGGGCCCCGGGGAAGGTGGATGCGTGCCAGGTGTGTGTGTGTGTGTGGTGGGGGGGAGGTGCTGGAAGGTGAGAGGAGAAGAGAGAGAGGGGGTGGTGATGGGGGAATGGGGAGAGAGAGAGAGAGAGAGAGAGAGAGAGAGAGAGAGAGAGAGAGAGAGAGAGAGAGAGAGAGAGAGAGAGAGAGAGAGAGAGAGAGAGAGAGAGAGAGAGAGAGAGAGAGAGAGAGCACACAAACAACACAAGTCACAAAATCGAAAATAATATCAAGGAATTTTGAAACACGTGGACAGTCAAGGTTTGGCATCCCTTATCCTCCTCCTCTTCCTCTTCCTCCTCCTCCTTCTGTCATTGTCTCTTCCCCTCCTCTCCTCCCCTCTACTATCTCCATTCATTCATTCATTCATATATATTCAACTTCTTCCTTTTCGTTTCTCATTCCTTCGCCAATTGCTTCCTTCTCCATCCACTCTCTCCTCTCTCCCCTTCCTTCCTTTCTCGTCTTTATTCCTTCCTTCTTCACCCTTCCTCCCATCTCTGTGCCCTCCCGTACCTTAAACATTGTCACCCATCTTTTTCCTCCTCCCTTCTTTCCTTCCCTTCGTCATCACCTCCTTTTTCCTGGTTGTCCCTTCCCCTCTTCTCTCCTGATTCACTTGCCCCTTCCTTCCATCATTCAGGCTTTTTTTTATTGTTTCCTTTTTTTGTGCCCTTGTGCTGTCTCCTTTGCTGTAAAAAAAAAAAATTTAAAAAATGGGACCCTCCTTCCCCTATCACCATTCACCACTGTCCTTCCTCTCTCCTTCTTTTCCTTCATTCCTTTCCATCTTCTGGTTGTCCCACACCCTTTCCTCTTTCCCCTTCTTTTTACCTCCTCATGGTTTGTTCTGCTTTCCCTTCCCTTCCTTCCCTTAGTTATCCTCTTACTTCTCCTCTTTCTTTACCCTCTCCTTCCTCCTCCTGCTTCCCACACCCCTTCTTCCTCCTCCTCCTCCTCCTTTCCCAGTCTTTCCCATCATCCCAGTCCTCCTCCTCCTCCCTTCTGTTGCCTGTCCCTTCCCACCCTCTCTCCTCTTCTCCTTCCCCATCATCACCCCCCCCTCGACACGGTGACTCATTCTGTAGCTGTTGGCATCACCCTCATCTTAGGTGTGCGTGTGTGTTGCGGGGGGGAGGAGATGAGGGGGTAAGGGGGAGGGGAGGTAGAGTTTGGGGAGGCGCATGAGGGAAGAAGGTAATGAAGTAGAGGGGAATGGAGGGAGGAAGGGGAGAGGGAGGTGCAAGGAGGTGGAGAGGGGGAGGAGGTAGTGGGTGAGGGTTGGGGGGGTGACGAAAGGGGATGAGAGGGATATTGGGGAGGAAGGGGGGTGGAGGAGGAGGGTGGGATGGTGGTGAGGAGGTTGGGGTGGGATGGTGGAGGAGGTTGGGGTGGGATGGTGGAGGAGGTTGGGGTGGGATGGTGGAGGAGGTTGGGGTGGGATGGTGGAGGAAGTTGGGGGGGGATGGTGGAGGAGGAGGTTGGGGTGGGATGGTGGAGGAGGTTGGGGTCGGATGGTGGAGGAGGTTGGGGGATGGTGGTGAAGGAGGTGGGGGTGGTATGGTGGAGGAGGTTGGGGTGGGATGGTGGTGAAGGAGGTTGGGGTGGGATTGTGGAGGAGGTTGGGTGGGATGGAGGAGGAGGTTGGGGAGAGATGGAGGAGGAGGTTGGAGTGGGATGGAGGAGGAGGTTGGGGCGAGATGGTGGAGGAGGTTGGGGTGGGATGGTGGAGGAGGCTGGGGTGGAATGGTGGAGGAGGTTGGGGTGGGATGGTGGAGGAGGAGGTTGGAGTGGGATGGAGGAGGAGGTTGGGGCGAGATGGTGGAGGAGGTTGGGGTGGGATGGTGGAGGAGGTTGGGGTGGGATGGTGGAGGAGGAGATTGGGGTGGGATTGTGGAGGAGGTTGGAGTGGGATGGTGGAGGAGGCTGGGGTGGGATGGTGGAGGAGGTTGGGGTGGGATGGTGGAGGTTGAGGTTGGGGTGAAGGGAGGATATGAAAAAAAACAGCAAATAAAAAAAACCCAGTGTTTTAAATAATAAGATGAATTTTGTTTATGCTTTTCAATTTCTTTTTAATTCTCTTCACAAAATAACAACAATAAAGGAAAGACTTCGATGATGCAAAAAATAATTATTGCACACACACACACACACACACACACACACACACACACACACACACACACACACACGCAATGCTTCTTCTTTTTTTTTTTTTAATTTTCCTTCCAATTCTATTTCCTATCTCGTATGTCCCTTTTTCTCTTCCCTTTCTTGTTTTTCTCTCCTGTCCTCCTTTCCTCACTTTCTCCCTCCTCACCTTCCTCTTGCCCCCTTTTCCCTCCTCCTCCCCCCCTCCCTCCCATGTCTTTCCTCCAACTCTTGCCCCGTCACCGCCCCTGTCCGCGCCCCATAACCAAACAAGGTCACGAGGAGGGAGGAAGGAGGGGGATAAAGAAGAGGGAGGGAGGGAGGGACATGATTAAGAGCCAGGGAGAGAAGAGACAATAGCAGGGAGGGAGAGAGGGGAAAGACGCTGAAGTAAAAGAGGAAAAAAAGAGGGGAGGGAGAGAAAAGGGGAGAAAGGGAGAGAGAAAGGGGGAGGGAGGGAGAGAGAAAGGGGGAGGGAGGAACTGTTGTTGCCCGCTGACAGAACAGGCGTTTGGCCAACACATCCCCCCTCCTTTCCTCCCTCCATACCTCCTTCTCTTCTCTCTCCACCCAGTAACCCTTATCCCTCCTCTCCTGCCTCCACTCGCCAGGACATTCCCCTCACCCTCCACTCCTCCCCTCCATCTCCCTCCTACCTTAAAAATAAATAACCTGTTGGGAACTCAGCACCCACATCTGAGGGGAAAAAACGGACAAGGAAGCCGGGACAGGACGGAGCGAGAGAGGGAAAAAACATGTTGCGTACAAACAAAAACGAAAATTCCCTAACAAAAAAGTACGGATATCTAAAAATGGAAAGAACTTGTAAATAATATAAAGAGACGTAAACTAGGTACTAAAACAAAATTCCCCTCACCCCCCCAAAAAAAAAATAGGGATACCTGGAAATAGGGAGAACATGCAAATATAAACTTGGTACAAAAACGAAGAATTCCCCCACAAAAAAGGAAGGATATCTAAAAATGGAAAGAACTTGTAAATAATATAAAGAGAAGTAAACTAGGTACTAAAACAGAACTCCTCCCCTAAAAAAAAAAAAAAATAAAAAAAAAATAGGCATACCTGAAAATAGAGAAAACATAAATATAAAGATAAATAGAAGATTTCACCCACAAAAAATAAGGATACCTGAAAATAGATGGATAATGTAAATATAAAGATAAGTAAAGAAGATAAATACGTAGGCAAAAAAAAGAAAAGACAGAAGTGGACGATGATCGGAAAACAAGTAAATTTAATGAAAGCAGTTAAGTCAGTTACGTCCCGAGAAGGTGTGTTAGCAGAGGTGGATGAGTTCAAGTAGATGATGGATGTGAGCCAATTCTAATCGTAGTTTTATCGGGAGTGGTGATGGGAGTGGTGGTGGTGGTAGGGGGGGGGGGGCGCTGCATGGTCCACACTCCTCAGGGAAGCAACAGACCCGTAGGCATTTATGGTCTGGGCTGGACTACCTTAAAAGTCCCCTCCTGTTACCCACTTAAAACATTCATGGCCAGGGTCGAAAACTACATACTTTCGGTGCCCTCTGGAAGCATTCAGTCTCCCTTTAAAGCACGGGCGTATTATCCCATATCGTCGCCCCAAGGTATTGAGGGGCCAAGTTTTTGATAATGTATCCGCCATCATTCAATTACTTTTTATCGGAGTGTCTTTTAAAGTAACTCCGATTGAGATAGTCACCTACAAAATGCTCTCACATGCCATCGTTCAATTATTTTTTATCGCAGTGTCTTTTAAAGTAACTCCGATTGAGATAGTCACCTACAAAATGCTTTCACACGCCATCGTTCAATTATTTTTTATCGCAGTGTCTTTTAAAGTAACCCCGTTTGAGATAGTCACCTACAAAATGCTCTCACATGCATTTGTTGATCAGGTAAAACAATTTGACACATTTTGGTAACGGAAAGGCAGACAGACAGATAAGGAGAGAGACGGACAATGACAAAACACACACAACAAACACGTGATTGCCTTCCTTGCTATGTGGAGGCGCCGATAATAAAGATGACGGATCCCATAATAGGCACAACAATAATGGTATGAAGCAGAGGAGGAGGAGGAGGAGGTGGTGGTGGAGAGGGGCTGGTGGGTGGGAAGGAGGCAGCAAAAGGAGAAGGGAGAGGGGGAGAGCCTTTGAATGGAGGGAGGAGGTTGGCAGCGGTTCACGTCCCTCCCATTCATTACTATGGCACACACCCAGCAGCAGCAGCACCACGCTAAACTTGGTGCTGCCCGCTGGCGTCTCCCCCCCCCCACACACACACACACACGCACACACACACATGTACACACTTCTATTGATCTTCTCCTTTCGGCTTCTACTAATCTTTAAAGGATCAGCAACTTTGTTTTTTTATCAGTTTTTTCGTTCTTTGATCTTCGTTCATCGTAAACAAATATCCGAAGGTAATTTATAAAACGATATCAGCTGTCTGTTCTAATTCTTGCCCTTCCATGTAGGTCAGCCGCACACATTCATATGGTAATTTAGAAACCGAACACACCACAATACAAAGCAATACAATACACCACAACGAAACAGTGCGTGCAGGCCTTCAGGGAGACACCTAGTGGGCCACCTTGAAAGTTTCGGGCCAGGTAGCAACTGGGTTAGGTGAACATTAGGCGAGGCTGTGGCATACATGCGTGCGTGTGTGTGTGTGTGTGTGTGTGTGTGTGTATACCACCCGTCAACAATTTCGAAAGTAAAAGTCTATAATGTTAACAGTTATTTTATGGACTTGTACACACGCACGTGCTATCTACACACACACACACACACACACACACACACACACACACACACACACACACACACACACACACACACACACACACACACACACACACACACGTGAGGTTCATTCCATAAGTGGACAAACAAACTGATGGCTGGATAGTGTCAGTGATTGGCGGTGGTGGTGGTGATGGGAGTGGTGATGGGAGTGGTGATGGGAGTGGTGGTGGTGGTAGGGGGGGGAGGGGGCGCTGCATGGTGCATCGCAACAAGAAGTTTTCTCAGCCTTAAATATAGTAAAAGTTTTGAAAGAGGAGACAGACCAAGACTATATGAAAAGAAAAAAAAAAACGTCATATATGGCAAATAAAAAAAATAAATGCTCCAGAAAGAAAATATCAGCTCTAGGCCTTGAGATATTGAAGTAGTGTCTATTATGTTTAACTCAGAAAAAAAAGTTACCAATCAAGTTTAAATGCAAATTATACATTCTCTTCTTCCTTAGTTATTTTTGCCTTAATTTTCTTTTATCTCATTACTTCTTTATATTCATTTGTATTATCACCAAAGAAACTAAGCTTCCTGGGAATGCACTGTAGTGGCTGGGCTGGCGCGGCTGGACGTGGGATGCTAAACACTTTACTGTCAAGGACGGAATGTTATGTCGGGGCGATCGGGAGGCGAGGACGGACGAGGCAATAACCAGGCGTAATGGGACGACAGGAGGCATAAACGTTTTGTTGCGGCTGCCGATGTGAAGTGTGCGGGACAGGTAGTGAGGAATGACGACTGACCGACTGACTGACTGACTGACTGAAAGTATGAATGAGTGAATGAATGAATGAATGGTTGGTTATTGGTAAAGTATTTCTTTGTAGATTAGATTATGAATGAATGAATGAATGAATGAATGGAAGAATGACTGACTGACTGACTGAATGAATGAATGAATGGAAGAATGAATGAATGAATGGGAGAATGAATGAATGAATGAATGGAAGAATGAATGAATGAATGAATGAATGGATGAATGAATGGAAGAATGAATGAATAAATGGAAGAATGAATGAATGGTTGATTATTGGCAGTGATGATTATTTATTTGTAGATAAGAGAATATTGATAGATGTAGAATACTGTTATGCTCTCTTAGCACCTTGGTGAAGTCCGGTGTTCATCAAGGCAGTGTCCTGGGGCCTTTGTTGTTTACTTTATTTTCCAGTGATATCAGGGGAGGCATATACTTCAAAATATTGGAATATACTAATGACATATCACTTTATACTACCATCTCCTCCCCCCAACACAGAGTATCAGCAGCCACTGTTTTGGAAGAGGATGTTTCCAGAATTCATTTTTGGTGTACTCAGTGGGGGATGAAGTTGAATCCTTTGAAATCCCAGGATACTTGTCATATTCTAAACAACTACTGTAATTATTCTTCTAACTACAATCACCGTATCTACTTCTTACTACTTTAACTTCACCTCTATGGTCGCAAGCTGATCACCACTACCATATCAGTATCCCCTTAAAGACAGCCTGTCCTCTCTCACTTGGACTCCTATTTATTTCCCTAACCTTCCTTTCTTCATTTCTCCCTTCCTCCATCCCTATCCACTACCATGTCCTCCTAGCTCTTCAACAGCCTCTTCTCCTTCAGAGCCTCCTTCCTCGCCTTCTTCGTCACTCACACACTTCACTTCATCACCTCTCACTTAATAACCTTCCTCCTTCTCCTCTTCTTGGTATCTTCAACGACCCGGAGTCACGCTCGTTTCCTCCCGCATACCTGACACCAACGGGAATAGCTTATTGAGTTCGATAGCCCCTCCTTCCGCCTCCTTTGTGTAGCTATCTTCACCTTTACATACCTGTGCATTCCTGGGCGGATAAACAAATATCACGTTCGGTTCCCTCTTCCACGTGGCAATGAAACGTGAGGAGCGACTAGAAACACACGGGGTAAAAGGTGAGATGAGATGAGGGAAGGAAAGGTGGTGACAATGAGACACGAGGAGGGACTAGAAACACGCGCCGGGGTGGAAGGTGGGATGAGGTGAGGAAAGGACGAGTGTGGCTGCTGTTGATGACGATGATGATGGAGGACAAGGAGGAAGAGGATAAGGGAATAACCGGCGACAATGAATACGACGACCATGCAGATGACAGCGACGACGAATACACGGACCAGTAGAAGGAAAACGAAAACATAGGACGAGGGTAAAAACGACCACCGGAAACGAAGTCGACGACCAGACCACGACGACGACGACTATACGGCGACCATCAGAAGGAAACATGTAAATAAAGAAAGCCAGGGCGACGCGAGGAACGGGGAAAGAAGAGGCAATAAAATGTTAATCAAAGGCCGCGAACTCAGACGCTTCGCGGAAATTTTTGAGACGATTCAATGGCGAGTGTTGTTGTCCTTGACGTCATACCTGTGTGTGTGTGTGTGTGTGTGTGAGAGTGAGAGAGAGAGAGAGAGAGAGAGAGAGAGAGAGAGAGAGAGAGAGAGAGAGAGAGAGAGAGAGAGAGAGAGAGAGAGAGAGAGAGAGAGAGAGAGAGAGAGAGAGAGAGAGAGAGAGAGAGAGAGAGAGAGAGAGAGAGAGAGAGAGAGAGAGAGAGAGAGAGAGAGAGAGAGAGAGAGAGAAAAGAAAGAAAAGGATGAGAAAAAGAATGAAAAAAATGAAAGAAAGAAAGAGAGGAAGAGAAATTTTCCAAGACAATTCATTCATCTCTTTTCCTGTGTCTCTTAGTTTACATATTTCCCATTCTTTTCGGCTCATCCCTGCCCCCCCCTTCCCCCCCTCACCCTCTCCCTTCGATACAATTTCCTCTTTCCTGCAGCGCGAGTCTCCTTCCTTCAACAGATGTGGCAAAAAAGTTATGTTCTTCCTCTCATCTGTTTTGTTCTTTCCTTCTCCTCCTCCTCCTCCTCTTCCTCTTCCTCCTTCGCCTCCTTGATTTTCTTGCATTAGTTACTCTTTTTTTTTTTCGTACTCATCTCAAGAAAAAAAAAACATCTCTTGGGTTCAAAAGCAAAAATTTGTCTTTCTTGCTGTTTGGTTTATCAGGAAATCAGGAGGAGGAGGAGGAGGAGGAGGAGGAATAAAACAAAACTGAATGAAGGCAAGAAAAACAGGGAAAAAAAAATAAAGAAATGGGATTGAAGGTAACATTGAGGAGGAGGAAGAGATGAAGAAGGAGGAGGAAGAAGAGGAAGATGATAAAGAAAGAGGTGGAGGAGGAGGAGGAAGAAGAAGAGAAAGAAGAAGAAGAAAAGAAAGAAGAAGATGATGAAAGAGAAGAAGAAGAAAAAGAGAGAAGGAAGAAGATGATGAAGAAGAAGAAGAAGAAGAGAAAGAAGAAGAAGATGATGAAGATGAAGAAGAAGAAGAAGGAGAAAAACAAAAGAAGAAGAGGAGGGGGAGGAGGAGAAGAGAGAAAAACAGGGCCCACGACACGTGTTGGCGTCGCACACGTGTCCCGGAGGAAGAGGTCCCTCGGAAATTGCTCCTGTCTCACGGGAGAGAGAGAGAGAGAGAGAGAGAGAGAGAGAGAGAGAGAGAGAGAGAGAGAGAGAGAGAGTTAGGGAATGAAATCAATTGAACGAGTATAGCATTGGAAGATTTTCAGACCTCGCACGAGAGACAACATGTGGCGGCTGAGGGTGAATGGATTATGGGTCACAGGTGGGTCATGGAGGTGGAATGAAGGGTGGAATGCCTCGGTGGAATGCTTGATCCTAGAATGCGGGTTTTAATACAAGGAGGAAAAGCGGAAAAGTGATGATGATGATGATGATGAGGAGGAGGAGGAGGAGGAGGAGGATTTGATACATTTATTGAGATAAACACATACATATAACAGTATACATATATAGCCTCAAAAGGATGAAGGTACCTTTGTTGACTTCACCCGGAGGAAAAGGAAGAAAAGGAAGGAGAGTTGTATCAAGGAGATTCTGATGGGTGACTGCTAAAGGGAGAGGGAAAAAAATATATGGGTAGGCCTACTGTTAGAACTTATCACAACACACACCGCCATCCCCGTTGCTCCAGGATAAAGAAAGAAAAAGAACCAAAGATATAAAGAAAGAAAGGAAAAGAAAGAAAAGCATGAAAGAAAGAGAGAGGGAGAGATAAATTTCCAAAAACATTTATTTCATTTCATCCTCGTGTCGAAGGAATGTGAAAATAGGACTGCTAAAAGGGAAGGTAAGGAAAAGTAATCTATGGGTAATGGATAGGGCTTAACACATCACACACCACCATCCCCGTTGCTTAAGGGGGGGAGGGAGGGTGGGGTAGTAACCGCTCTTTGTCGGTGTAAAAATATTTCGGTATGTTGTCTAAATGAATCTTAGATGAATGAACGAATGAGTGAATGCTATTACGAATGAATGAATGAATAACGAACGACACTAAATGAATGGAATGCTTATTATAATTCACATTCAGACAACAGTTCATTTTCGCGCATCCGTTCAATTTTCGTTGTTCTCGTTACAGGCACTAATTGGAACGGCACAGACACACCCACAAACGTACCCTACAGCAGGTGAACGGCGGAAGCGAAAGCTAATCATGCAGGTAACCCAGATTGGAACACTGTGGCAGCAGCGTAACCTCTATCTCTATACCACACGCCGCCCTGCCCCCCACGGCCGCCCAAACTCCACCACGCCGCCACGCGAACGGGAATGGGGCGGAAATGGCGGCCTTGGGGGGAGGGGGGGGAGGGGGAGGGTACGAAGGGCCTCTGTTGCCGCTGCGGGAGGTCGGTGGTTCGTGCCCCCTGGAGAGTACCTGTAGGGGGATCGTGGCCTCGGGGAACGCAGAGGGGCGGAGGGGGCGCACTGAGGAGGTAGCGGTGCGGCTCCAGGGTTATTTCCGACAGGTGTGTGTATGTTTACATGTATGTGTGTGTGTGTGTGTGTGTGTACATTCCTCTCAATCGGTAATCAAACAGTCTTCCTCCTCTTCCTCCTCCTCCTCTTCTTCCTCCTCTTCCTCTAGCTTCTCTTCTTTCCCCGTCTTCCACCCTTAGTACCTCGAATTCCCTCCCGTTTCCTGACCCTTTACCTAACCTCTAAGCCATTCACTTCCTATTTACCCTTCACTCTTCCCTTTCCTTACCCTACACACACCCTTCACCCTTCCCTTCCCCCCTCTATACACACCCTTCACCCTGCCCTTCCCTTCCCCCCTCTATACACACTTCTACCTGTAACGTTTTCCTGTTTCCTGAGCCTCTAAACAAATATATAAGTCAGCCAATCAAATGCCTCAACCCTTCGTTTTCTATTTTACCCTCACCTCTTCCTCCCATATCATCATTACATATTTACTTCCCTATAACGACTCTTTCTATGCATTTCGTTTTTCTTAGTTTCCATTTGGCGTTCACTCCCTCAATCTTCTGGTAATGTTATCTTTTTTTTTTCATTTTCATTCCCTTCTCTCATTCTCTTGTCCTGTTTTTCTTGATATTTCTTCACTTTCTGTTATTCTCTCATTCTCTTTTTTTCTCTCTTTATTTTTTCTTTCTTAGTGGCATTAATGGTTGCCTATATATTACACCCAAACCATTACCCTTTTCTATAGTTCCCCTTTATTTTTTCTCATTTCAGTCACCTTTTCTTTCTTTAATATTCATCACTGGTTTTCCCGCTACTCGCCGCTCCCATAAAAGACAAAAATAAAGAATAACCAAAAGAGAGATTCATTTCTTGTGGAGACGTTTATGAACACGGCTTATTTTTTTTTGTTACACCAATGGAGGCAGCTCAAGGGCATAATACGAAAAAAAAAAAGTCCGCTTGGCGCTGCTCAAGTAATAGAAAAAATAAAAAAGAATTAGAGGTCAGAGGAGAGGTCAAATTCGAATCGTGAGGTGTCTTGATTCTCCAACCCTTCGAAAGAGTTCAAGTCCTGCAAGTCTATCCTGCCTCGTGCGTCCTCTGCTCCTGTTGCTTCCTCGCCAACGCGCCCGCCCCGCCCCGCCCCGCCCCGCCCATCCCTCTCGTTGTTTACATTCCTCAGTAGGATATTTATGAAGGGTGTTATTCTCCTTCCTGCTCTCGTGTTCTCCCCAACGGTGCCAGATTATCGTACTCAGCCGCTAATATTTCCCGACTTCCTACCCCGAAACTGTCTTCTGGGCTCCAATAACGAAACTCATTTATAGTTATCGTTGTTAATAGTTAGGCGTCAGAAACCGTTAAATACTATGCTCTGAGTACGATAATCTGGCAATAGTGTTCTCCCTTATTGTTGTACCCCGCTATCGGCATTCCTCTCCTTCCTCCCTCATATTCCGATTCCTCATTATCCTCCTCTATTTTTTCTTTCACTTCCTTGATTTTATATTTTTCATTGGTGATGCTTTTCTCTCTCCTCTTACTCTAATTTCATCACTCGTTTATTTCCTATACCTCCTCCTCCTCCTCCATCTTTTTCTTCTTCTTCTCTTTCTTATTCTTTTTCCTCCTCTTTTTTTCTTCTTCTTTTTTTTCTTCCAAGTATGAATGCACTTCTGCCCGCCACAGGTTCGGGAAAGTGGCGGCAAGCGACAGTGGGTGTGTTGTGTAGGCATATCACCGCACGGCCCCTCACCAGGACCACCACGCCCTGCAACCCCCGCCACCAGAGCCACCACCACAGCGGCCACCACCACCAATACCATCAAGCACAACTCTCGTACGAAAATGTCGCTTTACTTTGTTTTATGTATAAACGTAACATCCTGTAGTAAACTGGCAGGGTAGGATTCAGCAATTGTTGTGGATGTTATTATTATTATTATTATTATTATTATTATCATCATCATAATTTTTACTATAGGACAAGAATGTCAGCCACTCTGGAGAGTTTAAGGAACTATATACCCAATCAGGGTCACAACGGGGGAGCATTAGCCTTAGAAAAGAGCAAGTTGCCTTAGTAAAAATTACAATAACTCTACTCTTCATGAATTGCAGGTTTTCAGCTTAACAACAACACAACATTTGGAAAGAAGTTACACAGTTTAGTTATAAGTGGAGCAAAGCCTTTAGAAAATTGAGTATTACTAAAGCGAATAGCCAAATCATGAGTTCAGTTTATATGTAAATCGTAATTTTGATATAAAGACAAAGAGTAATTAGATGACAAGCGAGTCTAGCGAGGTAGTACATGAATGGATGAGGCTTAGCAGTCTTGTGGTGAGTGCCAATACTATAAACAGTCTGAAGATTGGGTGGTATGAACTCATGCATAGGAAAGGTTGGGTTAGGTCACTTAGGTGGTGGTATGTTAACGGGGGCCGCCATGTTTGAGGTAACTGCTCTCTTCCAGACTCGTTAAGTTTTATTCGTTTGTTTTCATTTCAGCTTAACTTCCCTCCTTTATTCCTATTACTGGACGGCTGGTAGCATCAAAATAATATTACCAATTCTACCAAAACATTTTATCTTCAGACCAAAATAAATTATACTCCTTAGCGTTCCATATTATACACTAAAAAAAGAATAGAGATCAATTAACGTGCGTCGCGTGTACTAAGTCATCTACCCACACACACACACACACACACACACACACACACACACATATCCACACATAACTAGTGCAACCCAGAATTTTTTGCTCTTGCCTTTCCGTCGCTCATGTGATATTAATACACCTCATACCGATGAATTCCGCCTTATTCTTACGATACTGGTGCCTGTTTTCATACGCGGCTCGTTTTCATGAGATATCTACCCGCTGTTGTCTCTGCGTCTGTTTATTTTTTTAACTAATTGTCTACATTGTAATTTCCTGGCTGTGTATTTGTTCTTTCATGGTTGTTTGTCTGTCTGTCTGTCTGTCTGTCTGCTCTCTCTCTCTCTCTCTCTCTCCTTCCACTTTAACATTTTCCCTCACATAATATATTCTTTTTTTCTGTTTTTCTATCTTTTCTCTCTCTTTTTAAATTCATCCTTCTTTCCTGTCGAATAATATATATATTCTCTCTCCTCTCCACTTTTTTTTTCTTCCCTTGTTTCTCCTCCATACGAAGACGATGTTGTCTGTTTGTGTGTCTGTCGGTCTGTATCTCTCTCTCTCTCTCTCTCTCTCTCTCTCTCTCTCTCTCTCTCTCTCTCTCTCTCTCTCTCTCTCTCTCTCTCTCTCATATCTTCAGTCATGCATTCACGGGATCGATCTCTTTGCATCCGGTTCAGTTCATTTTCCTTGGCATGTGAGCGACGCAGCCGTTCAGTTTTGCCTCATTTCTGCAACCTCCTGCCCTCCCTCCCTTCCTTCCCCCTTTCCTGCCGACCTGCCTCTCCTCACCACACGTGTGCCACATACAATAAACAAAGCAACGTGCAAGTCCCCTCACACCCCCGCCACCACAAACACCTCGCACCAGGCCGGATTTTAGTGGTTAGAATGAGCAGCGAGAGGAAGAGTTTACAAGGATGAGTCTTTGTCCTCGTCTGCCGTGACCCATAATTTTCTCTCTTTTTATATTATGTTAGGTCGATGTTTGCCTTACTTTATATAGGTGGCTTTGTCTTCGTCAGTCTTGGCCTAAATTTTTCTTGTTTTGTTTGTTTTTATGTAAGGATGTTGTTTACTTCACTGTCTGTCTTCCGTTGTTTTACCGTCTGTTTTTAGACTTTTTTGTGGCTTTTCGCTCTCCGTGCATATATATAGAATGTTTTTCCATCCTGATTTTGTTTGTCATTTCCCAATTATTTTTATTATTATTATTATTATTATTATTATTATTATTATTATTATTATTATTATTATTATTATTATTATTATTACTATTGTTCTTGTTTCTTGTTGCTACTGCTACTACTACTACTACTACTACTACTACTACTTTTTTTTTACAACAAAGGAGACAGCTCAAGGGCACAAAGAAAGGAAACAATAAAAAAAAAAGCCCGCTACTCGCTGCCCCTAAAAACAAGAATCAAAAGAGGTGGCCGAAAGAGAGGTCAATTTCGGAAGGAGAGGTATCCTGATACTACTACTACTACTACTACTACTACAACTACTACTACTACTACTACCACTACTACTACTACTACTACTATAGTCGCCACACACTTATAAGCAGCGGCAAAGCTCTGTTTAAGGCTTTACTGGAAGACTGCGGCAAATCTCACGGAAGGCACGATGTTAAAAAATGTACAAAAAAACGCGTCATTTCCCGGAAGTGTCTCAAAACTGGTTGACATGCAGCACAACATGTCATCTCTCTATAGCACCTCCCACCACTCACATCAGCGTTGACAGATGTTTACGGTCTTGTCACCTACATGTCAGCTCGCCCTCAATTTTCTTGATGTTAGTTGGGGCCGAAAGGTGGATGATGTCTGTTTATGCTTTTCTAATTTCAGACTTTTTATTCTGTTTTGTTTTAGTATCCATTTTTTTTGTGTGTGTTCTTCAAGGTGGATTGTCACGACAGCTATCGAGCCCCACCTGCCCGGGTTTGTTATTTGGAGTTTGCTCTCCTAGGTGGACTGCCTACCACGATTACCGAATAATAATAATAATAAAAATAATAATAATAATAAAAAATAGATACTACTACTACTACTACTACTACTACTACTACTGTGACCACTAACACTACTACTACTACTACTACCACTACT
This sequence comes from Eriocheir sinensis, assembly GCF_024679095.1. Taxonomy (NCBI): domain Eukaryota; kingdom Metazoa; phylum Arthropoda; class Malacostraca; order Decapoda; family Varunidae; genus Eriocheir; species Eriocheir sinensis. The sequence continues at coordinate 2,940,027 of NC_066518.1, forward strand.
ACTACTACTACTACCATAATTGTTCTGTGTGTTGTTTCTGCTGTTAATGAGGCGTCAGATGAGCCCCCCCAAAAAAGAGAAAAGAAAGAAAGGAACCAACATTTTCTTGCTAAATCCTTGCTTGTTAGAAAGAATTGGAGTCGTCAGCTGGCAAAGAGAAAAGCGATGAAGAAAAAAAGGACAATCATAAAGGAGAGAAGTGTAATGAAGGACAATTAGAAAAAAACAAGTGAGAAAAATCGTGTCCGCGGCAACGTGGGAGGGAACCGGAAAAGCGGGCGGGAAAAAACCGGAAAAATGGTTGACAGAAAGTGACGTGTGCGGGGGAGGGCGACTACTGAGGCGAATTTGTTTTAATGAGGCGGAGGTCAGCTTTTGTTTGCTTTATGCTTTAACGCCTGGATTGTTTTTTTATGTAAGGCCGTTCGTTGTTTACTTCACTATCTGTCTTCAGTTGTCTTTCCTTCTGTTTTTGGACTTCTTGTATTTTTGTGGCTTTTCGCTCTCCGTGTATAAATATAGAATGTTTTTCCATCCTGATTTTTTTGTGTGTGTTGTTTCTGTTGTTTATGAGGCGCCAGATGAGCCCCCCCCCCAAAAAAAAAAGAATGAAATAGAGGACCCCGCAAATAACACAAAAAAAACAGGCCTAGTTTTTGTAATTACATAGTTCATGGTAGCCTTCAACACCATATATCGTCACCGTCATAAAATAATTGCCTAAGTCATTTTTTCGCGATTTCCAGGTTTTTGTTTATATCATTTTTTTTTTTTTTACATGTGACGCCCATTTTTGTATAGTTGCTTTTGTTATTCAGGGTTTGAGTGTTCTAATGATAATGATAATGTTCTAATGTTCAAATGAGATAATGACAGTTATTTTCTTATTTCCTGAAAAGTAGAAAATAATGACTTCAGGGGTTTCTTTACGCAAGTGACGGTGTGGTACTATTTTTCAACACCCTATGCTACTATTTTATGTTTTTTCGGCCCTAATTTTCAGACGCTTTCGACTACGACAACAAATATTTTCAGAAGCCAAAAAGTAGATTAGCCAAGTTCTCATGAGGGTTTTCCACATTCACAGAGTAGAAGTATGACCCAAGTGGTTGTGTGAACGAGAGAGAAAAAAAAACACTCATGAAAACGCAATTTATCTCCTTCTCATACCCTGGAAACTACTTCTGTGAGAGGTGCATGGAGGCGCCGGGGCATAGGGCCATACTTTTAAACATTTCTGCGCCCAAGAACACGTAGGGTCGTATTCTGAGACATTTCGCCGCCCAAGAACACATATTTGACAAGGCTTTATTAGTAGTTGTGGGCATTTCCAGGGGTAGTTTTATGACCGTGGTGGTGGTTTGATCCTTCCTCTGTATCATGAGCCTAAAAAAACACTCATTAGAACCCAATTGATCCTCTCTGTGACCTTTAGAAATAGCTGATGTGAGATGGCAAAGCGTTTTATTATACCATCCGTAATTTACTAGTCTTTCGTGGGAGTTTAGGGCATTTCCAGGAGTACTCTTATGACCCTGGTGGTAGTCTGAGCCTTCTTCTGTACCATGAACCTTAGAAACACACATTTGACAAGGCTTTCGTAGGAGTTGTGGGCATTTCCAGGGTTACTTTTATGACCCTGGTGGTAGTCTGACCCTTCTTCTGTACCATGAGCCTTAGAAACACATATTTGACAAGGCTTTCGTAGGAGTTGTGGGCATTTCCAGGGTTACTTTTATGACCCTGGTGGTAGTCTGACCCTTCTTCTGTACCATGAACCTTAGAAACACACATTTGACAAGGCTTTCGTAGGAGTTGTGGGCATTTCCAGGGTTACTTTTATGACCCTGGTGGTAGTCTGAGCCTTCTTCTGTACCATGAACCTTAGAAACACACATTTGACAAGGCTTTCGTAGGAGTTGTGGGCATTTCCAGGGTTACTTTTATGACCCTGGTGGTAGTCTGAGCCTTCTTCTGTACCGTGAACCTAAAAGAACACTCATTAGAACTCGATTACCCTCCTCTTTGGCCTTTGGAAATAGCTGGTGTGAGGGGCGGGAGCATCTGACAATACCAACCATACCACCTTCAATCTCACGGGAACGCGTTAATCTCCTTTTCAGCCTCCGTAAATTGTTCATGGGAGATGCGGTCCAAGCGTCTGAGAACACCGACATGAATCTTAAGAACCCCTGTAAATAGATGAATGGGAGAGGTGTTTTTTTTTTTTTTTTTTTTTACACCAAGGAAACAGCTCAAGGGCACACATACAAACAACAAAAAAAACAACAAAAAAAAAAAACCTCTACTCATTGCTCCTAAAAAGAATCCAAAGAGGTGGCCGAAAGAGGGGTCAATGGGCATGTATATATAGGTCAGGTCAGGTCAGAAGGAAGGAAGGGAAGAAGGATAAGTTGCGTGTTCGACTCTCGCTTGATATCGTTTCTTCCTCTTTAGATTTCGTTACTAAAGACTTAATGTAACGTTAGACTGAAGACTTCTGGAACGTGGGAACCCTTAAGCCCGTGTCCCAGAAACACAGATGCTAAAAATAACTCGTCATTAGTAATTATTTTTTCCTCCTTTGTTGTTGTGACTTATCGATCATTCGCCAATCAAATCCTGTGTTGGTGGATTGTAATGTGTCTGCTTATTTCTGTTATCCTTTGTCTGTTTGTCTGGCGCCTGTGTGTTTTTGTGTATGTATTTGACGTCTCTCTCTTTCTCTCTCTCTCTCTCTCTCTCTCTCTCTCTCTCTCTCTCTCTCTTACGCCCCATTCATAACACCATACATACACAGGCAAGCACACATTCCCGGTGTCGTGTTTCAAGCTGCCCTCCTGTTTCTTGCGGTCCGTTTTGTTTACATACAAAAAGGCGGATCGCTATGAATACGGATTCGTGTACGCAACTGGTCGCGTGTGCATGGCTGTCCCCCCCCCCCGTGTGTTCAAGCACGGGAGGGCACATTGTTTTATTTTTTTCATAGGAAAAACATTCTTGAATCCAGTACAGCGCTATGTTTTGTAATAAGTGAAGTGAAGGGCCAATAAATAGCCTTAATTCAATGATTCATGAGTAAATTTACGGGAAATAGCATCTTGTTATTTTCAAAAAACAAAACTGTCTTGGTGAGCATATGCAGGCCCGTAATTATGACAGATTTTTGGGGTCTAGAGGGCACCATAGGTTCATGAGGGGGGCGGGGGGCGAGCGAAGTGAGCAAAGTCATGCTGTTGGGGGAAGCGTGGGAACAGCTCTGCTTATCAACAAGTCTTTGTTTACATTTGCTTCTGATCATGCGCAGTTCGCGGGAGGACAGCCAGAGATAGGGGGAGAGTCAGGAACACGACACCGACTCACGCAACCCATCCGCCACGCACCTCGTCACGCCCTCCTCCGCGCGGCACCGACTTTCTGTGTCAGGAACACCTTGCCGCCGCATTACACTGAACGTTGCCTTCAATGATTACACTTAAGTGCTCACAAATTACCCACAACAGTTCGATTCCACCAATTCGCCCAATTAACTATTCTGGCTATTTCTGGCTACGCGGCGTTAACTATTGCCTTCGTTTTTTGTTTAGCGGGGCACGTGACTATCGCCTGCCGTTGTTCTGTATGTGGGCGAAGATTTAGGTTGCTCAACTAGACCGACCTTCGCTTGATCACGAGAAGAAAGCAAACTCATGAATGGTTGGTGCATATTAGCGCTTCTCTCTCTCTCTCTCTCTCTCTCTCTCTCTCTCTCTCTCTCTCTCTCTCTCTCTCTCTCTCTCTCTCTCTCTCTCTCTCTCTCTCTCTCTCTCTCTCTCTCTCTCTCTCTCTCTCTCTCTCTCTCTCTCTCTCTCTCTCTCTCTCTCTCTCTCTCTCTCTCCCCCAGAAAACGGAACCAAGACAAATGTTCTGACCCACAAATTTTAAAGATTACGGGTCAACGGGGCGAGTATTGTGTCTCAGTGATCCACATTTCTGATCAGTGAAAATGTACATAAGAAAAACTTCCGCCTTTAAATAAAAAAAAAAAAAAAAACATCAACTACGTTCACATTTAAAAACAATAAGAATTAATAGTAAAAAACATACCTAATCAGCAAAAACATACTTAATTAGGACACCTCTTTTCCCGAAATTGACCTATCTTTCGGCCACTCCTCGGGCTTTTTTTTCATTATTGTTTCCTTTTATTTTGACCTTGAACTCTTTCCTCTATTGTAAATAAAGTTGCCCTCAAGCTCACGACTAAGTGATAACAAAAGGGATGAGAGGAAAAAGTTCTGACTGAATTTCCAGAGAGCGGTTCCGGGCACTCACCTTCCAGAACGCGGGACGGGAGGGTCAGGCCGGCCGTCCGTTGGTCCGTCATCCGCGTCCACATCCGCCTCCGTGTTCGTACAGAGAAAGCCAGGTAAATGTCCAGAGAGTTGCCCATCTCACTGCGGTACTTCTCACCCTAACCATGGGTTAGATCTCATAATTCTATGCATTTTGAACCCCATATATATGCCTCGCAAATTGATAGAATCGCTGCTAGCGATTTTTGAAAAGTTAGTGAGTTTTTTGCGGCCGCCTCGGGGCGAGGACTGGGATACTTTGTTCCCCCGCCTCCAAAATACGATATTACGCCTCCATATTGTACTTAAGGGACGAAATACATGTCCCTTAACCATAATATGAAGGCGGAAAAACTTAAAAGTAAACAAAAAGTGGTAAAGGTAGTGAAAAAGCATATTATACATACGCGCGATGTGTTTTGATGGCGGCCATATTGGGAAGTGACCAGTGTTGCCAACGATCCGGTTATCGATGGTACGCTAGGTTAGCGATGGTATGCTTAGTTAGCCATTAGCCCACGCATGTGAGACAGGTCCACCACGCGTGGTTATTTTTTTTTTTAGAACACGCACCTTTACCTAATACTATACCCGGCCCAAACCTTCACAAAAGCCTTTGGGTATAGGTGCGTGTAAAGACGACGAAAACAGAAGTGACGCAAATGCCATTACGTTAGGAGAGAACAGGTGGAGAGGAGCAAATGATAAGAGGGAAATGGAATACATAGGAATACATAGGAAGAACAGACACCAGAAGACCTATCGGTTTATGGCGAGGGTGTCTGTTTACTACCGCTACTACTAGTAATCTACGTGTGGTAGGACTGGACAGAATAGATGAAGGTGGATGAAGGAGGTAATAATGACGATGAATGATAGATGGAGAGGGAGGTAAAGACGACGAAAATGACGTGACGCAAATGCCATTACGTTAGGAGAGGACAGGTGGGGAGGAGCAAATGATGATAGAGAAAGGGAGGTAATGATGAAGGGGGAGGAGAGATGGAGAGGGAAGTAAAGACGACGAAAACTCACGTGACGCAAATGATGAGATGGAAAGGGAGGCAATTTTTTTTTTTTTTACGTCTCCGCCTATTGCGCCGGTAGGCTTGCTTGAGGGGCCTGGATGGTATTCGGCCCCAGCCCGTCATGGCGCAGGCAAGTGTTTATAGTGGCGCCATCTTCTCTTGGCTCATGCTGCCCCCCGGAACTCGTTCTTGATTCTTGGACGGTTTCCTCTAGAGTCCGGGTTGATGGGTGGTCTTCAGGACAGCATGTGGGTAGTTTTAAGCCACTCGGCGGTGACTGAAAAATCCGAGGTGGTAGCGTGGGGATTCGAACTCGTGTCGTCCATCTCGTGGTGGTGGGGATGAAGGAGAGATGGAGAGGGAAGTAGAGATGAAGAAACGAGACGTGACGCAAATGACAGTACGGAAACTATGGTGCGGCGAGGCGAGGCAAATGACACTACTAACTAACTAAAAATGTAGGATAGATTAGTGGGGGGGGGGGGGGTGAAATAAGTGTAGAATAAGCAAAGTTGTGGAAGTGATGTCGAAGTAAAGTAAGAGGAGAGAAAGCAATTTTTTTTTACAACAAAGGAGGCAGCTCAAGGGTGCAAAAAAAGGAAACAATAATAAAAAAAAAGCCCGCTACTCGCTGCTCCTACATAAAAGAATCAAAAGAGGTGGCCGAAAGAGAGGTCAATAAATAAGTGGAGGTGAGATGGAGAGGGAAGTAAGGGGGGGAAAAGCCGTGACCCAGAAGCTCAGCGAGTCACTATTTCATTGGGCATCAGCAGCGGGGAGCAACCACTATTCTTGCGCCCTTGTTTATTTCGGCACAGCGACTCCCTTCCTTGTTTGTGCCACGCGATCACCTTCAGACTAACACGCTCTCTTGCAGGTCTAGTTGCGTCATAGAATCTGCCTTACACACACACACACACACACACACACACACACACACACGCACACACACCAAGACTCTATCCTGTCAGGCTTTCCGACTTTGTAGCTGGCTGAGGTTCAATCCCCGCTCAGGCCGAAAAAAAAAAAAAAAAAAAAACCGCCGGCATTAAGCGGTTTCTGTTCCACCTTGAGCATTGGGGATAGGGCCGTGTGGAGTGTGAAAGTCCCAGCCATGATTCCGGCAGTACTTAAAAGATCGGCCAACGAGCTCCAAATGCTCTCACCAGGAAGGTATATTTGCTGGCGATTGGGACTCCAACACATGATCAAGCTGTGGTGAATTACAGACACCTACCAACCCCACAGTCCTACACACATACACACACAAGCATACACCCCCTCCCCCAAGCCCACCATTAAACACCTACAAGTAAGCCTCCCAGAAGCATCAAAGAACATGCAACCAAAATGGGTCCCACCGCTAGGCAAAGGACCGCAAATAGACACCCCCTTTCGTCCTCTTTAATTTATTTTCCAACCAGTCTTCTTAAGCACTCTGCCGCTACGTGACTGGTAGTTTCGATCTCGAGTTAGCGTCCGGGTGGAGGTTATGGTGTCACACGTTACACGGCGTTGAAGTTAAAGGGTAAAGGTGACGCCGAAGAGGATGAAGGTTATGGTGTCACACGTTACACGGCGTTGAAGTTAAAGGGTAAAGGTGGCGCCGAAGAGGATGAAGGTTATGGTGTCACACGTTACACGGCGTTGAAGTTAAAGGGTAAAGGTGGCGCCGAAGAGGATGAAGGTTATGGTGTCCACACTCGGAATCGTTTGATATTTATGAATTAATGAATCGAGAGCTATACTCGTCTTTATCCAATTAGGTAAGCGCTGCCATTACGAAAAGAAAATTTACAATATCTTTTTTCAGACATGTAAGGATTTTGGAATCATGAGTTTAGATCATTAAGTAATGTATGTAAAACTTTCTATCAAAGGAAAGAAAAGTCAGGTTATTTTTCATGTAAACTATTTTATTTCAGACTGGCGGCCAGGCGACGAATAAAGGTAGAGGTCATCCGGAATGTTCCATCCTGTCTACGTGTTATTCTTCACTTTCTTCTTTTCGTCTTTCTTGTGCTACGTCCGCTTGTGTAGTTTTTCTTCTGCTTCCAGGTCACGCACTTCGGTGGACCCATGAACCTTCAACTCCCTCGTCCACTCCTTCACTTCACACCTGCCAAATATTCAATCCAACCCACACACCTGTACAGCCACCCATCTCACACATCAACTGTGGCAATAATAATAATAATAATAATAATAATAATAATAATAATAATAATAATAATAATAATAATAATAATAATAATAATAATAACAATAATAATAATAATGATAATAATAATAATAATAATAATAATAATAATAATAATAATAATAATAATAATAATAATAATAATAATAATAATAATAATGATAATAAAAACGAATACATGGATTAACAACAATAACAATAAGTCATCGTTTTGTATTTAACACAAGAAATTTGACTCGTATGTTTTCAATAAAAGTATACAACAGTTTTTCACACACACACACACACACACACACACACACACACATCTTAAAATTAGAAAGCAAATTATACACGCACACCAACGTATCGCACTCATTAAATCATCATGTAACTCTAGGGTGTAAGTATCTAAAATTAGCTTACACATTTTTGCCTGAATCATAAACCGAAGATGACATTTTTTTTCTATTTCCCGAAAGTAAAGAAAAAGTGAAAAGGGCAATGTGTTTAATGAGGTGACGATATACACTAAAGAGGAATGAAAGTTTAGAAATACGTCATCATCTGTGTCACTGGCTACACCCTCTCTGGATCACCCCCCTCCAACTACCCCCCGCCAGCGTTGCCAAATTGTCGTACTCTGAACACTGCATTTATAATTTTTAGGCCCCAAGACGGTCGTAACCACACAACTAACGATATAAATTTAAAGTTATCGTTAAAACTGTTAAATGTTGATCGTTTACGTTTTTTCTGGTATATTTATTGGGCAGAAACGACGAAAATGCAATGCGCTGTGTACGATACTTTGGCAACGCTGACCCCCGCCTTCTCCCGTCTCCTCGACACCACGGCCGCCGCTACACTCTTTGCACCGGACAGAGGACCATAGACACTGCCCCCCCCGTGCGTGTCTTTTCAAATGACATCAAAACAGCGAGGCGTGAAGGAGAAAAACACACTCGATCGGTCCAAGGTCAGGATGGAGGAGGTGTGTCTCTGAGTCTTTTTTTTTTTTTTATATCTCCTCCTCCGGCTTCCCTTCTTTTTCCCTCTCTTCTTTATACCCTTCTTCTCCTCCCCCTTCTCTTCTTTCTCCTTCTCTTCCTTTTCCCCCTCTTCGTAAAATATCTTTCGTCTCCTCCTCCTCCTTCATTATCCTTCTCTTTCTTCTCCCCCTCTTCCTAATTCTTTCTTTTCTTCCTCCTCCTTCCATTCTCTTTCTTCTTCCTCTCTTCCTAATTCTCTTTCTTCTCCCCTCCTTCCTATTTCTTTTTTATTCTCCCCCTCCTCTATTTCTTCCTCGCCTTTCTTCTCTTTCTCTCTCACTCTCTTTTCCTACTCCCCAATTCTTTCTCTTTTTTTCTCTGTGTGACTGCTTTGTTTTATGTTCGCACTCTGGTATTTCATTCATTCTACTTGTTCGCTTTTTTTTTCAATAGATCACAGCTTCTAAAATCTGATGAACTAAAGCATAATCAGGCAACCAATCTATTTATCCTCCTCTTTCTCCTGTTCCTTCTCCTCCTACGCCTCCAAATGTCACCACCGACACCTCCTTCATCGTCGTCGTCATCATCGCTGCCAAAAACAAGTGCGAGCCGGAGAGGAAAATCGCGTAGTCTCCCATCAAACCGTCACCATTTTCATCTTGCCTCTCCCCCCCCTTCTCTCAGCCACCCAGCCAGCCTCCCAGCCCTCTCTCTCTCTCTACGATCTCCCCCATTCTCCCCCGTCCCTATCTCCTCCTTTTCTTCCTTTCTCTCTCCTCTCCCAAGTACCCTTCCTCCCCACCCCGTACCCTTTCCCTACACTTACCTTGGCCTCTTGCTACCTCCTGTCCTTCACTCCCCTCTTTCCCCTCTACCTGCTCCCCCTCGCTCCCTCTCCCCCTCCCACGTCCCCCAGTGCCACCCCGTCGTTTTCATTAACTGCTCCCCCCTGTCTCACCCCCCCCCCCCCTCCGAAGCTCTCACTAACAGGCAGCTCAGCATTGGTCTTGGCAGCGTCCCCTGAAGGCCTCAAGTAATAGCCCGAGCGAAGGGGATGAAGTAGGGAGAAAGGTGTGGTTGAGAAGGGAGTGAAGGGAGGGGAGGAAGAAAGGAAGGGAGCAAACGGGAGGGGAAGAAAGGGACGGGAAGAAAGGAAGGGAGTAAACGGGATGGATAAGAGAGAAAGATATAGTAGAGAAGGAGATGAAGGTAAGAAGAAGGGGAGGGAGCAAAGAGGATAGGAGAAAAGGAAGGAAGCAAAGGGAGCGGGATTAAAGTAAGGGAGCAAAGGGGGAAAAAAGGGAGGAAAGGTGATGGAAAGATATATGGATGAGACAGGTAAGGGGGACGGGGTAGAGAGGGGGGGGGGTAAGAACTCTGTGACATGGTGGAAGGGAATAGGAAGAAAAAAAAAAGGGGGGGGGGGGTATTTGGAAAGAAAAACAGAGGAGGTAAAATAGGGATGAAACCAAGTCAGGGAGAGAAGAGGGTAAGGGGAACGGGGTAGAGGGGGGGGGGGGTAAGAACTCAGTGACATAGTGGAGGGGATAGGAAGGAAAAAAAGGGGATGTTAGGAAGGAAGAACAGAGGAGGTAAAAGGGGAATGAAACCAAGTCAGGGAGAGAAGAGGGTAAGGGGGAAGAACTCAGTGATATGTCGACGAGGGAATAGGGAGAAAAAAAAGAGAGAAGGGGGATGCTAGGTAGGAAGTAGAGGAGGCAGTCAAGACCTCTCCCCTGCTGCGATAAACAGACCAATGTAAACTCAATGTAAACAGACCAATGTAAACTCAGCCTTAGGCCATTAGGTACCCAAAAGCCTCCCAGTGGTCCAATCCTTCAATTTGCATATTCTTTTTTATCCCTTCCCTTCCCCTCTCCAGGTGTTCACGGAGTAACAAGGTGGCAGGTGTAAACAAGCGCTTGCATCGTTAATTAGTGGACTGTGGAAGTGGGATCGCACACCTATTGAAGAGCTGTTTATTAGCATCCAATTCTGTACCATCCCTTAGCTTCCTCTCCCTTTCTTCTTCATTTCCTTTCACTCCCTTGATAATCATCTTCCCTTTTTGTACCACCCTTGTCATCGATCTCAACCTTCTCCATACCCTTTTCCCCTTATCTTTCACTCTCCCTTTCTTTTTCCCTTTTCGTCATCCCCTTCTTAACCATATCTTCCTCCTTAACCCTCCCCTTTGCTCCCTTCCTTCCTTCTTGCTTTCTCTTCATGCCCTCCTTTTTGCTCCCTTCCTCTCTTCCCGTTACCTTTCTCCCTTCCTTTCTTCTCGTCCCATCTGCTCCCTTCCTTTCTCCTTCTTGCCTTTCCTGCATCCACTTCACATATTATTTTCCTTTAATCTCTCACTCTGTACCTTTCTTTTTTCTTTCTTTCTCTTTTCCTTTCTTCCATCTTCCTCTGTGGTGGTTCATCTGCTTTTCATTTCCTTATATTTTCAACTTCCATTTTATATATTATCTTTTATCCCTTCTCGCTTCCTTTCCTCTCTTTTCACTTATTTACCCTCCTGTTTTCATCCTTCCCACTCTGGCTTGTTTTGAAGGACGAAGGGACCTGGTCGAAGAAGCCCCCTTGCCAAGACGCTTTAGCCTCCCTCATTTGTTTTTCTCTTCCCCAGCCCATGACTCAGCACTTTGACGACCCCACTGACCTGGATAAAGAGTTCAGTATCCTCCTCTTCCTCCACTCCTATTTTTTGCATGACTTCTATAGAGATCCGCCTAATGATTTTACAATGTACCCTTTGAATATTAAAAAGATGAAAAGGAGGAAAGGAATCAGGTCGCTTAACGGAGTATTTCAGGTGTAAATGGTTAAGCTGAAATGTTTTATGGTGAGCAAATGGCACAGGGAAGGAAAAATGGGGGTGGCTGACCTGCTATGGGGTTGCGCGGAATTACTCAGAACCATGTAGTTTTTTTTTATACTTATTCACAGCAGAGGAAGAGCAACAAGACAAAATGCTTAAAGTAGGTCTTTTTTTATACATTATGCAAAATGCTTAATGTAGATATTTTTTTATACATTATTAAAACGCTCACTGTCTGCAATCTTTCATTTCTGTCACTGCTAAGCTCTGTAACAGTCTTCCCGTGTCTGTACTTCCTACTTGTACGACTTGATCGCTTTGAAAAGGAGAGTTCCAGACATCTCCCCGACTGAAACTGACCCTCACTCTTGGCTTTCCTCCTGTCATCTATGAGGGAGCAATGCGTAGTAGTAAGGCAAAGGTCATGCAAAGGTCATAGTGGCCTTTCCTTACATCTATTTTTGTTTCTCTATAGAGCTGCCTCGTGTGGTGTAAAAGGAAGAATCAACTTTCGATAATTCTGAAAGTAGACTGAAAAAGAGGTATTGTTGGGGTCTTTTTTTTTGTTATTCATACTAATCTATCTAGCAAGACACCTCTCCACCCGAAATTGACCTCTCTTTTGGCCACTCTTAACTTTGGTCTATTATGGGAGCGGTGAGTAGCGGGCTTTTTTTCTTTCTCTGTACTCTTTTTGTTGCCCTTGAGCCGTCTCCTTTGCTGTAAAAAAAAAAATAATAATAATAAAAAAAAAAAAAAAAATCTACGCAATTGCTATATAGATACAGGTAAAGGTAAAGGTGGGAGCCATACATATGCTATAGCTGCGCGAGGCGGCGGTGTTCATCTCCGTCACTATGAGGATCCACAATACTGCACGGAAGCTCAGAATGCTTTGGGTTAGTTCAAGTGGTGTTGGATCGCTTATAATGAAAGTACAGATAGCCCTTAAGATAATAAAGGGTGTTGCAGGGGATTGGAAGGATTTGGGGAAGATTGGAATGCTTTTAGGAGGATCAGAATGCTTTGGGTTAGTTCAAGTGGTGTTGGATCGCTTATCATGAAAGTACAGATAGCCCTTGAGATAATAAAGGGTGTTGCAGGGGATTCGAAGGATTTGGGGAAGATTGGAATGCTTTTAGGAGGATCAGAATGCTTTGGGTTAGTTCAAGTGGTGTTGGATCGCTTATAATGAATTTCAGATAGCCATTAAGTTAATAAAAGGTGTTGAAGTGGATTGGAAGGCTTTTAGGAGGATCAGAATGCTATGGGTTAGTTTAAGTGGTGTTGGCGGTTGCTCACTCATCAGACTACCAGCCTGTCTACCAGTCTATCTATCAGTCTATCCGCCTGTCAGTGTACGGAGCGTTCTACTTTGTAATGAAGCTTCAACGGGAGGCATGGAAACCGCTTCTTTCTACTCGATACTCAGGATAAAAAGGTCAACTAGACAAGAAGGTTTCCAGTTTCCTGCTTTGACCTTTCAGGGGGTGAATTTGGAGGCCCTTCACCTGACCTCTGGCGCGCCACGCATGCAGGGTGAGTAGGCTAGGTATTGACTTTCGTTCTCTACTATGGAGCGGCGAGATAAGCACTTCCACCGTTGTTGTAGATAGGTAGGTCTGGGGGAGATAGGATAAAAAGTGATAGGAAGTCAGGGTGAGATTAGAGTGGTATATCAGGACACCTCTCTTCCCGAAACTGACCTCTCTTTCGGCCACCTCTTTGGATTCTTTTTAGAAGCAGCAAGTAGCGGGCTTTTTTTTTATTATTTCCTTTTTTTGTGCCCTTGAGCTGTCTCCTTTGTTGTAAAATAACTATTCAGCTTGAGTTTCCTTACCGCCTTTTCCACTTACAAATAGGTACAGACAGAGAGATAGACAGATAGATAGATGGATAGGTTGGGCAAAGAGGGGAAAAAGCGATAAAGTAACTCTGGGTAGGACAAAAGTACTTTATTCAGCTTGAGTTTCCTTACCACCCCTTCCACTTACAAATAGGTACAGACAGATAGATAGACAGCTAGATAGATAGATAGGTTGGGCAAAGAGGGGAAAAAGCGATGAAGAAACTGTGGCTAAGACAAAAGTACTTCATTCAGCTTGAGTTTCCTTACCACCTTCTCCACTTACAAATAGGTACAGACAGATAGATAGACAGATAGATAGATAGATAGGTTGGGCAAAGAGGGGAAAAAGCGATGAAGAAACTCTGGCTAAGACAAAAGTACTTCATTCAGCTTGAGTTTCCTTACCACCCCTTCCACTTACAAATAGGTACAGACAGATAGATAGACAGCTAGATAGATGAGGGAAAAGCGATAAATAGGACAAAAGTACTTCATTCAGCTTGATTTCCTCTACCACCTTTTTCATTCACACATATAAATAGATGGATGGATAGATAAACAAAGATAGATAGATATTTAAATTGACCACGAAAAATACAACACAAACCTAAAAAAAAAGAGTAAAAACAATAAATAGGACTGCGTGGCTAAAGCCTAAAAAATCAGTTCAGATGTAGTTCTTGAGAATCACGCGGGAGAAAAAATTGGAGGCATACGCTATAGCTGCGCGTGGTCACCGTGCTCACCTCCGTCACACTCGCCCCACTGGCATTCCGTGTGGCTCAGAGGATATCCACGCCAGACAACGCCAGACTTTCGTACTCATTAAGTCGAAGTATCACGTAAGAGGTAAAGCAAAAAGTTGGAGGTATACGGTATAGCTGCGCATGGCCCCGGTGCTCATCTCCGTCACACTAAGCCCATTGGCATTACGTGTGGCTTTCAGAATATCCAAGCAAGACGCAAATTTTCGCCAACTATCATGACCTTTGTTTTCATGTTGGAGAGTCGATCTGGGGTATGCGGACGATAGTAGTGGCTCATGGTTGCCGCTGATGATGATGATGATAATGATGATGGGGCAACACCCTGTCAATGCTCCCGCCAGAACGAGGTAGTTGGTCTCTAATTCTGAATAACTTTTATTATGGTCGCTCGGTGATTCATCCTTTAAGGTGCTTACGCGGCGATGCGGGGCGGTTGAAATGACTGTGTTCATTTGCCTCTCCAGTTTATAAAGGGCGGTGTGCGTGAATTAATCAACTGATCAATGGGACTGGCTCATTAATTTATCAAAAGTTGGAGAAAATCTAAAAATAGGAATATATAATGATTGAAGCCGAATAGGATAGCAATAATGGTAACGATATTAATTATGATAAATATAATAATAATAATAATAATAATAATAATAATAATAATAATAATAATAATAATAATAGTATAATAATAGAAATAACAGGAACGATACTACTGCTACAACAACAACTACTACTACTACAACTCCTCCTCCTCCTCCTCCTCCTCCTCCTACTACTACTACTACTACTACTACTACTACTACTACTACTACTACTACTAATAATAATAATAATAATCAACGTAAAAAATATAGTCTCAACGTCAATGATATAACATGAAAAAGTAATAACGCCATAACGAGTGACAGCCTCCAGCCTGAGTGCGGGCCGCGGCTCCTTGGCGTGCCTTATGTAAGGTGATGTTCCACGTCAACACTAATGAGGGAAAAGATCCACCGCGGCCAATGACCTGCTCGACGCTTTGCTCTCTCTCTCTCTCTCTCTCTCTCTCTCTCTCTCTCTCTCTCTCTCTCTCTCTGTGTCTGTCTTTCCTTCCCTTCTCTTTTCTTTCCTCCTCTTCTCTTGTTTTCTCATTCTTCTCTTCTCTCTCTCTCTCTCTCTCTCTCTCTCTCTCTCTCTCTCTCTCTCTCTCTCTCTCTCTCTCTCTCTCTCTCTCTCTCTCTCTCTGTCTTTCCTTCCCTTCTCTTTTCTTTCCTCCTCTTCTCTTGTTTTCTCCATTTTTCCCTTGTTTTCTCATTCTTCTCTTCTCTCTCTCTCTCTCTCTCTCTCTCTCTCTCTCTCTCTCTCTCTCTCTCTCTCTCTCTTTGTTTCCCTCCATTCTTTCACTTACATATTTTCTTCATATTAAAAAACAAATTCATTTTCCAAAATACTGACTTTTCAAGAATACTAACCCATATTCAAGATTATTAACCTATTTTCAAGATTATTAACACATCTTTAAGAATATTACCCCTTTTCATGTACAGCTGAGAAGATATTTATAAGAAGAGGTTGTAACGGTGTAAGGCTTGGTTGCGGGGAGCTGTGGGCGTGAGGAAAACACTTGCTGCCTTAGAAGAAATGTATTCTTAACCTAAGATACAGCGTAGCGTTGGTGAGAGAGCCGAGACAATAGGTGTGTGTCGGTCGAGCTCTCTGGAAGGAGTGACGAATTACAGATTGGAAAATAATGAAGTTACAATTGGTCACGTATGTCAAGGTGACCTCTGAGCTTGGTGAAATGCTTTGTATACATACTGAGACGGTAAACACTGACAGATGACATTCCTACAGAGGTGGCGTGATCTCTCTCTCTGAAGTGTTTTTTTCCACTATACCTGCATTCCTAATCCATGGTGATATGTAACAATAATAATAATACACTGATATAATTACAACTACTATAACAAGGTCAGCTTTCAAAGATTCCGTGCTCAGGTGAAGCGACTACCTATGAACTTGTTTTCAGGCCAGATACTTTACGTCACGGGCGACCTTCAACTCGGCAGGAATAATGGAGACTTTTATAAAAGGCTGCCGACCCGAGAGGTGTCTTGATAACTCCTCGAACCTCTTTCTTCTCAATTTCTACCCTCCTCTTGAAAGAGTTCAAGTCGTAGGCAGGAGGAAATACAGATGAAGGAAGATTGTTCCAGAGTTTACCAGCGTGAGGGATGAAAGAGTGAAGATGCTGGTTAACTCTTGCATAAGGGGTTTGGACAGTATAGGGATGAGCATGAGTAGAAAGTCGAGTGCAGCGGGGCCGCGGGAGGGGGGGAGGCATGCAGTTAGCAAGTTCAGAAGAGCAGTCAGCGTGGAAATATCGATAGAAGATAGAAAGAGAGGCAACACTGCGGCGGAATTTAAGAGGTAGAAGATTATCAGTATGAGGAGGAGAGCTGATGAGACGAAGAGCCTTAGCCTCCACTCTGTCCAGAAGAGCTGTGTGAGTGGAGCCCCCCCACACATGAGATGCATACTCCATACGAGGGCGGACAAGGCCCCTGTATATGGACAGCAACTGTGCAGGGGAGAAGAACTGGCGGAGACGGTACAGAACGCCCAGCCTCGAGGAAGCTGATTTAGTAAGAGATGAGATATGAAGTTTCCAGTTGAGATTTTGAGTTAAGGATAGACCGAGGATGTTTAGTGTTGAGGAAGGTGATAGCTGGGTGTTGTCAAAGAATAGGGGATAGTTGTTTGGGAGATTGTGTCGAGTGGATAGGTGGAGAAACTGTGTTTTTGAGGCGTTGAAGGACACCAGGGATGTATACATGTTCCTTATTGGGTTCAGTTATATACTTGTAACAGCTTTTTTTTTTCTATTTGAACTAAGTGATTTACCTACGTGAACTTGACCTCTAGTTTTGCTCAATAAATACACTTACAACTGGGCCCATGGTATTCCAGAAATCTATATTCCTCAGACTCCCCCCCCCTACACACACACACACACACACACACACACACACACACACACACACATTCCCATTACCAACAATACCTCAGCTTTACCATGAACTAGCCAAGCTCCCCCTCCCTCTTATGACAACCAATTAGCTGTACCCTCATAGCTTCCCTTCTCCCCCCTACACGTTCCTATTACCTACAATACCTCAGCTTTACCATGACCTAGCCCAGCTCACCCTCGCTTTTATGACAACCAACCTGTACCCCCGTAGCTCCCCCTCCTCCCCTTTTCCGTTGCATCTTTAACTCTCTCTCAATGTAACCCTTCTCTGCATTCTCCTCATACCGCCTCGCCTTTCCCTTCCCCTCCTATCCCATACAACACCAGCACCACCCTTTTATGGAGGGGAGCTATATACATGTGCTAAATTTGGGGTGAATATTTCTCTTCCTCTTCCTCCTCCTCCTTCTTCTTCTTCCCCTGTTGCATGTAAACAGTGTACAGGAAGGTAACCACATAGGAATCTCCATAGTCAGGTGTTTCTCTCACACACACTACCCGCTAATTTTCTTGAGTCATCCTAACATACCCTAAACTGTTTCTCCTAACCCTCTCTATTTTTCCATTTTGCGTTCCGTCTTCCGATCTGTCCATGTTTGTATGTGTGGACCAGTGTCTGGGTATGCCTGTCTGCTTGTGTGTCTGCCTGTCTACGTGTCCGTGTGTGCTTTTATGTGACTTTCAGTGTATGATTGTCTCTGGCATTGGAAGTAGAGGTAGAAAAAAAAATATGATGAACTGTCTCAATCCTTAGCAGAAGAATATGGTGAACAGTCGCAACCCTTAGTACGGAGACAAGATGTAGTGGTCTGGTTGTGCCTTTCCCTTTAATTCAAGTTTACATCCCCCTCTTGTGTATATTAAGATCATAAAATTACTTGGAATGATGCTAGCAATAGAACATCAAGTAATGAAAAGAAAACGGATAAAACACTCAAAGGAAAATGGGAAACTGAAATGACGCACACACGAAAATAATAGCTGAGTGAAGTGGAAATAAGAAACAAATAAACAGATGAGAATAAATATATCTATACAGATTAAAAAAGAATGTAGAGGAAAACTGAAAATAAAAACCGTCAATCTTGCTTACTCGTGTAGTTAGGTCTAAAATAAGATTCGCTCCGAGGGATGAGAGAGAGAGAGAGAGAGAGAGAGAGAGAGAGAGAGAGAGAGAGAGTTGATGTTATGTCAGAGCGTCGGAGTTACGTCAATACCAGAGTCTCTTGTCTTCAAATCCCCCTCGAGGCTCACCAACCTCACACACACACACACACACACACACACACACACTCTCTCTCTCTCTCTCTCTCTCTCTCTCTCTCTCTCTCTCTCTCTCTCTCTCTCTCTCTCTCTTATATTCTCCTTGTGTTTGTCTCTGTCGGTCTGTTGGTCTGTGATAGTGCGGTGTGTTTACTAACTGACTAACTGACTGACTGACTAAACGACTGCCTGAGGGACTAGATGACTTGTAAACTGACTGGCCTTGGCGAAAACAGTAGCTCTTCTGTTGGGCCAAGGTCAGGGTGTGTGTGCGTGTGTGTGTGTGTGTGTGTGTGTTTACAGATCTCCAACTTCCACGCACAGAAAGGAGCTAGGACATATAAACAAAACCATACATCTTTGCACTGAACACACACACACACACACATACACACACACACACACACACACACACACACACACACAAGGGCACGTGATCACGGCCACTTTGTCGCAAAAAATGAAGTTTTATATTCCACTTTTTTCGCCAATGGTATGCGGCAGACACCAGGTTACTGATCCCTACCCCCCTCTTCTCTCTCTCTCTCTCTCTCTCTCTCTCTCTCTCTCTCTCTCTCTCTCTCTCTCTCTCTCTCTCTCTCTCTCTCTCTCTCTCCATCAACTTATTCTAGTGATGGGTATTGTACGAGTGTGAAGGATACAGTATTTATATGAACAATGTGTCTCAGAGGAACATTCACGGCATTCATGTGGAGCGGCGGCGGCGTCCTTGCACATGTAAAACTTCTGAATAAGTTGTATTTGTCGGCGTCGCATTCAGCTCATCGCACGCCTTTCAGACTCCTTTTATAGACTCTTAGAACGTGTTTTATAATATCCCTTTTATGCTCTTATTATACCATACGATTTCCCCTATTGTTGATCTCTAATTAAAATATCCTATAAAATCTTGTGAAAAATATAATCTCTTGAAAAAAAATAGTCCCCAGGAGGCAGCAGTCACTCGAGGGATCACTTCACGAGTTCTACAGGAGTCAACTCTCAATCTCCGTCTTGTCTTAAACCAACCTGCTGAGTGAGAAGGGATACAGACCGTTCAGGAAATACTACACTATACTCTGTCCATATAACATTAACAATAAGTTCCTCCCATTCCCCTATTTACTCTATATATGATTATGTGTTCAGCCGTCCACAAGCAAGCCAAACAAACAAACAAGTGCACAGCGACGAAAACATTGCCGCCCACGTCACTAAGCGGAGGTCTGTGATAATTACGGCGTCTCCTGTTACTCAGCAATCGGTCTTAGCGCCAGGCCGGAACTCCTGATTGCTATCTTTACGTAATTACCTCTTGTACGGCACTGAGAGAGAGAGAGAGAGAGAGAGAGAGAGAGAGAGAGAGAGAGAGAGAGAGAGAGAGAGAGAGAGAGAGAGAGAGAGAGAGAGAGAGAGAGTATAGATAAACGAGTTAAATGAGGATAAAAGGGAGAGTGGATGAAAAAATGGGCGTTTAATTGCGACATAAACAGAAGAAAAGGAAACGTATAAAGAAGAAATATATATAAAAAAATGAGAGAGAGAGAGAGAGAGAGAGAGAGAGAGAGAGAGAGAGAGAGAGAGAGAGAGAGAGAGAGAGAGAGAGAGAGAGAGAGAGAGAGAGAGAGAGAGAGAGAGAGAGAGAGATGCAGGGAGAGAGAGAGAGAGGGAGGAGAGAGAAGAATGAGGGAGGAAGGGAGAGGGGAAAGGGAGAGTGGAGGGAGAGAGAGTGTGGGGAAAGGCGCAGGAGAGAGGGGGGAGGAGAGGGAAGAGGAGGAAGAGTGAGGGGAAAGCGAGAGAAGGTGAGGGGAGAGGCGCAGGAGAGAGGAAAGGGGAGGAGAAACGAGAAGGATGAGGGAGGAAGGGAGAGGGGAAAGGGGAGAGCGGAGGAGGGGAGGGAGCGGGGAAAATAGGAGAGAGAGGGAGATCTTTTACAGGCTTATGGGCCGAGCTTTCATTTTTTTTTTTTACCTTTTCTTACTTCTGATTTTTTAAGATCTTTTTTTTCTGATTATTTATATATTTTTTGTGTATTTGTTTTTTTTATTTTATACCACTCTACACCAACCACATCATCCATGCAGTCCTACATACTTAAAATACATACATAGGAGATGGGGACCAGAGGGGATGAAAGGGGATGAAAGAGCTATAAGAAGGAATATGAAAAAGGGAGAGGGGACAGAAAGGGATGACAAGGGGGAAGAAAGGGGATGAAAGAGCTATGAGAAGGAAGATGAAAAAGGGAGAGGGGACAAAAAGGGGATGAAAATGCTATGAGAAGGAAGATGAAAAAGGGAGAGGGGACAAAAAGGGGATGAAAATGCTATGAGAAGGAAGATGAAAAAGGGAGAGGGGACAAAAAGGGAATGAAAATGCTATGAGAAGGAAGATGAAAAAGGGAGAGGGGACAGAAAGGGAGAGCTTGAACACAAGACAGAAACGGGAGGGGAAGGTAAGGGAAGGGGAGGGAGGGGAATCAATATGAGCCCACCTCTGAACACACGTGACAGGAGGCGACGAATTAAGTGGGGACGGGTGGAGAGGGGACAGGTAAAGGTAGGCAAGGGGGGGGGGGGGTTGGCAGGGAAGGGATGGGGTATGTAAACAGCCTGCACTCCTGACGGCACGTGGGTATAAACCTGAGGAATTAAGTGATGAACCCTGGGGATAGGATAGACAAGGGTAAGAAAGGAAGGGTGGCGGTGGGGAAGGGTGGGGAAGGGTGGAGAGGGGAAACGTAAGCAGGAATAAGTGTCAAGATACCGAAAAGCACGTGGATAAGCTGCAGATGGAGATTAAGGTAAGGTGAAGAATGGAATAGACGGAAGGATAGAAGGTGGAAGATTGAGGCGTTCGTAAGGGAAAGCGAGGGACAGAGAAGGAATGGATAGCAAGATACAGAGATGAAGGTGAAATGAAGAGATAGAGAAGGAGGGAGGGAGGAAGAGAATGAAGAGTAAGCAAATAAGTGAAGGAAAAATGAGAGAGAGAGAGAGAGAGAGAGAGAGAGAGAGAGAGAGAGAGAGAGAGAGAGAGAGAGAGAGAGAGAGAGAGAGAGAGAGAGAGAGAGAGAGAGAGACAGGGGAGGGGGGGGAGACAAACGGACATACAGACAGACAGACACACAAACAGACAACATCGTCGAAAAGAAAACGTAAAAAGAAGCAATATATATAAAATGAGAGAGAGAGAGAGAGAGAGAGAGAGAGAGAGAGAGAGAGAGAGAGAGAGAGAGAGATAGAGAGAGAGAGAGAGAGAGAGAGAGAGAGAGAGAGAGAGAGAGAGAGAGAGAGAGAGAGAAATAAGATTATAGTTAAACGAGTTAAAAGAGGAGAGAGAGAGAGAGAGAGAGAGAGAGAGAGAGAGAGAGAGAGAGAGAGAGAGAGAGAGAGAGAGAGAGAGAGAGAGAGAGAGAGAGAGAGAGAGAGAGAGAGAGAGAGAGAGAGAGAGAGAGAGAGACAGAGAGTGTCCACTGCCCCACCCCCGCCACTCCCACCTCCACACACAAACAAACAAACTAGGAAGCAACATCAGCAGCAGCAAACTTAGACCCCCAGGGAATGGCCCACCAGCCCAACACGTGACGCCAATGAACGATTAACAGTAACACTCTGACCTTCACTAATGAGCCGCCGGGAGCAGAAGGTTAGAAAAGGGAGCCACTGAAAGAATAGGAAGCTGTGCATGGTGGGGGGGAGGTAGTTGGCGTGTTGGGCAGGTCAACACAACGAAAGCAAAGGATAAATTTTGGTCTCAATTATTATACGCACTGAAGAGAAGTGGTTTGGATGTATAACTGGCGTAGAAGAAATAGACTTGTTTGGGGATTGTTTGTGCATCTGATAAAAATAAAAAGCAATATACGCACTGAAAATAAATAGTTTGAATGTATAAATGGCGTAGAAGAAATAGACTTGCTTGGGGATTGTATGTGCACCTCAAAAAAAAAAAAAAAAAAAAAAAAAAAAAAGTAATATACGCACTGAAAAGAAATAGTTTGGATGTATAAATGGCATAGAAGAAATATACTTGTTTGGGGATTGTATATGTACCTAATAAGAGTAAAAAGTAATCCGGTAACCAATCAATCAGTAAGTCAAACAACACGTCAGTAAGTTAGCAAATTGGAAGCAGAAGCAAGGTTAGATACGACATTGCTTCGAAAATAAATTAATAAGTGGATATTATTTTTAATATATATAGTAATTGCAAAAGGTTAAACGTAAATAAAGTTAGACCCCCCCCCCACCCAGAAGCAAAGTAAAACAAAAACAAAAAAAATAGACATGAAATAAAATAAAAAGGAAAATAAGATATACATGGAAAGACGCAATAATAAAACGTGAATCTCAAAAAAAAAAAAATAAATAAATAAATATATTAAATAAAAAAAAAAAAAAAAAAACACGAATTACAAACATATAAAACAAAATATAACGAAAAACAAGATATCTACATATAAAAAAAAGATGCAGAAAAAAATTGTTTCCACTCAACAACAAAAAACGAATTACAACCATAAAAAAAAGTAAAACAAAATCTACGTAAAAAACTATAAAAAAAAAAAAAGGCTTCCACTCCTTGTTCGCGTGCGCGGTGTGGGCGGCGCGACTCCGTCCTTCTCCGTCGTCGCCTGTACGGATGTTTTGGTCGCCAGTCTTGGAATCTACAAACAAACAAACAAACACCCTGGCGCCAGAATGCTCCCCCTCTCCCTACTACCCCACCTACCTCCTCCTCCTCCTCCTCCTTCTCTAGTCCTTCTGCTCTTCCTCCCAAACATATCCAAGGCGGTGGAATATATTTAAATCCGGATACATATAAACTAAAATTATATATAGATGTATGCTTACACACACACACACACACACACACACACACACACACACACACACACACACACACACACACACACACACACACACACATCTGAACAAGTAACTATGAAAGGAAATAATACTAGACACGGAAGGAAAGAAGAAAGAAAACTGTGAGGAAAAGAGGGAAAGGGGAGAATGGAAGTGGAAAGAAGAGAGATGGAAGAAAGGAAGGAAGCTGTGAGGAAGAGAAAGGGAGGGAGAGATTGAGGGAGGGAGGGAGGGAGGAAGGAAGTGGAGATTAAACTTCCTGATGATGGATATTAAGAAAACACGGAACTCCACTCGACGGTCCGTGCACCAGTCAATGTGTGTGAGAGAGAGAGAGAGAGAGAGAGAGAGAGAGAGAGAGAGAGAGAGAGAGAGAGAGAGAGAGAGAGAGATTTTGTTTTAGTGGTTCCTATTATGATTTTCTTGATTATCATTATCGTCATTATTATTGGTATTATCAGTTATTATTATTATTATTATTATTATTATTATTATTATTATTACTATTTTTGCATTTTGCTGAACAGATGGTTCCGATTATTCAACTGATTAAACTTTCTTCTTCTTCTTCTTCTTCTTCTACTTTTTCATTTACTTCTTCTTCTTCTTCTTCTTCTTCTACTTCTTCCTCCTCCTCTTCTTCTATTTCTTCTTCTTCTTCTTCTTCTTCCTCCTTCTCCTACTCCTCCTCCTTTTCCTCATCCTCTTCCTCTTCCTCCTTCTTCTTCTTCTTCTTCTTCTCCTTTTCTCTTCCTCCTATTTCCTCATAATCCTTTGTCCACTTTAAGGAGCCATTAGCATCCTGTCCCTCCGCCTTGACTCCCACGGCCTCGGGACCCGGAGATGAGCAATCGCAGAAGAAAGGAAACGAGAGGGTAAAAAAAATACAAGCGGAAGATAAAAACATAACTTCACAAAGCGGCAGGTGAGAGGAACGAAAGGGCAAGGCGCAGGGACAATAGGTGTACCTCATTACCTGCCGCCCCTCACCTGCATCCCGACACGCCAGATTTTGTTAGCGTTGAATTACTATTTATTAACAGTTGGTTTTTATTCATTTTTTGACATCCGGGAATCCCTTTTGCTTTAACCTTACATCTCCTTTTTTTGGCTTATAGTTAGTATTTTTATTTCTTTACCTTGACTTTTTTTTGTTCATTCTAACGTCTGGTTATTTAAAGGTCATATTATTATTAAGAGTTACGTAGTTCGTGTGGCTTTTTACCTCCATTTTCAGGGACGGAGTTAGTTAGGAGTGTTGGATTTCCACGAGTTAGCTAAGTCGACGGTCCACAAACTCGATCGTAAAAACAAGAGAATATACATAAAAAAAACCCAACAAAATCCAGTAACTATATATACGCCTTGAAAAACGGGTTGAAAACGACAAATATCCCACATTACTGTTGATGAAGACTAAAATGCGCAGTTCAAATGATTCAGGGGAAAGAGAACATAGGGACGGAGTAAATTAGAAGTGTTGGATTTCCACGTACCACAAACGCAATCGTAAAACAAGAGAATATACATAATACAAAAATCAACAAAATCCAGTAACTATATATACGCCTTGAAGAACGGGTTGAAAACGACAAATAATCTCACATTAATGTTGATGAAGACTAAGATGCGCCGTAAAAAAAAAAAAAAAAAAACACAGGTGAAAAACATACTTATCGTCACCGTCCGCCTCCGCTTATCATCGTGGGCGTCAATATTTCCGTCGTTGTCTGTCTTTTTGCATCATATTTCAGTATCAAGGTAATGCAATGCTGTATGAGAGAGAGAGAGAGAGAGAGAGAGAGAGAGAGAGAGAGAGAGAGAGAATGAGAGAATGGGAGGAGGAAGTAAATAAAGCAAGGTGATCGGCGCCGTGATGGTCGTGAACGGAGACTGTCTGGGGGAGTGGGAGACGGGGGTGTAGTAGTGTGTGTGTGGGGGGGGGTGGGGGGTAGGGGTGGGGGTGAAACGGCCTAGTGTGTGCATGAGAAAGAGTGCGCGCAGGTGAGTGTGAGGGAAGAGTGATTCAAGGTAATAAGTGCGGGTGCTCGGGGAGGGCGGGGCGTGGGTAGGGTTGGCGCCAGGGCGTTCCCGCAGTGCCTCAGGGGTGACGTTGCTTGTTGTTTCCCGCCTCATCGCCTCCCTAATTGGCCTTCCTCGCGCCGCCCCACGCAATTATTATGATAGAGTTGTTCCTCCGACGCTCTCATTGTTTCACTCCCGCGCTCGGTCACTGGGAGCGTGTACGGAGCGTGGCGAGGTAAAGGGGCTGTTACACTGGGCAAATTTTCCGTGGATCTTCAGTCAAACCACGATTTCCGCTGGCGTGGTTCTTATATTTCCGTGGTTTTCTGACGAGTCCACGATCTTCCAAAGCTACAGTAGATTTCACCGAAGGACGACGGTATTACTCACCATTATCATCATCAGCAATAACAAGAAACAAATGAGAACCACGCTAGCGGAAATCGTGGTTTGACTGAAGATCCACGGAAAATTTGCCCAGTGTAAAAGCCTCTTAAGTACTTCCCTTTAAGTGTCTCACTGTCGGATGATCCCCAGAGGTCTTTAAAAGGAAGTTATTTCGTTATATTATGTATACATTATCTGGGACCGCTTGATATACTACTCTCAAAAACACCAGCACCAGCAGAAACAACAAATTATAATTAAAAGTTTTTATTTCAATTAGCCAAGGTAATAATCTAATGAGTTGTTTAAATTTTCCTTATCGTTATTTGCAACCAGCGTCTGTGACTTGATAATATATATAAAAAAATAAAAAAAACGCTTTACGTCACTCTCACTGCATGAAAAGAGTCAGTACAGGAGTGTGTCGCTGGACAGGGGTTAGCATCATATACAAAGACATACTCGCCAATTTGTACGCAACATTCGCAATTCGTACTTATCAAGCTTCGAAAAGAGTAAAGCTGAGGCATTAAAATTAATCACGTTCAAATGAAAAAAAAGCGTATATCAGTTTTTAATTTCACAATACTTATATTTTTTTGCCCTTAGAATAAAATGAATTACCGTCAAATCAAGGAATCAGTTTATAATTTCACACTTCATTTTTTACCTTAGAATAAAATGAATTACCGTCAAATCAAGGAATCAGTTTATAATTTCACACTTCATTTTTTTCCCCTTAGAATAAAATGAATTACCGTCAAATCAAGGAATCAGTTTATAATTTCACACTTCATTTTTTTCCCCTTAGAATAAAATGAATTACCGTCAAATCAAGGAATCAGTTTATAATTTCTCAGAACCTCATTTGTATAACTTAGCTCAATTTCCCTCCTGTTTTTACCGACGGGTCCTGATTGGTGTGGTTAGTACAAGCTGACAAGAACACTCTCAACGCGGTCTCCTTCCAAAGTAGGTCAAACACTGACTAGAATGGCACAACAGGAATGCAGGCAGACAGGCAGGCACACGGGCGGCAGGGCGGGTGTCACACTTTATTTGGAGCACCACACACACACCTGCTGCACACCTTAACGAGGAGTCCGTCAGCGCCACAACCGCCGCCACACCCACTACTCAGGTCACACTAATCGTGCCACTACACAAACAGCACCTCTCTATTTACTGACTAATTTATTCTTTCATTCATTTCCAAATTCATTAACCAACTGATTTACTTACTCAGGCATTCATCCATACAACATTATTCATTCATTTATTTGTCATTAGCTTATGGTTTCCTACTTTCAGAAATCCTCGACTAATATTACCGCAAAAACTCCCCCACAGAGGCGCCAGGTAACTGAGGAATGCGGAAAGCTATAGATACATACAGCAGACTACCTTGTCCCACACCTGCTAAGGGAAATAAATAAATGCTGTTTGGGATCCTATCAATGGGTAGTGAGGAGAGGGAGACGAGGTGATGTGCTCCCCCTTCCCTCCCTTCATCTTCTCCCCAGAGCCTGCCCATCCGTCATACACCCACGCCAACGAAAACACCCACCCACTCACAACCATCATCACCACCACCACTACGCTGGCCCTCCACTCCACCCAAACCATGCCCACTCCCCTACCACTCCTTAAGCCTCAGAGATCAACACACATAAGAAAACATTCACCCCAGCTCCAACACCCCAGCAAAGGCCCTCCACACTACCTCTCCACTCACCATCAACACTGTCACGGCCCCATCTCCCCCCCCCCTCCCTCCCAACCCTCCCACACACTCTCAGCCACAATCAGTCCGTCAGCCAGATAGACACGGAAAAGCCCCACCAAGGCCAAGACTCCCCCACGGACCAACGACCTGCTTACAAACAGCGGCAGGGGGTAGAAAGGGAGAAAAAAGGGGGCAGGTGCGGGCAGGGTGCGAGGAGGAGGAGGAAGGGGGCAGGAAGAGGCGGACAGAGGTGGACTGAGGGAAGATGTGTAGTGGGTGGGTGGAGAAGTAGTAGCAGTAGTAGTAGTAGTAGTAGTAGTAGTAGTAGTAGTAGTAGTAGTAGTTGTTGTTGCTGTTGTAATGGGCGTGGGCGTGAATGCAACAGGTGAGAGGAGGTATGACAGATGGGTGTAGTGGGTGCATGAGCGAAGGCAAGCGAGTAGTGGGTGGGAAGGGTGGTGGTAACGGGTGGGGGAGGGGGGGGCAGACGGGCGGGGGTGCAAACGGTGGCGGGGACAGGTGGGCGGCGACGGGCTGGTGGCGACGTCCGGGAAACAGGCTTAAGACGACCCACTTGGCACTGTGTTCGTGTGTGTGTGTGTGTGTGTGTGTGTGTGTGTGTGTGTGTGTGTGTTAGTGGTAGTAGTAGTAGTAGTAGTAGTAGTTGTGGTAGTAGTAACAGTAGCAGTAGTAGTTGTTGTTATTTTCATTGATTACATTACCGTTTTAGGTGACATATAATTTAATTCCCTATTACCCGTTTCTATGTTGCGTAAATAGATCTTGCTTACTAATATGAAACTATTTATTTACTCTTTGCATGGCTGTTACGAGACTTGGCGCCACAGGGAGATCGTTAGAGGATTAGGGGTTACTTGGCCACGAGGGTAGGGCATTGAGGACGAGGGGATGGGAGGGGAGAGGACGAGAGAGGGGAGGAGGAGGAGGAGGAGGTGTTGATGTGAGGGGGGGAGTTGTGTACAGGAAGGGAAGCCAGCAGTTAAGAAATTATACTCCCCTGCTTGTCACTTTGCCTTCATAACCTCCTGCTCACCCGTTCCTCCCTCTTCTGCTCACTCACTCCCCTCTGCCTCCCTCTTTTCTATCCTCCTCCTGCTTACCTTTCTTCCCATCTCCTCGGTTTCTCTTTTACACTTTTGCCCTCTCTGAACCTGCTCCTGCTCCTCCTTTTTTAATATTTCTCTCTTCTATCTTCTCTAATTGCCACGTTCCCCCATTCAGCATCTTCCTTCTAGCTCTTCCCATCCTTTCCTTCTCTTCTGCGTTCTCCTACAACACACTTTTTCCCTATTCTCCTATTTCATCATCCATGTCATTATCATCGTCAGTTTTATTAGTTCACTGCAGGACAAAAGCCTTTCTGAACATTCTCCCTCTTCCGGTTTAATGTTACTGTGCTCCATCTTACTCCGGCAAATACTCTAATTTCCTCTTTCCACCTGGTCCTTGACCTGCCCTGACTTCTACAAGGTCTGCGTTGCCACTCTATTACTTTCGTTGTTCATCTGTTATCACACACACACACACACACACACACACACACACACACACCATCATCATCATCATCATCGTCATCATTTTTCCTCCTCCTTTTGCTTCTGCCGTAACTGGCCTGTTCCCAGACGGGCGTGTTGATGTCTACTACCGCCAGGATAATATTTTTTTCTTAAACCTCCTTCGGCAGAGGGATGACATAGCTATTTTTGAACGCCAAGTTTGCAAAGGGAATTTGACATTGATTGCCATAGCAATGCAAGATAATATTAAAGATATGTTCATATAACATGATGTGTATATATTTGGGCATAATGAAGCTGTTTATCATGTTGTAGATAAAACCTTCATAACGTAAAATATTATTCTGCAAATAAGTGTGAACAGTATAGCGAAAGACCTGCGGGGTTATCGTTTTCAAGTCTGAGTTGACGATAATATCGCAGGTCTTTTGCTATACTGTTCACACTTGCTTGCAGAGTAATCCTTTACGTAATGAAGGTTTTATCTTTTAACATGATGAGCACAGCTTCATTATGACCAAATATATACAAATCATGTTATTTGGACATGTCTTTAATATCATCTTACATTGCTACGGCAATCAATGTCAAATTTTCTTTGCAAATTGGCTTTGAAAAATAGCTGTCACCCCTCCGTCCGGCTGCGACCGGGCCAATTAACCTTTTCCTTTGCGTTCATCCTCAGGTATTATCAGCTTAGGTTTGACCTTCCGAGGGGTGACGGAATTGTCAGTTTCTCTCAAAAAAGAAATACTAGTTATTATTATCGTGATTATTTTTCATCACAGGGGATAAAGCAGTCATTTGCGATGAGGACCGAACGTCTCAAACAACAACTCTGACGGTACTCGACCACATATTAAATGATTAATGAAAGCGCTCCTATTTATCCACAATTGCCATGCATGCTTTCTGCTTTTTACTAACCAGTCAGCAGCACGGGGATGTCAGACTCCCGGTGACTCCTCCTAACACGGGGGGACTTTCGCCGCTTTGTCGTGCGGCGACTATAATCTCCTTTGTGGCCTACATAAGAAAATATTTGCTTTGAGAGCCAAAATCGTCTGGAAGTACGTACCAAATACCCATCCCTACACCCACCCACACAAATACACTCCCACAACACACACACACACACACACACAAAGGCCCAGCGCCGTGGCACCTAAGTTTCGTAAGCCACACAGGAGGGTTCATTGTGTGCCCCGCGGCGCCTCGTGGTGACCCCAAGCCTCGGCGGGGGTCAGCGGCGTCACACTGGCCCCGCTGTACGCCCTGACGTCACGCCGCGACCCTGTGCCCCCACCACCAACACGATCACCTTGCCCAATCAATGAGACTATGACGTGATGTGGCGTGGTGAGGGAGACTGTGAGTGTGTGAGGGGGGAGGAAGAGGAGGATATTAGTTTGTGTGTATGTGTGTGTGTGTGTGTGTGTGTGTGTGTGTGTGTGTGTGTGTGTGTGTGTGTGTGTGTGTGTATTGCTTAATTCTTATAGTTATTGTATGTTGAGTAAAAGCGCGACGCGGAACTGAAAACTCGCTGCCAAGATAGAGGGAGATTCTGTGAGCACGAACGGGAGAAGAAAACGAAGGTGATTCAGGAAAACAAAGCGTGGTTAAGTTACCTGCAACAGACAAA
Source organism: Eriocheir sinensis (assembly GCF_024679095.1). NCBI lineage: Eukaryota > Metazoa > Arthropoda > Malacostraca > Decapoda > Varunidae > Eriocheir > Eriocheir sinensis. The sequence goes on from NC_066518.1 coordinate 2,970,465, forward strand.
CTCAAAGTAAGGCAGACAGACAAACAGACTGGCAAACACACACACACACACACACACACACACACACACATATATTTAACACCATCAAGCATATTAAAAAGAACACCTGACATACATTCTAGGTAATTCATGCAAAATACCTTCCCGGAATAAGTGATAATGAATGCTCGCGAAAATCCATGTAATTAGACAGACAGACAGACAGACAGACGAAACAGACAGAAGACAGAAACAGACGACAGCATAACAAACAGAAGAGACAGGAAAATGAATTACAAAACAAAACACCGGGTGGCAATGTAAGGGAGTCGACCACGGAGACAGACACACTAAGCAAACAGAAAATAGAACCAGACGAAAACATTAAAAAAAAAAAAAATTATAATACAAAACCAAGGCCCAGGTAGCAATGCAGGTGAGTCGTCGCAATCAAGTAGATCACCTGCCCATTCCAACAAGCGGAGCGTTGGCCATGAAGGGAAGGGGGGGAGCGGCCGCGAAGGGGGAAGGAAGGGGGAAGGGAATTCAAAGGGATCATAAAGGGGAGTTTTGTGGAGGCAATAAAGAGGGAAAGAGGTGATTTGAGTGGCGAGATGAGGAGGGAGAGTGAGGCGAGACAAGGGGACGCAGGGGAATGAGGGGAAGAGGGGAGAGAGTGAGAGGGGAGAGAAAGGGAAAGAGGTGCAGTGAGAAAAGGGAGAGAAGAGAATGACGATGAGAGGGGACGCAGAGATATAGAAGACGATGAAAATGGGAAAATGGGAAAATGGGGAAAATATAGGGGAATGAGGGGAAGAGGGGAGAGAGTGAGAGGGGAGAGAAAGGGGAAGAGGTGCAGTGGGAAAAGGGAGAGAAGAGAATGACGATGAGAGGGGACGCAGAGCAATGGAAGACGATGAAGGGGGGAAAAGGTGCAGATGAAGAGGGTAAGAGAAGAGGGGAGAGAGTGAAAGGGGAGTGAAGAAGGTGTAGAAAGGAAGGTGAGAGAAGAGACAGGTGATGAGAGGGGACGCAGAGCAATGGAAAACGATAAAGAGGGGAAAAGGTTAACACAAGGAGGATAAAAGAATTGAAACGATGTGATGAAGGTGTTGAAGGGGGACGGAAAGCAACAGACGACAATGAAGGGGAAAATAAGTGTAAAAATAAGGAGAATAAGAGGAGAGTGGAGATGGTGTGATGAAGATGATGGGTGGTTATGTGAAGAGGCGATGGTGAGGGGTGATGACTGGAAATGAGAGGAAAGGGGAAGACGTGGGATGACGATGACCAGTATATGAGAAGGGGGGGAGAGGTGATGATGGCTGAGAGTGCGGGAGTGGAGATGAGTGCAGTGAAGGAGTGAAAGGTTGTTCTATAAATGTCTCTCTCTCTCTCTCTCTCTCTCTCTCTCTCTCTCTCTCTCTCTCTCTCTCTCTTCGATTAGTATATAGGTATGTGCTTGTGTGTGGGTATGAGAAAGGGAGGGCGGAAGGGAGGCAAGGACATACACAAACAGACAAGCAGACAGTGAAACATACAGAGTGGCAAGGACCAGCGGATTGACAGACTGACAGACGGACACGAGAAGCCAGCAACAGAAAAAAACAAGGACAGACATAAAGGTAATTAGGATATAGACCAAAAGATACGATTACTAAGGCAAGAGAGAGAGAGAGAGAGAGAGAGAGAGAGAGAGAGAGAGAGAGAGAGAGAGAGAGAGAGAGAGAGAATCTAAAAGGTGACGCAAATCATTACAGGAATTGAAAAGCCGATGACGTCAGGGAGACTCCTCAAAAGGGGGGCGGGGGGGGTGAGGGGAAAGGAGGTTAAGTCCGTGTGGTATAATCTCGTCCTCGCCCGCCTCCTTTTACCTGGGGACGCGGACTGGAGAGGGCAGGTGTTGTTATCCTGCTCTGATGGCTGGCTGGGGAATGGCTGGGGAAGGGGGGGGGGGGGGGGGGGGATCGGTGTGAAGTGGGGAAGGTATGGTGTGGAAAAAATAGACGAGGTATAAATGGTAGGGAGTGTGAAAAGAGGTCGGTCTGGGTCTCTCTCTCTCTCTCTCTCTCTCTCTCTCTCTCTCTCTCTCTCTCTCTCTCTCTCTCTCTCTCTCCAATAAATAAATAGTGGCTTAACTTTTAATTCTACCAGCCAACGTAATTAATGTTACTTCTACGTATCAAATAATGGAACTTAATACCCTGTTGTTGATTTTTATTAATGCCCAACTCTCTTTTTTATATCCGATCTGTCTCTCTCTCTCTCTCTCTCTCTCTCTCTCTCTCTCTCTCTCTCTCCATTACTCTACATACATACAAAGCCTATAATAAATTGCTTAGGTTCAAGAGCTTGTTGATATATTATTCGACAGTTTCACCTTGATCGCGCCTTTCATCTCATTGGGTCACATTACCACAGCCCCAAATCGCCCGGCACAAAGGTAGGACGAGGACACAGTTTTCATATGGATTAACGTGAGTATTAGTGAGTATTTGTATTGCAGCGGCAGATTAGTGGGTCAGGTGCGTCATGAGGTGAGGCACTATTTGACTACTGATGACGCCGCTGATGGCTCTCCTGTGACACTCAACACTGCAGGCTCTCTCAGACAATCCACCTGTGTATTATCATTAATTATTAACGGCATATAAATAAAGCGCGTCCCTCCTTATCCGAGGCTCAGGTACAGACAGGTGTGCTACTTAGGCTCAGTCAGGGTGCTCACCTCGTCACTCGCCTTTTACTAACAAACAAAGGTGCATAGAAAGGACTGTCACCTTAGAAAAAAAATGCGGGTATTAATACAGACACACTTGGCAACACACAATCTACCGTCAATGCATCAAATTCTACTCATAAAGTGCAAAAAGAAGCTAAACTCAATAACGTGATTTTGACCATATTCCAAGAAACAGAAGGAAAGAGGCAAAACTTTCAACTTATATGTAATCGTTTAGTGTGGTGGTGCTGAGGGGAAGTGGAGGAGGAGGAGAAGGAGGTGGTGTTGGAGGTAAAGGAAGAGACTGACAGTGGAGGTGATGAGAGGAAAGATGGAGGGGAGGAGGAGAAGGAGCAAGGGAAGGTGGAGGTGGTGGTGAGCATTGTGGAGGTAAAGGTGGTGGTTTTAATGGCAGAAGGCTGAACGGTGGAGGAGACGAAGATGACAGACTACCTGATGGGGATTGGGCTTGAGGAAGAAAGGAAGGGGCGGGTGAAAAAATGAGATTGAGATGCTGATGAGAGTTGACTGGTGGGTTGAAAGGTCGTCGTGGTGGTGGTAACAGATTTGGTGTGGGTGAGAACAGTGGTGGTGGTTATTGTGGTGATCAGGGGTGGAAGCAGTACTGGGAGGTGTAGGAGGTAATGATGGTGGTTGGGATGGTGGGGTGTTGGGAGTAGTATTGGTGTGAGGTGGAGTTGTTAGTGATAATGGTTGGTGGAGTGGGGTGTGGAAGCAGTATTGGTGTGGGGGTTGTTGGTGGTGAGGTGGTGGAAGCAGTACTGGTGTGGGATGTTGCTGGTGGTGGGGGTGGATGGAATAGTGGGAGCGGTGGAAGCAGTATTCATGTGGGGTGGAGTTGAGGGTGGTAGTGGTGGGGGTTGAGTAGGTGGGGTGATGGAAGCAGCAACATTGGTGTGTGGGGGTATGCTGTTGTTGGTGGAGGTGGAGGTAGTTGGTGGGAGTGGTGGGAGTGGTTATGGGGTGCAAGCATTTGTGTCAGGGTTGGGGGCCGGTCTACGAGGCTTTGTTTACATCTCCTTGCCACAGGACGCAATCACCTCTAGTTCCCCCAGTCCTCGCCTCACGCCCCCCTATGCCTGGGAAGCGTGTGTAAGCCGCCACAAAGGCTATCCAGGAAGCGGCGATGATGGGACAAGGTTAGGGTTAGAGCTGCAATTGAGGGTAAGGTTAGGGAAGGTCTTTTAATATGGTGCATGCTGGTTCCCACGAATGACAGGTTGTTTAATGCTGCCTTGAGTCGCCCTAATCTGAGCCGCAACCCGAGGCGTGTCCCTAAACAACGACGTATTAGACCTGGATAGGGGGAAGGGTGGGGAGGCAAGGACGGGGAAGAAGGTAGGGGTAGGGTAGAGGTGGATAGGGAGTACAACATACGGAGAGGTAAGTGGACTATAAAAGAGGAAAGAGAGAGAATGGGTCAAGTGAAGTGAGAAGTTTGATTGGGCATAGATATAGGTAGCTTGTAAAGGTCATCGACACACCCTGGGGACAGAACTGATGAAAGGGCGGCAAGGTAACACAGCGCTCTCAGGTGTTACCAAAATACACACTTCCAAGACACTTCAGAGCTCCTGCACCGCCTCCCTTGCCTGTCTTGTCAGCGTCTAGCATAACAGAGCATACAATCACCAGGGAAAGGTGTCAGGGACTCGTTAGAATAAAATGTACCGATAAGTGTTGAGTTTAGCCTGTGAGTGCCAAGGATGAAAATACTGAACTTTGAAGTTTGTGCTGGTTTTGCCTCTGTGTTAGTGTTAGAGGAGAATGGCCATAAGATCACCGTTTGCAGTGTGTGTGTGTGTGTGTGTGTGTGTGTGTAACGGGTACAAAACTATGGTTAAGCTTCAGTTAGGCTTCAGAAAAAAAGTGTGATTTTTTCCAGCATCCACTACTGGCGATACGTACATACGTGGATATACCCATTCTTGATAACGTACATCCAAGGAAAAGGCGTATACAAACCAAAAGGACTCATTTTCAAAAAGCGCATATCCTTCCAATGAGGAAAAAATCCCTTACAAGAAAAGACACCTCTCCACCCGAAATTGACCTCTCTTTTGCCCACTATTTACTTTAGTCTTTTTTTTTTTTTAGGCGTAGTGTTTAGCGGGCTTTTTTCTACTTTTTTTTATATGCCTTTGGGCGGCTTCCTTTCCTGTAAAAAAAAAAAAAAAAAAAAGTGAACGTCCAGGAAAAATTTCGTGCTCTATATAAACGGCGAAGAGCTGGAAAAAAAAAAAGGCACATATCTAAGAAACAGACATATTAGGTAGAGGCAGTCATGGACTCAAAGGTGCACACTCACTCTATAATATCATTCCACGAACCAACTTAAAATAGATATAGGCTGCAAGAATAACAGCTGAACTATGGACTAACTACCCAACTAACAAATAACAGAATACAGGGCCAAACCAAATTATTGAAAGTCTGTATTATGTACTCAACAAAACTAAATAAGCAACAAATTTACTGATTACCTTACTAACTAACTAACTGTTTGACCTACTAACTAACGAACGACCTGGCTAAAATAAACCCAGTCACCTCCAGTCCAAGGTCAGCTGCCAACTTATGACTCTCGAGGGTTATAAAACTTCACCAAGCTTACGTAAGAAGGCTGAATAACTTAGGTAATTTGAATGTTTACCGTCTCGTGTGTGTGTGTGTGTGTGTGTGTGTTTACATGTGGGAAGAAAGATGCTGGAACACACACACACACACAGAAAAAAAAAAAAAAAGTCACTGAGGTCGATAACTGTCTCAAAACGTTTTCCAGTTGTGGTAAACGTTTTTAAGTGTGTGTGTGTGTGTGTGTGTGTGTGTGTGTGTGAGAGAGAGAGAGAGAGAGAGAGAGAGGAAAATATGGACTGAGAGCAATGAGGGAGGAAATGAGGGATGAGAACATTCTAATGAGGACAACATTTATTTCCACTTTCCAGAGGTAGAGAAGCTGAGCGGGGGGAGAAGGAAGGAAGGAAGGGAAGTGGGGCTAGGCTAGGCTGTTACATAAATCCGTCTTAATAATAATAATAATAATAATAATAATAATAATAATAATAAGAATGTCATCTGTAACAGTAATAATAATAATAATAATAATAATAATGTTAAACGTTTTATAGCGCTGCTGGAATAGATCTTGTCGTTCCCTATTAAAAGTTATCAGCAAAAGCTAGGACGTCAAAATCCTACTCCTAATTATATCTCGTTCTCTCCTCTTCCTCGGATTCGTCAAGGTCGTCGTCCTCCTACAAATACGCAGGAGTACCATTTTCCCTTCTCCCGATGTGCACTAATGACCAACAAGACTCGAAGATGCTGTGAGGAAAAAAAGTTTAGGTTACTTACATGGGACGCCCCTCGCTGCTGCCGTGCCGCCTGCTGGCTGCTAGGCTACACAGGGAAGCTGGCTCACGTAATTTTGCTCTCTTTTTCTTTTGGAATATAAGTATGGGCTTGTAACACCATCTCTCCTTTCTTGTTACTCTTACCGTATATCTTACACAGTAAAACACTCCTTCCCCCTCCACTGGGATAAGTAAGGCTCATTATCTTTTCCAATATAAGTATAGGCTTGTAACACCATCTTCTCTCCTTTCTTTTTTACGATTACCTTAAATCCTAAACAGTAAAACACTCCTTCCACCTCCACTGGGATAAGTATGGCTCGTCACCACCTGACTTTGCGATACTTCACGGTTTTCTGTGCGATTGTCTTTGGTGTGATGCCCTTCAAGATCCTTCAGCTCACTAGCATGGTGTAACACTCACGAAAAGATAATCAGTGTCACTAATAAAGGGCGGCAGTAGTTATATTCAACGTGTATACATGTCACAAGTTCATCCCCTCCACCCTACACAGTACACGACAACGTTTAACAGTCGGGACTCGCAACGTTGCCAGATTGTCCTATTTAGCCTCCTGTGTTTGTCGATTTCCGACCCAAAAACTACCTCCCCAACCCGATCTAACTGCCTTCATTTATGGTTATCGTTAAAATGGTTAATTATGAGTGTTTTCTGGCAATAGCTAAGGCTCAGAAACTGGTAAATACGAAACTCTGAGTACGACGAGCTGGCAACGGTGCTCGGGAGGCAATAAGCGACAGACCCCATAAACCACAATAGATCTAGGTTCATATTTTTAAACGCATCGGGCTCGCATTTTAGACTATTTTTCCAAGGCCACAGGGAGGATTAACTGTGCTTTCATGTATGTTTATCCCATTCAAGATGCAGAAGTCGGGTAAAACTATCATTTCCATTACAAAACAGCCCATTAAAAACCCCAGGAACTTCTACGAGAGGCTTTTCAAATATGCTTCAAAATACGAGCTTGAGATTGCACGGAGCTTCAAACCTTTTCTTTCCGTCACGTTATACATTAAAATTGATAGAAGGCGTCTTTTTGTTTTCTCCTGATAATTTAGCGCGTTAAAAGAAAGATACCGATACGTTTTTATTTTCATCACCTATTGCAAAGCTGCCAACTTGGTCGTGCTAGCACTAGGTTGTTATTTACTTACATCCAGCGATAATGTTTAGCGTAAAGTTTCATTAATATCAACCACACTTTACATCATACTGTCTTTGGGGTTACCTGCAAGAGATATGTGAATATTTATGGTTACAATTTGACTTTTTATCGGTGAGGATTGGCAGCCCTGATGTACAACGGTGCCAGAATCACATTTTTCGATATCTTACTCATAAGTATATGAAAAACAGCGATACTTTATGGTTTTAATAGTAAGTTTGATTGTATATCGGTTTTGGTGTGCCTTCGACAGTTTTTGGGCCTGAAACAGATAAATGTGGTGTTCTGAGAGCGACGATCTGGCACCCCTGACGGCTGACGTTGTGTTTGTCTGCCCCAGCCCAGATTGTCGTACTCTGCCTCTTATATTTACCGGCGTCCGACCCAAAAGCTGTCTCGTGGACCCTAATAAGGAGATTAACTTATAATTATCGTTGAAATAGTTAATTCCTGATGTTTCTTGGCAATAGTTAGGCATCAGGCAGAAACCGGTATATACTATGCTCTGAGTACGATAATCTGGCAACGGTGGTCTGTGCTCCGGCCCCGGCAACGCTGCTAGATTGTCGTACTCTGCCTCATATGTTTGCCAATTTCCGACCCCAAAAACAGCTTTCATCGCCCAAACAACTGCTTTCATATGTGATTATCCTTTAAATGTTTAATTATTGGTGTTTCTTGGCAACAGTTATGGGTCAGAAACGGGTAAATACACTGCTCTGAGTACGATAATCTGGCATCAGTGGGACTGTGCCGTGCGCGGAGTGACATTGACAAGTGACATCGCCGGGCATGTGATTCTGTTTTTCGTGGTTGGTCATCTTCCCTGGTGGCGTCCATAACGTGGCATTCACAGATAAAACATACAAAAGCTGAGTGAGTTCGGGTGTCGTGCGTGTTGAAGTGAAGGCAGCGTCGCAGCGTTGAAAAAAAAGCGATGTGTGTGAGGAGCGTCCTGCCGGAGCCCAGCTGACGGCCACCACGCGGTAAGGTTTTTATTATTTATTATGGTTTTATTATTTTCTTACCCTCAGATAGGTATTGATGAAGATTTTGACCAGTAATAGAAATCAACTCTGGTTTTATTATTTTCTTACGCTCAGATAGGTATTGATGAAGATTTTGACCAGTAATAGAAATCAACGCTGGTTTTATTATTATCCTCAGATAGGTATTGATGAAGATTTTGACCAGTAATAGAAATCAACGCTGGTTTTATTATTATCCTCAGATAGGTATTGATGAAGATTTTGACCAGTAATAGAAATCAACGCTGGTTTTATTATTATCCTCAGATAGGTATTGATGAAGATTTTGACCAGTAATAGAAATCAACGCTGGTTTTGTTATTTCCTTACCCTCAGATAGGTATTGATGAAGATTTTGACCAGTAATAGAAATCAACGCATCCACACATATTTACTAAGCCGTTGACGCAGTAATTAGGTATGAATCGGTATCTAAACCTTAACAAATGTGAGCGGGCTTTTTTTTTGTACTCTGTTTGCTGCCCTTGAGCCGTGTCCTTTGATGTAAAAAAGAATAAAAAAGAAATGAAGTATCCTCTGCACTTCACATACTATTTTTTCGGTATATTAGAAGCAGTAGTTCCCTAGATTAACCGTCCTGTCTCCCAACCTATATTTGTTTAACTTTTCCTTCATTTTATGGCCACTGCCCACTTCAACAATGTCTTTGGTTAGTTCGTTCCATGTATCCGCACTCCTGTATGGAAAATTGTACTCCTTTATGTCTTTCAAACAAGTCCATTTTCTCAATTTCTTGGTGTGTCCTCGTGTGTGTGTGTGTGTGTGTGTGTGTGTGTGTGTGTAAATTAACCTGTGATGATTTTTCTCATACTTGGAGGTGATAAAACTATCTATATTCTTAACCCTCAGTAATAAGACTATCTTGACAAAGTAAGCCTCCGTAAACTTATGTGCACCCTAAGTATATAATTAGCCTATTATTCAAAGTGAGGTCTTCATTGATTTTAACTATAAGTTGATGCCTGTCATGTGTTTGAAGATACTTTAAGCCTAACAACCAGAAAGGTCTTAATATTTGTGCACTCATTAAATTCATATCTGCACATAAGTAATGAGATTTTTGTATTTACTTAACAAAGAGAACTCTCTATTTTGAATGTTTCTATAAAGGTATAATTGCTGCCTGTCATGTGTTTAAAGATACCCTAAACCTAGCTAGCCTAACATAAGACAGCCTTCATACATTATGTGCCCTCGGTAAATCTCTGCACTCAGTAATGAGATTTTCTACATTACAGTAAACCCTTTCTTTGTTGATTTTTACTATAAGTTGCTGCCAGTCATGTTTATGAAGATACGCTAAACCTAACCTAACCATAAATTTTACTTGTCCGTGGAAAACTCATATCTGCATCCTCAACAGTGAGATTTTCTATGCAGTAGGTAAGTCTTTTTTTTTGTTTAATTTTACTGCGTGTTGCTGCTGGACTTGTATTTAACCCTTTGTATGCCATGCAGGGTCAGATTGACACTTGGTGATGGTTGAAAATTGGCAGCTGCTTGCGTTGGTTCTTGAACCTTGGTCCTTAGGATCACCATGTCAGCACAATGGTCAATGACCACTTGGCCACACCTCCCTAGATTTGTAAATCATTCAGGGGTTTCCTAATATCAGTGTTAATCTTTCTTATGCTTATGTTGTTTATCATTCAGAGGTTTTCTGAATATGAATTTCAATATTGTTTATGCTGTATTGATAGATTCAACTTAATTTTTCATGTCATTTCATTTGTAGGATATTATCTTTTTTATATGGTAGTATACCTGGTAACACATGTATTTTATTCAATTAAAAACATGTTGAGTGACTATGAATGATGTTAGCTAAAAATATATGCCACATTAGTCATTAAAGATAGCATAAATTTTCACAAATTTATTTTAAATATAAAAAATGTTGCTTTCTTTAACAAAAACAAAAGTGACACATGATGGAATGGCTCAACATGCAGTGCACAAAATTTAGAATTAGTAGCTTTGAGCATATGGCAAAATGCAGTCAATTAAGTTGGTTTTTTTCTGCATCCCACATGGCATAAAGGGTTATGTTCCCATCTGGCATATGCAGGGTTACAGATATCATAAACCTAACCTTATCATAAAACAGTCTTCAAACATGTGTCCTCATTTAAAACACATTTGCACTCTCAGTTAACCCAGTAGCAGCAATGGGCCAAATTTGTGGCTTTACCGTGAACCAGCGACGGGCCAAATTTTGCCATGATATAAACCCACCAAAAATAGATGATGCATAAACTGATCACAAATGCGTTGATATATATTATGAAATGGTTTGCAGGAGTGATGATTTTTTTCTCATTTTTCTGGCTTAGAGGGGCCTTTAAGGAACATAATCCTTGCAGCTATGTACTGGGTTAAAAGTCTTCATATGACTGTGTGGTGCCATTCTTTTGAATTTTCTTATGAGTTGCTGTATTTTTTGTGTTTGAAGATACCCTAAACCTAACCTAACCAAAAAACAGTTTTCATTAAGTGCACTCAGTTAATTCATATATGCACTCTCAGTAATGAGACTTTCTATATAACAAATTAAGTTTTTATTTGCTAATTCCCACTGTAAATTGCAGTTCCTCATGTGTTTGAAGATGGACTAAACCTAACTTAGCCATAAATGTCCGAGTGGTTAAAGTGAAAATGTGGTGATCCTGAGGACCAGGCTCAAGTTCCACTGTTAGACACTTACAATTTTCAACCTTTGCCATTATTTTTTATGTGTTGACTAAAGAACTGGTAGGTTTTATTGAGGGCCCTGGTGGATGCTCCCCAGTGAGTTTTATTTTAAGTGGCTGTTGTGATATATGATTTGCTTGGGATCTGCTGCCCCCGGTGCTCCTCTTGACTACAGTTGCTGAAGTTAGAGTTGATTGAAGATTTGGACAACATGCGGGTAATCTTCACCACTCAGTGACAGTTGAAAATTGTCCTGCAGTGGGACCTGAATCCATGTCCTGGGGATCACCACATCTGCATGCTGACCACTTGGCTGTCGCCTTCCCAGTAGTGGAATATTACCCACATGCTGCCCAGATATTCAATCACCCCTAACTTCAGTGACTCCATCATGATGGAGCACTGGGGGGCAGCATGGGCCATGCAAGAGTTGTACATAACAACAGCTGCTGTAAAAAAAGTAATAAAATTCATCTGTACCACAAAGTGGCTGGGAGTGTCCAAAAGGCCCCTCAGGGAAGCCTACTGGCTCTATAGGCAGCAGATAAATACCAACACAGTGAGCTCTTACTTTGTTGACTTTACTATATTTTTCTGCCTGTGATATGTTTGAAGATACCCTCAACCTAATCTAACCATAAAACACTTGATATATATGTACTCCCGAACATAAGAACATAGGGAGACTGTAAGAGGCCTAATGACCTACACACCGCAGCTCCAGATTCCCCCCCACTACCACCTGTCATCCTCGTCCATGTAGCTATCCAGTCTACTCTTAAAACAAGCTATCGTCCCTTCACTCACTATGTGACTGCTGAGTCTGCCATTCCCACATCACCCTATTACTAGACCAATGCCTGCCTATTTCCCTCCTAAACCTATACTTCTCAAATTTAAATCCATTACTGCGTGTTCTATCCTGCTGGCTAATTCTCAGTACTTTACTTATATCACCTTTGTTGTAGCCCTTGACCCATTTGAATACTTCTATCAGATCTCCCCGCACTCTTTGTCTTTCTAGAGAATGTAAGTTGAGATGTTTCAGCCTATCTTGATATGGGAGGCTCCTCAGTCCCTTTGGGAGGTTCCTCAGTCCCTGAACTGAGGAAGCAGGATGGCGGCACTATGAAATAGTTGCCTGTGCTGCCAATTGGCTGGGACCAACCAAAAGAGTAAAGATGGGGGCATACGCTACAGCTGAGTGTGGCCGCAATGCTCATCTCTGTGGCACTGGCCCTTGACCATTGGTGGAAAGAACCCATCACTCCAGGACAGGGTCAGCGTGACATCCGGGTTACCACAATATACCTTCCCCAGGTTTCCCCAGGTACCCATTTATCGATCAGCCTGAAAGGGTGGATAATCAGCTGGGTGAGCGGCACGCTGACTGCCCAGGTCAGGATTCAAACCCAGGGCACGGGTTCGTAGCAAGGCACACTAACCACTAGACCATGGAGGCATACAAATAAAGATCCAAGGGGTGAGAAATTTTCTATACGAGGACAGACTTAATTAAGCATCTAATGCAGCCAATCTCAACAAGATGAGAAAACAGTTACAACAAGCAAATGAACTGAAGTTGGTAACCCATGGCTGCCCTGCACACATTCTAAATGTATTGGCTCATGGTTTGGAAATAGGCAACATAAAAGAACATGTACTTCATATTGTAAAATACTTTTGAAAACATCACTCTGCCTCAGCAAGATACCATCAGAAAGGCGGTCAGTGTCTTGTTCTGCTCCAGGACACTGGACGGACCATGTGTGGCTGATGGAAGATATATATAATGAATTAACCAGCTCAGAAAAAAAAAAATTGTGAAGTTGACAAGGAAAATATTGATATCAAACTTAGAGTGTTTTCTTTGTTTATTTCTCCATTCTATGTTGTTGCCCTGCAATAAGATCAAGATTTAAATCAGTGACATTAAAAAAAATCAAATAATATAAATCTTGATTGAAATCATTGATTTAAAAAAAAAAAATCATTGATATAAATCTTTATTTAAATCAATGATTTAAAAAAATAATAATTTGATTTAAATCTTGATTTAAATCAATTATTTAAAAAGAATAATTTGATTTAAATCAAACAACCCTGCAGTAAAGTGAAGTTTTCTTTATCCATTTTTAATTAAGTTGCTGCCTGTCATGTGTTTATGGATACCCTAAGCTTAATCTATCCATAAAACATTTTTTTATATTTGTGCAGTCTAAATTTATATGTGCACCCTTAGTAATGGAACTTTTTATCTAACAAAGTGAGCTCTATCATTGTTGATAGCTATACATTTCTGTTTCTCATGTGTTTGGAGATACCCACAACCTAACTTAACCATAAAAGTTTTCATTTATGTGCCGCCAGTAAATTCATATATGCACCCACAGTAATTAAACTTTTCATCTATCAGAGTGAGGTCTTTCTTAGTTGATTTATACTTTAATTCTGCCTTTCATGTGTCCGAAGATATTGTAACTCCAACCCAATTATAAAGCAGACTTCATAAAGGTGTGCATAGTAAATTTTTACATGCAGGGTGGTGCTTACAAATAAAGGTAAAGTTTGGGGCATATGCTATAACTTCCCGTGACCTCGGTGCACATCGTCCCAATCGCCCTTGAGCCGGTGGTGGAAACGGAAGAACGCATTAACCTAAGACACAGAACCAATGGGACATCCGGGTTACCACTGTTTACCTTTCGCAGGTTTCCTCAGGTACCCATTTATCGACCAGCGTGAAAGGAAGAATGAACAGTCGGGCGATGCGTGCGCCGTCTGCCCGGGCCGCGATTCGAACTGGGACCCACGGATTCGTCGCTAGGCACACTAACCGCTGCACCACGGAGGCACTGACAAATGCGCTCTTAAAATATCAGTAAAAAGCTATATGATAACGAGGATAGTAGGTTGTTTTTGAGTCGTTGCTGATTCCCTATTATCTCCTTGCATGTTATGAAGTGTGTGTGTGTGTGTGTGTGTGTGTGTGTGTGTGTGTGTCCTCATCTTTTACCTCGTCCTTGACCAGTAACCTCTCCTAAATTTATAAGGTTAATGGACTGTTGACCTGACATACTTCCTCCATCCCCCTCATCCTACTCTTCTTCCTCTCTGACATCGTTCGCACCCTCCCCTTCTTCACCCTCTGCCTTCTCTGTACCCTCCTTTTTTCTTGATACTTCCTCCCCCCCTTTCCCCCATCTATTCCTTTCTCACCACCACCACCACGACAGATAGAAGTTTTGCCGCTTCATGGACCGCCCTTGTCCCACATGCCACGCGCAGACTCACCATTCGGGGATGCGGTTTGTGGGCTGGCTGCATGGGAGCACACCGACCCTCCCTAGACCGGAAAGTGTCATAATACTCCTGCAATTCCAAACACTGCTGACGATGGGGCTTGATCGTTAGGTTAGCTTTTTTTCCAGCTAAAGAAACAGCTCAAGGGCAACAAAATAAGGTGTTAAAAAAAAAAAAAAGAAGAAGCCCGCTAATCGCTGTTCCCACAAAGACAAAAGTAATGAGCCGCCAAAAGAGAGGTCAATTTCGGCAAACGACGACCGACAAATATAATTCTACCATAAAATTCTTCATGTATGTGTCCTCGGGAAGCTTATATCTGCACTCTGTAATAAGTTAACGTGACCAGACCACTTCCTACCTGTTGTTAATGTGGGACGCCAGGTAAGGCTCATCAAAGGTGGAAGCCCCGAACGTGCCGAGAAGCCCATGAGCCAAGTGTTTGATGAAGGAGGTGATTGCGAGGCGGGGCTGCAGTGTTAGACCATTGGCTGATGTGGTTCACGGCACGTTCAAAGCAGCCTTTTTGTGAGGCTTGCCTGGTGGCCCACAACGTTACCCACCGTGACCTGACCCCAAAACTGTTATCATGATTAATACGGATTATTATTATTATTATTATTATTATTATTATTATTATTATTATTATTATTATCATCATCATTATCACCAACTGTTGATATCTTGTGATTGGTGGTAGAATTAACCGTATTAGTAAATATTATCCGTTAAAACTGTATTTCTTCTATTATGGTTATAACGTCTTTCTGAACTTGATATCATGTATAAGTTCGAGCACTTAGATATTTCCAGACATAATGCTGACGTGTTTGTATTTGTTTGTGGTAAAATCATAGATGACGCAACACACACACACACACACACACACACATCATAAAAAAAGTAATCTTCTTATACCGTCGCTCATTACGATAACTTTTCTTCCTTCCCGTTATGATATGTGGTGGCAGTAATCTTGTCATATAGTTTTCCAGGAACCAAAAACAATTAATTTGCTGCGACTAAGAAAAACAACCTACTGTGGCACGAGAGAGAGAGAGAATAGGTGAAGGTGACGTGGAAGTGATGTGTCCTGAAGTGTCCCCTCACCACAAGCCTTTTTTTATTTTTAGTTTCCTGCGAATCCTCTTCACACCCACACAGCCTCTTGTCTTTGCTCCTCCGCTACCCCCGCCCATCTCCTCTTTCTCCCCATTGGTTTTTACTTCCCTCCTCCAACTTGTTCTCTCTCAAATCAAGTAATGACACAGTTGGTAAGAAGCGGGACCGTGATTCAAAGGAAGGACATACGAACTGGCCTTAGGGGATACACGTCGGAAATGTAAATAAAGAGATGAATTGTGTTTGATTGAAAAGCGTGTGAGGGACGGAAGGAAGGGGAAAGCAGTAATGTGATGGAAGGGCATGGAAGATAAGAAGAGGTGAGCAACTATGGTAAAGAGGGAAGGAAAATTATATTAGAAGGAGGGTCTTATGGGGGAAAAGAAGGGTAAAAACAGTACTAATGAAGGAAGGAAGGTGAAAACAAAAGAAAAATAAAGGAAAATAATGAAAGTAATGAGATACAGCGTTTAAGGGGAGGGAATAGAGAGATAATTTGTAACTAAGGGAGTGACATAACATAGCGAAGAAAATTATTAGGAGAGGCTTATGAGGAAAAAAAGAGGGAAGATCAGTATTAATGGAGGAAGAAAGGAAAAACAGAAAGAAAGATAGGTAAAAATAAGAGAATAGAAGGGGGAGATAATGAAGATATTGAGATAGAAATATTAAGGGAGGGGAATAGAGATAACTGATGACTTTAGGGAAAAAAACAACAACTAGACGAAACTGTATAAAATAACTAAGAGAGAGAGAGAGAGAGAGAGAGAGAGAGAGAGAGAGAGAGAGAGAGAGAGAGAGAGAGAGAGAGAGAGAGAGAGAGAGAGACAACAAAACGCAGCAAGAGGGTGTAAGGCGTGAAGAAAAACTGTATGTCTCAAGTGAAGGAAAAGGTCATCAGAGTCTGTCAGGGGGTGAGAAAAAAAAAGAAAAGAAAACTAGGAAAGAAGCAGAAACAGAGACAAACAATGATGAACGAGAAATTCCCTTTAAGCATCCAGGGAGTGAAATGTGACGACGACGACGATGATGGGAGGGAGATGACCGTGTGTGGGAGGAGGAGGAGGAGGAGGAGGAGGAGGATATTGAAATGGAGGAGGAAGCGTGGGAGGAATTCGAAGAGGAACAAGAGGTGATACGACAGGAGAAAGACGAGGAAGAGCAATGGGAAGAGACAGGAGGAAGAGGAAAATGAAGAAGAGGAGGAGGAGAGATTGACATGAAGATGCTGAAAGTAAAATAAATGTGAAATAACGAGTATAAGCAGGAAGAAGAGAATCAGTAGTATATATTTGTAATAGCAGGAAGCAGCAGCAGGAGGAGGAGGAGGAGGAGAACGAGGAGGAGGAGGAGGGTCGAGAGGTTACTAAAGAGTGATGGACAGAAAGTTGCTAGAGGTTGACAGCTGGAGGTCAGGCGTGGGGTATGTCTCCTTCCTCCT
This sequence comes from Eriocheir sinensis, assembly GCF_024679095.1. Classification (NCBI taxonomy): domain Eukaryota; kingdom Metazoa; phylum Arthropoda; class Malacostraca; order Decapoda; family Varunidae; genus Eriocheir; species Eriocheir sinensis. The sequence goes on from NC_066518.1 coordinate 2,987,336, forward strand.
CCTCCTCCTCCTTCTTCTCCTCTTCTTCTTCCTCTTGCGCTCCTTTGTTTCTCTTGCTCCACCTCACTCTTCCTCCCCCCTCCTCTCGTTCACTCCCTGCAAGACTTAACCAAATATTTATACTCGCTATCTTTGTCGCCCATCCCACCCTCCCTCCCTCGTGGCTGTGATTTGGAAAGAGGAGAGGAAGGAGAGAAGCAGGAAAGACGAGGAAGAGGAGGTGTAGTAGGAAGAGAAGGTGGAAGAGGAGGAGGAGGAGGAGGAGGAGGAGGAGGAGGAGATACAGTAAGAAGAGAAGGTGGTGGAGGAGGAGGAGGAGGAGGAGGAGGGTAGACAAGAAAAATAAGCAGCGTAACGTTACCTCTTAGTTTTCCTAGTGTCTGGGAAGAAATGCAGTCGAATGGATAAACAGGATCGTCTATTTCTGAAACCGTGCTGGTATCCGGAAAGAAAAATATTGGTCGGTATTATAAGACACTTTTGCTTCTCACATCGGCTATATCTAAAGGTCAAAGAGGGGGTCAGTCGAGTTCTAATGAGTGTTTCTTCAGGTTCACGGTACAGGAGAAGGCTCACACTACCACCAGGGTCATAAAACTACTCCTGGAAATGCCCACAACTCCTGCGAAAGCCTTATCAAATATGCGTTCTTGAGCGGCGAGGTGTCTTATAATACGACCCATTATGTCATCCTTCAGCAACTTGACTAGTAGTGACGTATACAATTATTTTAGTAAGGGGAAGGAACAAATCTTAGAGGAGTTTCAAGATGGAGTTATAAGGAAGAACAGAAGAAGGAAATTGTAAGAAGAGTAACTGGCGAGGGAAGGACGACTAACCCTTTTTTTTTTTAATCAAGGGTTTAGTAAGAAGAGGAAGTGGGTCAGTGGCGAAGGTACAGGTGGGGGAGAAGGATAGACAGTAGGGGTGTACAGCTCCCCCTCTCCTCCTCCCCTCCTATGTATAATGTATGTATGTGTGTTCTGTTGTGAGGCTTGTGAGGAAAAAGGAGGAAAGACAGTATTAATGGAGGAAGAAAGGAAAAAAAGAAAGAAAGATAGGTAAAAAGAAGAGAATGGAAGGGGGAGATAAAGGTATTGAGATAGAAATGTTAAGGGAGGGAAATAGAGATAACTGATGACTTTGGGGAGTAACGTAACATTATGAAGGAAAAAAACTAGACGAAACTGTATCCCTCATTTTTTGTTCATCTTTCCTTTTTTTTAATTTTTTACGGCAGTTGAATCAGCTTACGGGCAACAAAGAAAACAACAACAATACCGCCCCCCCCCCTCCCCCCGCGCTAATCAATGCTCCTATGAAAGAGAACGAGGTGGCTAAAAGAAGATTCGGATAGATTCGACTGACCTTTAACTTGTGTTCGTAAAGGCAGAGGAATCAGCAAAAACGAAAACAACAACAACAATAAAAAAACCGGTAATCAATGCTCCTTTGAAAGATAATGAAGTGGCTAAAAGAAGATTCGAATAGATTTTACTGACCTTTAATTTGTGTTCGTAGTTAAACGCTATTTTTTTTTTTGTATATTGTTTTGTGTATAATTTGGGGTGCGTTTGCGAAGATACTGGGATCTGGCTACAGTGTTTGCTTCTCAATTCTCTTAACAATCTCAGACACTGGTTCATTTCAAGTTAGTTTTCGTATTTTTTTTTACAGAAAAGGAAACAGCACAAGGGCAAAAAAAAAAAGGAAACAATAATGAAAGAAAAAGCCTGCTACTCACTGCTCCTATAAAAAGCGTTCAGAGGAGTGGCCGAAAGATAGGTCAGTTTCGGGAGGAGAGGTGTCCTGATACCCTCCTCCTGAAAGAGTTCAAGTCGTAGGCAATGTTTACTTATTAATGGCAAGTTTACTTCTATATGCCGAGGAGGAGGGGAATAGGAGGCTGTTGCTATTTTTTTTTCGCTTATTATGCTTTTATTTCCATGTAATTAATGACACACGCGTCCTTGTTTACATTTTGCGATTTATATACAAGTTTTTTTTCTTTTGTCTCCCACCCACACGTTATTATTATTATTATTATGTGTGTGTGTGTGTGTGTGTGTGTGTGTTCTCCCTCGTGGACCTGGTGTGTATTTGTTTCTTATTAATCTCACCGTGCTGCATTTTGATCTCTGCTGCTCTAGTTTCCTAACTGTTTTCTTTACTTTACTTATAGTCTTTTATAGTTCGTCAGTTTTTTTTACGTTAAATTCACTGGTCTACTGCACTTCTCAAAAACTACCTGAACGTTTTCAAATTGATTTTTCTTATATTCTGTTTTCCTCTCATTTCTTCTCGCCATCTTTTTCTCCTTACACCATTATTTCGCTTTTCTTGCTCCATTCTTCCTTCTCATTAATCTCGGATGCACGCTTCTTTTCTTGTCCTATTACTCGACGTCATCGCCTTGCCGTTCGCCCGCCTTTTCTCTTCCTTTTATCATATTGTTTTCTGGTGATGTTTGCCTGTTCTCTCCCGTATTTTTAGCATTTCGTTTTTCCACAGCGATTTTTCCTTCACAAGTACACAAATTATACTCCGTCGGCTTCAATCACGCAGTTAACCTCAGCCACTAGTTGTAAATAGACATGACCTGGCTCTCTCAGTGGTCAGCTTAGCTAGCTAGCCGCTATCTATGGATATGAGCGACTTGTAGATTTTGGGTTTGCCGACTACTGGAGCACGTTTGAATTTTTCGCGCCTAGAACATTTCGCTGAAGGTGGTTTTAGAAGCCTCCAATGCTTCGCTACCTTTTGAGTTTCCTGAGGAACCTTGGAAGGGGGTGAGAGGCAACTGAGCTGTCCTCTACGTGCGACGTGACCCTTCTCCCGACTAAAAAGTGTTCTGGGCTATGGAGGCCGAATATAAAGGGAACGTCCATTGTGTAGACGAAAGATTCCTGCTCCGAAGTAAGACCTTGATGGTTAGTGAAGGACTTGTTTCCGAGCCACAAAGGCAAGACTGCGAGTGAGTTACGTAGGAGATGCAAGGAGGCCTAAGGGCGCGTAGGTAACCTTGGGAGTGTGCCAGTGGTGGGTGGTCACTGCTGTTTTGCCGCATCGAAACGTGTGCAGCGGGTGGTTTTTCTGAGCATTTGCAGTTGCAATGAACAGCTGGCTGGCTGCTCGCTCTAGGAACAATGAATGGTCTGTCGTGGATGATTATGACAGTTTAAGGCAGAGACAAATGGACGAGGGTGTCAAAGAAAAACATTATAGGAATTAGCTTTAGGTTAATTAATGGAAAAGATAGGCAAAATCTGGTTCACAGGATAGTGGATGAGTGGAACAAATTAAGGAATTGATGGAAACACGATTAAAAGCTTTGAATATTAATTAGATAGATGTAAGGAAGGGAAGGAGAGCTCGTGAATAACTCACTTTCAGGAGCTGCGATATGTAGGCCGTCTGAGCTCTTTTAGTCTCCTTATTAATCATGTGTTCCCTGCATTTCTCCATTATTTAGTGAGGGCGTTTTCAGAGTTGGTATGCATCATTCCGATTCGCACTCATACCACGAAAAAAAAAAAAAAATGACCGCCGTATGGAAATCAATTATTCCGAATTTTGCGTGTTTATTTTTATGCTGTAAGCCCAATATTTTTTTTTAACTCTCCTAATGCGAGTAACCATTGGAGCGGTGCGTACTGATCAGACACCCATCCTACTCTTTAATTTAGCTTCGTGTGTCCTGCGATTATACCTTCCATGGGGCAGTAACCTTTCCTACTTAATCTGTTACCTGTCCGTCCCAGTGATCTCTCCTCCTCTTCCTCCTCCTCCTTCTACCTGTCCGTCCCAATGATTCCTCCTCCTCCTCCTCCTCCTCCTCCTCCTCCTTCTCCGCCAGTGTCCCTATTGCATTATGTTATCAGGTCAGTGACGCCTCCACAGGGCACATATAGATAGGAATTCGGGGCCTAAGAGGGAGGAGAAGAGGCGGCGGTGGCGGCGAGTTGGTGGTGGTGAGGAGGAAGAGGAGGAGGAGGAGGAGGAGGAGGAGGAGGAGGTGAATTACGGGAGGAAAGTGGAGAAAGGAGGGTAAGAAGGAAGAAATATTGGATGGTAACTGTGGAGAACGAAGGGAGAGCAGGAAGATAAAAAGAGGGAGGAGGGTAAATGGGAATAGAAGCAGGAAGTGGAGGAGGAGGAGGAGGAGTAGTAGTAGTAGTAGTAGGAGGAGGAGGAGGCCGCGGAAGACCAACATTGTTTCCTGGTAGAAGAATTTCATTACGTTGTTGTTTCTGCATTCCTTACCTCCTATTATTTGACTCTCCTCCTCATGCTCTTCCACCTCTTCCTCCTCCACCTCCTCCTTGTCCTTGTCCCTCTCCACCTCCATCTCTTTCACCTCCTCAATCTCCTCCACCTCGTCCTATACTCCTACATTCCTTGATCACCATATTCGTCGTCCTCCACCTCCTCCTCCTCCTCCTCCTCCTCCTCCTCTTCCTCCTCCTCCTGCCAGTAGCTAAGTGGGTGGACTGGGTGGCACCGAATCCTCTTGTAGGTGATGGATACGTCGCTTTGACACACACACACACACACACACACACACACACACACACACACACACACACACAAAGTGGAGCATTCCTTTTGGGAGTGGGAGGGAGATGAGAAGGAAGAGTAAGTTTGGTCGCGTGGGTATTGTTGGATAAGGAAGTAATGGTGGTGGGTGATGGTGGTGGTGATGGTGGTGATGGTGGTGGTGGTGGGTGTTGATCTGGTAACAATGAGAAGGATGTACATACTAAGTGTTGGTGGTGGTGGGTGTTGATCTGGTAACAATAAGAAGGATGTACATACTAAGTGTTGGTGATGATGATGGTGGTAGTGGTAGTGATGGTGGGTGTTGATCTGGTAACAATGAGAAGGATACATACTGTTGGTTGTGATGGTGGTGACGGTGGTAAAGTAATGGAGTAGTTATTTAAATCTGATGTTGTTTATTTAGCCTTTCTTCTTTTTCATCCTTTACTTTTCTTTTTACACTTCTTTTTCTTCCTCCTCCTCCTCCTCCTCCTCCTCCTCCAAAGGTCCTACTTCTTTCATTAACTTACCTGTCCCTGTTTCCTCCTCGGTATAAGGTTTACCTGATCCCATACGGGGTTTCCGCTGGCCTGATTTTGGCATCTATATATACACACTTTTGGGACGCTTTGGTTTAGGTCTCTGTCTGTCTTTGTCTGTCTTTGTCTGTCTGTCTTTCTGTATGCCTATTTGTCTCTTTCTCTTTCCTTCTTTCTTTCTTTTTTTCGTTTATTTTTTCTTCTTTTTTCTTTTTCTTTTCTTCCTTTTTTTCTCTCGCTTTTTGTCGCCGTCTTCCTCTGTTTTCTTGTCTTCTTTTGTCTTTTGCTATCATGATATTTTCTTCAATCATTTTCGCGCGCATTCACACACACACACACACACACACACACACACACACGCATTGTTATTTAACGTGCTCTTAATCTCGGTCACTGCTCCTCCTCCTCCTCCTCCTCCTCCTCCTCCTCCTCCTCCTTCTTCGTATGACCTCACTGCCCGACAAGAAAGAATATTGTGAGGGCGTCATTATTTTTTTCTCATTATTTCTTGCTATTTCTAAGCATCAAAACACGC